>NC_141007.1:46605557-47068899 GCF_052327205.1 Somniosus microcephalus
CTCAGTCTTCAGTGCAGAATTTGATGCTTGCAGAAGGTTTGACAAATCCCACGCACCAGCCCGCAAGTCGTGAACAGGTTGATACTTCCAATTCCCCCCTGTAGTCTGACTTCTCCAGTATGGATTTAATCAGTTGGTTAATTGTAGCTTTGATGCAGCACTTACTGAAAGCAAGAGAACACTCTAAATTCTTACAACCAAACTTAAAGGATTTGCTTTTAATTCCCACCTTTCATTAACAGAAATTATATTTTAAGCTTAATAAACTGAATGCGTACGTTTAATTAATTTAATGTTGCTAAACCTTTATTGAGCAATACATGTGTTTCTGTATTATAGAAATGCTCACTGCCATATTAAAAAATGCAATGAGTGTCCTTTTGTTGTGCTTGGATCGTGGATAGGTGGAAATAACTATTAGCTATGTGCAGGTGCAGCAAGCCATTAGGAAGGCAAATGGTATGCTGGCCTTCATTACAAGAGGATTTGAGTACAGGAGTAAAGAAGTCTTACTCCAATTATATAGGGCCTTGGCGAGATCACACCTGGAGTACTGTGTACAATTTTGGCATCCTTACCTAACGAAGGATATACTTGCCATAGAGGGAGTGCAACGAAGGTTAACGAGATTGATTCCTGGGATGTCGGAACCGTCATATGAGAAGAGATTGAGTAAACTAGGCCTGTATTCTCTTGAATTCAGAAGAATCAGAGGGGATCTCATTGAAGCATACAAAATTATTACAGGGATGGATGTTGGGAGAATGTTTCCCTTAGCTGGGGAGTCTAGAACCAGGGGCCACAGCCTCAGGATAAAGGGTAGGCCATTCAGGACTGAGATGAGAAGAAATTGCTTCACACAGAGAGTAGTGAATTTTTGGAATTCTCTACCCCAGAGGGCTGTGAAGGCTCAGTTATTGGGTATATTCAAAACAGAAGTCGATAGATTCCTGACTAGTAAGGGTATCAAGGGATATGGCGATAGGGCCGGTGAATGGAGTTGAGGCAGAAGATCAGCCATGATCTCATTGAATGGTGGAGCAGGCTCGAAGGGCCGATTGGGCTACTCCTGCTCCTATTTCTTATGTTCTTTATGTAGCGAAAAACGATTTGCTCAGTATCGCTCTCTGCATCTTGTTTGATTGATGAAAATTAAGGCATGTATTGTATGCAGTTTAGTGTATCAACCTCTGCCAGAACTGAAACCAATTCAACCATAAGGATGAGTTGAACATTATACCCAAATGAGTGGTTAGATCAATAAATCAGCAACACAAGGTGCCTGAGATAGGTTAGAAGCAATATTTGTGAAAATTCTGTGAAAGATAATGGCAACTATGTTCGGAATTACAATTTACAAAGCTGCAGAGCCAGATGATGAGCTGTCACGGATGGTAGAATACAGCATGCTGACAGATAAGTGCTGGTCTTGCAGCAGAGCTCCAGCTCATTGTCATGTTTTGTGCAATCTGTCTGCGTTTGTGGTTGGTCTCATTAAGGACATGGTCCTTGGAATAATTATCTTTTAAAGGGGGTGTGATATGCAAGTCACACACAGATTCCCAACAATTCACATGCTAATTCTTGGCCCACATTTTTGGTGCCCTTCATGCATCTCGCACAGTATGTCGGTGCAGTGTGCTGAAAAATTCGCTTTGATGTTGCACAACAAATATTTCCTTTCGACTTGGTTCAAATTTCATCCGGTGTGAGTCAAAGCTAGAAGGAGCAAGGCAGAAGAGCTTTTCATGACCTAGCTATTGCTTTCTGGGATCTTCAAAACAGAAACTACTACCCCTGCTGGAAGTTACAAATGTTCTGAGGAAAATTCCACTGAAAATAAATTGCAGTGAATGAAAGAAATCTGGAACTTCTTAAGAGCCACTAACTGTGCAGACTTATATAAGGTTGTGATTTGAATGAAAACATCTTTTAATGTTATGCAACTAAATAAGATAAATGAATTTGTTTTAAATACTTATTTAGACGTATTAACTACAAAACAGTTGCGAATCCATTCAGAATCTGCTTTTATTGCGATTACTGCTGATAATCATTATGTACTGGCCGCGCTAGACGTGCTTCTATCTAGTTATCCAGCAAGTTAAACACTTATTCAAAATAATTCCTCGTGAAGCCGTTTGCTGTTTGAAGTTTTACTTGAACAAATTTGTGAAACTGTAAACAAAGACAAAGTATGTTTTGTACATAAACTGAGTACTATACATTCGATATTACATAAGATATAAACATATTTACAACAGTAGAATAGACTAATTGTATAACTAACTAACATTTGGACTAACTTCTGTAACTATCAAATATTAACCTTTTATAAACATAGTGTTATCAAAATACTACTCTGACAACGTTGCTATTATGCTAACAAACAAAGATACTCACAGATATTGCACTTGGCCTAAAATATGAAATCAGATTACGTTGAATTGAGGATGGAACCCCTCATGGCAGATTCTCCATTACTCAAGTCACGTTCTTCCTGGAATTCTACTTCCTGGGATTCTGCTTCCTGGGTCACACAGGAAGAAAGGTAGAAAGGTCAAATGACCTCTCACACAGGAAGAAAGATAGAAAGGTCAAATGACCTCTGCTTCATACAAACATACTGCTAACACATAACCACCACCAGAGGCTGCTATCTGCATATAAAATGGTCCACAATGTCCAGAACACATTACATTGTCAGCACCACTTCCAGGTGTTGTCCTTTCCTCAGTGCCATTCCTATGCTCCCCCACTCTTCCCAGTGCTGAAACAAAGACAGTTCATTGTATGAAGTCAGGATTTGACTTTGGCAGTAAAAAGGTAAAAAAAAAACACAGACGTTGAAAATATCAAATAATAACAGAAAAGACTGAAAAGGCACAGCAGGTCCAGCAGCATCTGAAAAATAAACATGTCGAGTGTGGATCCTTTATCAGAAATGATTTGGGACGTTTTCAAGCTGAATTTTAACAAAATCTTGAACATATATTTTAGTATTATGGTGTCCGTGTTTGTTTCAGGGTAGAATGGTACCTAACAGTGCTCACAGATGTTGTGTAGAAATCAAACTGGCTAATGGTACAAAGGTCTTGTCCTATTAAGCAGCCATGGGAAAGAGCACCTTCATGACTTAACGATAGTGTTTTCATATCAGGCACATGGAAACTAATTACAAGGATTTCTGAGGAATTCGGTTTGGAGGCTATTGAGCATGGTAATGAGAATCTGATGTCAGTCTCCCTGCTGACTCTCTCATATTCCATTATTTTAGTACAACAACAGCAAGGGGCATTAATCATTTATCACTTTTCTCAGCGATACATTGAAATTGCAGTTCAGGCAATTTTTCTATTTTTTGATTTCTCTATTATCAGTGCTCTAATTGCTATAATTAAATGTGTGGATTTTATTTCCCTGTATATTAGTGTCCGCAGAATCTAATTAACACAGACTGCAAAAATGTTTTCTAATATCAATAAGGGCAGCAAAATCACTTTCTTTTGGCACCAACACACCTTTGTGCAAACAACATGCTTATAGTGAACTGAACTGGCATAATGAGAAAGCAGAACAGCACTGAGCAGGTAGACCTCTAGATCTCTTAGTACAATGTTAACAAATATTTATCTGAGGGTACCTGAGGATCTCCCATGGCGCTACTCGTGGTAGGCCAGAGGATATGGTGGCTGAAATTCCATGCCCATTCCTGTGTACACCCACCATAACGTCAACAGGAGCCTTTTGGAGAGACAATACCAGTCTGGGACCCAGATACACCCGCTTTTGGCCTTGCACTCATGTTTAGGGACCCTCCAAGTACCCCAAACATGGCCATTGATATGGATGCTTACGCTGGGAGGTCCCATGACTTTGGTCCTTAATGGGACCTGGCATATCCTTCACAGTGGCATGCCTGGTGAATGCAATATTAGCAGCTGTCTCAATGGAAGATGTGGGGCCCACCTAGAGGTCCAGGCTGGGATTGTGGTTTGGACCCCTGATGATCAGCAATGGAATATATATTGTGGCTTGGACCCCTGATGATCAGCAATGGAATATATATTTAAAGTGGCACATTTTTGTTCAGGGGTCAATGTGTTTTAGAACAGCAAGAACATTATAGTAGTTAAACCACAATGTACCATTCTGCTGCTAAAGTGCAGCTGTGTGTAACTTAGCATATCCTTTTAAGAGTACAGGTTGTAATGTCTGCCTTTCCGGGTCACTTAGAGGCTAATTGCTCTTTGGCTAATCCTCAGAATAATTAGAGGCCTGACTGGCTTGATTTCTTTTTCTAATGCCAGTCCCAAAGTCAATTAGATGGTATTTGCTGTTGTTGGTGGAGTTTCTCTGTATGTTGGAAATGATTGGCTTTCTTTCTTCCATGCTTTTTAAAAAAAAATGTGACTGAAATTTGCATCTTTGACTGTGAGACAACTGACGTTGACTGACGCAGCTCAAAACATATATGTACAGGCAGCAGGCTGAAGTCATAACCTTGTGGCCTCCAATCAAAATAAATGGAGCAGTTACACCATTGGTCCTGATACGATGAGGTACCATTTTGGAAGCAGTGTGAGTGGACAATGCAGAGCTGGACTCATCGCTCCACTCAAGGAAAGCAGACCTCTGCAGATCCACAAAATACATGATAGTGCATCAATCATTGGCCTCTTTTTTTAGTTACTTTTCTTTAATTCCTCATGTTAGGTAAAAGCGGACTCATTTTCAAAGGGAATTGATCTACTGAATCACCTTTTAATGTTAGTTTCAAAATTTGTCTTGCAACTGATGTGAGATTGAATCTGTACAAGGTTACCTCTTCCTGGTTATCTCGTACTACTGCAAAAATGCTGAATCTGCGTGAGTTCAGCAAAGCTACACTGTAGATATACTGGTCACCTTGCATTGCTGCAACCACTGTAAGGCAAATGCCCTCTCTGCCTTTGAGAGCTTTATTTTATGCACCATAATAATGCACTGACTGAGTACAGAATGTCTTTTACGGTTTAAAGCTCTTCGTAAGGGAAATGATTAGAAATGTAGCTACCACATCAGAATTTGCAGGTGACTGATAAAATAAAATGAGCGAAATTGCAAAAGGTTGCAGCAAAATGTGTTTGATTCAACTATATTATAGATATTGGCCTGTATTTTCCGATCACAGGCCTCCCGCGGGCGGAGGCCTGCGAACTGGAAAAATCTGCGCCCTTACCTGAGGGCTCCCGGGACGCACACGCTTCCACTCCTGGGCCTCACCAAACTTGAAGTGTGCAGGGCCCACGTAGCCCAGAGGCGCAGGCAGTTCGCAGCACCCCTGGGATCACATGGGCCATGGGGAGCCAATCAAAGAAGGGAATCTCCCTTCATACCCTTGACAGGAAGACCTGTCAAATATATGAATGGAGATCACCCCAAAAACATAGTAAAACTTTAAATTAAAAAAAAAAATCACATTTTTAAAATGACTTGAAATTACCATAAATTAAGTATTTTAAACAAAAATGAAATGTTTTGAAAAAATAATTAAAGTTTTTTATGGAGCTAAAAATAAACTTACCTTTTTTTTAAAGTATTTTTAAATGATGTTTCAGTGAGAATTTTTTTTTTAAAACTTTTTTTTCAACTCTTATCCTGGTAATAACAGGCCTTACACCTGCTTTTACCAGGCATAAGAATTGTAAGGGTTTTCTGCGGGTGGAGGGTCTCCAAAAAGTGGAACTCTCCGCCTGCAGAGGCCCTTCTCCAGGGCAGCCAGAGGATCTGTCAAGACCATGCTTGACAAATCGGAAATGCCGGTTTCCAGCGCATGCGCAGTGCATGCCTGAGACCGGCATTTCCGATGTCCCTACGGGTGGGTACACAGTGCGTACGCACCCGTAGGGATCAGAATATCTGGGCCATTGACTTTTACTAGATTTAAGTGGTATTTACAGTTTTGATTGCACTGATCTTCAAAAAAGACCTATAAAAATGCATGATTTCTTTAAAAGTTCAAAGATTGATCAATTACAAATACAGCAACAATTTATAAAACATTAGCAAGGATTACAGTGTCTGGCATTAGCGATGGGGAAAATTGGCATAGGCAGAAGGAAGCAAAAGGATGTTAAAGTGGACCAATTTCTTTTAGCTGTATTTCAATGTTTTTCTTTTTCTTCTCTACGCTCCTGAAGGCTGGGTATAATTCTACAGACACTAACTATCCTCCTCTTGTCTGAATCTAGACAGTGTTATTGAGTTATTATGCCATTGTGATGTCTCTACTGCCAGTTTGGCTGAGAGTTAACTCAGCAACGACTTGGAATAGAACCTGGGACCTTCCTGGCCTATATAATTTAGCTGCACACTCGGAAGTGCATTTATCAATTGGGTCATTAGGAAGCTTCAAAAGCAGCACTATAAATGTTAGAACCCATTATTTAACAGCACCAATATTAATAGATGAAAAATTGGCCCCTGTGTCTAGGATTTATAACATTTATGCTTTAATTGTAATTATACATTATTTTTTAAATGGATGAATACCAAAAAGGTCTTGGATCATATTGAGTGATATAGTGCATTACAATCTGGGATTCTCCCACATTCCACCCTACGTAAACTTGAGGTCATTCCAAAACTCGGCTGCCCGTGTCCTAACTCACACCAAGTCCCGTTCGCCCATCACCCCTGTGCTCGCTGACCTACATTGGCTCCTGGTTAAGCAGCGCCTCGATTTCAAAATTCTCATCCTTGTTTTCAAATCCCTCCATGGCCTCACCCTTCCTAGCTCTGATCTCCTTCAGCCCCACAACCCCCCCGAGATAATTGCACTCCTCTAATTCTGCCCTCTTGAGGATCCCTGATTATAATCGCTCAACCTTTGGTGGCCATGCTTTCTGATGCCTAGGCCCTAGGCTCTGGAATTCCCTGCCTAAACCTGTCCGCCTCGCTACTTCTCTTTCCTCCTTTAAGATGCTCCTTAAGACCTACCTCTTTGACCAAGCTTTTGGTCACCTGTCCTAATTTATCCTTATGTGGATCGGTGTCAAATTTTTTGTCTTAAAATACACCTGTGCAGCGCCTTAGGATGTTTTACTACGTTAAAGGCGCTATATAAATACAAGTTGTTGTTGTTTTTTATAGAACTGTTTTCCCTCTTAACAGTTCAATGGCATTTCTTGTGAGCATACCTTGTACCACATGATTTAGAAGCTGTTCCTATTCAGTAATTTGCTGTTGCAGAGATTGCAGAGATCTGTGGCTGGATGAACAAGACCCTATGTACAGTAAATCTGTTCAATAATTTAAAAGTAATCTTGTACTACTACTAGGCTAGTGCACTCCGTTTTGAATGGCAGATGTTAAACAAAGTCAGATTTTATGGACTAAAATCATTATGTCTCCTTACAATCAAATAGAAAATGAAGAACAAAAGTGTGGCAAAATATTGCAAAGTACATAAGGTATAAAAATAACCATTAAAGTTCATAATGGATTAAAAAAAATCAAACCAGAATAATTCAAAATTTCTGAGAAGTGTGTATCCATGCTGTTGCAGTTTATGTGACCATCTGTTGTTGAGTGCAATGTGAGATAGCCTGAAGTGTGGGCTACATTGTTCCTGTCAAATTTCAGCATAAATTAATAACTTGCTGTTGGTGCACAGCTCTGTATGAATGACACTTTCCATGTTAATTTTTTCATTAATAAAAGCTTATAGACCAGACTCTTCAATTGAATGTTTCATTAGAACCGTATCACATCAGTAGATTTTACCACTATTTTCCCACTGATTTACAATCATTGCATCTATCTATATAATATATTGAAATCTTACATCTGCAAGTACTTCCTGTCTACTTAAATTTCTATGTCTGAAACTGAAAAAAGTTGATACATTTTGAGTGGAATGAATAGGCCATTCCTAATTCTCCGGGAGTTATGTTCTAGCACTTCATTCGTTGGTGGTTGGAAATCATGGGACTAGATTAGACCAATTTAATAGCCAATACAGAAGCTCTCATGCCGGTGTTGGGCCATAAATTGAATGCCCGTGTTGGGACCAAGTCAGTGCAAATATCATAGTCTAAGCTCCTCATGGAATCCTAAACTGCCACACTATAAATTTAGATATTATCAAAATGTACCTTTTCTACCACAATATTGGTATTCCTTCTAAGTATATCAAAAATTGTGGGAAATTATACTTAATGAGCCTGGTAAGGAATTAATCAGAGCTTATGAAAATTGTAAGATTGCAAAAGAGGAAAACAAAATGATACAGGAAACTCTCTTTTAACTGGCACCTAAATATCCGGAAATCTCTCTTAACTGGCAAAATTCAGGAGTAGGTTCAGGTAAGTTTTATTATATATTAGTGGCCGTGTAACCGGGGTTCCTGGATCTGTGGCCGTGTAACCGGGGTTCCTGCACCAGTGGCCATGCAACAGGGACTCTTGGATCTGTGGCCGTGTACAGGGCTCTCGTACCTTAGTAAGTATACCTCTCTGTAATCTGGACTTTTTGCCGGATAAAAAAGAGTTTCCTATACTGAGTTTCAAAACACTGACTTATTAACTGAAAGAAATGCCATATGGAGAGACTTTATACTAAACTGCTTGCATATTACGGAGGATCGCTGCTTAGCATGTTGTGACGGATACCCAGGAAGACTAGATGCTGCCAAATGCTCATAAGGGAAGCAAGTATAAGGTTAGAACCGTCTCCTTCTATTTTGTGAAGGAGAAGGCTCTTCATGTGGTCAGCTCTGAAAGATGTCCATCTCCTTAATGGACTCCAGGTAAAAGCCAAACAAATGTTAGGCCCATTGCATCTGGTGCCTTTGCTACTGCTGGGTCTTTGTTAGTCAGCTCCAGGCATCATGCCCAGAGAACTGTGTGACCAACCCTGCTGAAATTCTCTTCCACTTGGCAGCACATTTTCCTCCATTCTTTAATTTAAATCTCTTGACAAATAGCAATAGGCTTTTGTTACATATCCTTTGCAATACGTGATGGAGAAATAGAGAAGAAATAGTGGTGGGCATTGTTACACCCTGACCTTCCTACCTTCTACATTATTTTAAAGAAGGGCTCTAATGTATATCTCAAAGTGGTGACTTTAAGGCCACATACTGGGCTGATTAATGACTAGGCCATTCCTAATTAGGCAGGTATCAAGACTGATGATCAGATATAATGACACCATTCTTCATACTGTAGTTCTGTTATTATTAGAAAAACTAAGGAAAGAAACCATCGGCTGAGAGAGCTGTTGCTGTTCATATACATTAAAACCTATTAAATATTGCTTCACTGTAGTTAATAGTCTATTAAATAAATTGGAGCACATATGGAACAAGTATTATTGAAAGGATTTTTACTTGTCCTAGCCCCTTTGGGGCTATCCCGGATCAGGCGTATTTCTCAGATATTCACCTTCAACTAAAGGTTGAGGTAGCCGAATCCTAAAGACGCTTAACTGTGTCTAAAGGTCCAGACTATCTCTCCCTAAAGGAAAGGAACAACCCGAGAATGTTACTGTCCTCCAGATAGCACTTTTAATAAGTTTAGCCAGACAGTAAAGTCCCGGATATTACGAGGGTCCGGAGATTTCCTTCAGAAATTGTAACTCTTCACCAAAGAGTGTACAAAAATTGGATTGACGAGTTATTGATACAGAAGACTTTTATATGAGACAATTCTAAAAATATATAGAGATTTTTTTTTTTTAAAAGACATGCAATTTACAGTTGGTGAATCAGTCAATCACAACATTAACAATTTTTAATAAAGAAAAATACAATCTTATTCTTAACAGAGAATCCTACTTATAAATCTTAACTTCGCCACAGTATTACCATTCTTAAACTTGTCCATTACAGGATATCCATCAATATCAAATTACCTTCGATCCCCGAGGTACAAAAGAGTGAAGGACTGCAGAGCTGCCCCTGTAGTCGAGAATCGCTTTGCCCGATTTAAAGCGAGTCTGCTTATCTCATTCAAAACTCCAATATTTATACCCCTTTTTCAGTTGTTTTTCATGAGGTTTCTGTTAATCCAAATTAATGATCACTAATCATCTTTTAGCTGACCTACTGAAATTCTTACTGCCACGTCATCAGTGGCTATTGGGAGTTTACCATATGTGGGCGAAGGGCAGATGTACCTTACATCATGTCATTCTCAAGAGGTTTTAATCAAGATCATTCATCCAGGGCTGACCATTGTCTTGTTTTTAATAAGGTTACCCATTCGGGACCACCCATTCTTCTGTTTCAATAAGGTTACTTATTCAGGGTCAACAACTTGTCCTATTTCAATAGCCAGAATTCTTTCATAGCTATTTCATAGTTAAGTTTCTAAATTTCCAAACCTAGTTTGTCATGTTCCAAAGAATTTATAAGGTAGAGTTCCTTATAAGGTACTCTTCAGGGTTAACTACTGTCTTATCTCAACGAGGCCATAATTCTTTCAGAAGGTAGGATTTCCAAATCCCAGCTTGCCATGCCTTCCTTTAAAAAAAGTTATATAGTGTATTTTTCTGAAAAGGCTATAGTGTATTTATCTTATAGTATATTTTTCTAAAAAGGTCATTGTGGTGATTATTCCTTGTTTAGTAAAAGTATTGTGATTGGTTGTTTGTTAACTGCCTTGGGATATATGTTGTAATCTCATTGGTAGTTGATGTCACATGATGTGTGGTGGCCACCTTAAATTCAGTTCTTTTCCAGCTTTGGTTGGGACTGGATGTGGAAAGATGTGCTGCAGATTTTAAAGTTAATAAAGCCTAGCTTTGGAAGGCAAATCTATTCTTTATTTCAATTTATTAACTTTATGTTAGAATGGAGCGATATCTTCAACCAGAACGATTCAAGGCTGACCCCAATTCTGCTGGAGTGGATGATAAATGGAAACATTGGTATTGTACATTTAAAAACTTTTTGGGCGTGTTGGATCAAGAGCCTCTAAATAAGCTGAATATGCTGATCAACTACATTGCTCCGGATGTATATAAATATATTTTGGACTGTAAAACTTATGAAGTGGCTATTTCTACATTGGAAAAGATTTTTGTTAAACCAAAGAATGAGGTATTTGCACGTCACCTTCTATCTGCCCGTAGGCAGCAGGTGGGAGAATCTTTGGATACTTATTTACAAGCACTTCGGTGCCTTAGTGTTAACTGTAATTATAAGGCCGTGACGGCTGAAGAAAATAAGGAAGAATCGGTACGGGATGCTTTTATTAATGGATTACTGTCTAGATCAATTCGTCAGCGGTTGTTAGAAAATAAGACTTTGGATCTTAAAAGTGCTTTTGAGCAAGCTTCTACATTGGATGTGGCTCAGAGAAGTTCGGATTCTTATGCTCTTTTTAATCAGCCTGCGACTATGGTTTCGGCAGTTTCGGATGAAAAGGAATTATGTGGACTTAATGGGAGTGGTTTACTAGATTCTGAAACAGTTTCTACTTCGGCGGCTGTTGCCTCTAGGATTCAGAAGTGTTATTTTTGTGGGAATATCCGGCACCCTCGTCTGAAGTGTCCTGCTCGGGAGGCTGTGTGTAGTAAATGCGGCAAGAGAGGTCATTATGCACGCGTGTGCAAATCATCAGGTTCAATTACCTCCTCCTCTCCTGGTGTGGGAGGGCCCTCCTCTACCACCTCCTCCTCTGTGACTATTCAGCCTTTAGATAGGGCGTTTATTGCATCAATTTCTGCTGCATTTGCTCATGGCCTAAACAAAGCTATAGTTACGGCTCAAGTTAATGGGTTGGAAGTGAAGGCCCTTATAGATACGGGCAGTACTGAGAGTTTTATAAGTCTTCAGTTTGCGAAGGAGAAGCATTTGAAAATTTCGCCTGTTACGTATCAGGTGTGTATGGCTCAGACGACCCTTACTTCACAAATAGCTGGTTGTTGCTTTGTGAAAATGATTCTTCTAGGTAATACGTATACTGATATACACCTATCTGTTTTGCCTAATCTCTGTGCGGATATTTTGATTGGACATGATGTGCTTCAGTTACACGAGTCTCTTAGTCTTTCATTTGGAGGGACTAAGCCACCTTTATCTATTTGTGGATTAACCTGTTTATCCATTTCTCCATTATCACTTTTTTCCAATTTGATGCCGGATTGTAAGCCAATTGCTACCAAGTCAAGAAGATATAGTAGTCAGGATAGAGAATTTATTAATTCTGAAGTTCAACGTCTCTTATTGGAAGGAATCATTGAACCTAGTTGTTCGCCTTGGCGAGCACAGGTAGTTGTCACGACTAACGAGAGACACAAGAAACGAATGGTGATAGACTATTCCCAAACTATTAATAGGTATACTCAATTAGATGCGTACCCTTTGCCTAAGATTGATGAGCTTATCAATAAAGTATCTCAGTATAAGGTTTTTAGCACTATTGACTTAAAGAGTGCTTATCATCAGACTCCTATTGTTAAGAAGGATCAACCATATACGGCCTTTGAGGCTGGTGGAAAGCTGTATCAGTTTTGCCGAATACCATTTGGTGTTACTAATGGTGTTGCTTGTTTTCAACGGGCAATGGATGCTTTTATAAGTGATAACTCCCTCTCTGACACCTTTTCATACTTAGATGACATCACAGTGTGTGGCAAATCAAGGGTGGAGCATGATTCTAATTTAAAAAGATTCCTTCAAGCTGCGGAAAAAGTTGGTTTAACTTTTAATAAAGAGAAATGTATCTTTTCGACTACTGAGGTAAATCTATTGGGGTATATTATCTCGGGAAACAAGATTAAACCAGATCCAGAACGTCTGCGACCATTGATTGATTTACCTTGTCCTACTAATTCTAAGGCTTTGCAACGAGTTGTTGGACTGTTTTCTTATTATTCTAATTGGATTGCAAATTTTTCACGGAAGATCCGGCCTCTTATTCGGGTTACGACATATCCTCTATCATGGGAGGCCAGGACGTGTTTTGAGAATTTTAAAAAGGATATTTTAGGAGCAGTTGTGCATTCTATTGATGAGCAGGTTCCTTTTGTGATCGAGACGGATGCTTCTGATTTTGCAATTGGGGCTACTCTGAACCAAAATGGAAGACCTGTGGCCTTTTTCTCACGTACTTTGAACAATAGTGAAAAAAGACATTCTTCAATAGAGAAAGAGGCATACGCAATAGTAGAAGCATTGCGTAAATGGAGACATTATTTATCGGGGCGACATTTCATGTTGGTAACTGATCAAAAATCTGTGTCCTTTATGTTTGACGTTAAACATTTTGGAAAGATCAAAAATGATAAAATAATGAGATGGAGGATTGAGTTGGCATGTTACCATTTTGACATAGTTTATCGTCCGGGGAAGGATAATGTTGCTGCTGATGCACTGTCGAGGGCTTATTGTTCTGTGATTCACGGAGATACGCTTATTAATCTTCACAATGCCTTATGTCATCCTGGGGTTACGAGGATGATACACTTCGTACGCAGTAAGAATTTGCCCTTTTCAGTTGAAGACGTCAAGCGGATGACTTCATCATGTTCTATCTGCGCTCGGTGTAAACCGAATTTCTTTAAGCCTCAACGAGCTCATCTTATAAAGGCTACTTCTCCTTTTGAACGTTTGAGCGTCGATTTTAAGGGGCCTCTTCCTTCAACTACTCAAAACCGATATATTTTTACTGTTGTGGATGAGTTTTCAAGGTTCCCTTTTGCTTTTCCTTGTGCAGATGTATCAGCTGCTACAGTTATCAAATGTCTGACTCAACTTTTTGTCATCTTTGGGATGCCTGCGTATATCCATTCGGATCAGGGAAGTTCTTTTATGTCTTCCCAGTTGAAGGAATACCTTCAGAGTCGGGGAATTTCTACTAGTAGAACTACCCCGTATAATCCCCAGGGTAATGGACAGTGCGAACGATACAATGGGGTGATCTGGAAGGCAGTTATGTTGGCTTTGACATCCCGGAACCTTAAGAATACACAGTGGGAAATGGTACTGCCTGATGCCCTGCATTCCATTAGATCATTGCTTTCAACGGCTACTAATGTGACCCCCCATGAAAGGCTCTTTAACTATCCGCGGAGATCTACTACGGGATATTCGGTACCTTCATGGCTTACTATGCAGGGACCTGTGCTGCTTCAACGCCATGTTAGATTGTCAAAATATGATCCTTTAGTGGAGGAGGTGGAGCTGTTGGAGGCAAATTCCCAATATGCTCATATTCGATTCCAAGATGGGAAAGAAAGTACCGTTTCAATTAAAGACTTGGCTCCTTGTGGTGGCCAGCCCTCTTCTGAGGATATTAACAATAGTCATGATTTAGATAATGTGGATGCTGTTACAGATACTACGAATGTCTCCAATCCGATTGCAGATAATTATACTTCTATTAGTCAGCCCTTGATGGATGTTTATGACCGTCCCAGTTTACCTTCTGATGGGATTTCTAATCCGGAAACCGTTGAAAATCGGGATATGGATAGCCTTCCTGCTGAAGATACTTCTGTGCCTTCTGGTGTGGGAGGGCAAGGAATTTCACCAAGGTTAAGAAGGTCGACACGAACAAGATATCCGGTCGACCGATTAAAAATGGACTTTTAAATTGATAGTAATGTTTTAAAATTGTTGAAATATTATATTATATTGTTTTAGTTGAGAGATACTTAATACTTATGTGCAATGTTATTATTTGTTGTTGTTCACTTAGTATTGTGTCATGTAAACAGTTTTACTCTTGTGCATAGTTTTAGTTGTAAATAATTAATTATAAATTGTAAAGGTTATTTAGGTTGGAGTATATTTTAAAAGGAGGGGTGAATGTGGTGATTATTCCTTGTTTAGTAAAAGTATTGTGATTGGTTGTTTGTTAACTGCCTTGGGATATATGTTGTAATCTCATTGGTAGTTGATGTCACATGATGTGTGGTGGCCACCTTAAATTCAGTTCTTTTCCAGCTTTGGTTGGGACTGGATGTGGAAAGATGTGCTGCAGATTTTAAAGTTAATAAAGCCTAGCTTTGGAAGGCAAATCTATTCTTTATTTCAATCATATAGTAGAATTCCTTCACATTATTACTTCAGATTTACAGAGATATGAAGCAAAGGTGGTGGGTATATGGAGTTGAGGTACAAATCAGTCATGAGCTAATTAAATGGCAGAACAGGCTTGAGGGATTGAATGGCCTACTCCTGTTTCTATGTTCCTAATATATTTAGGCATTTTGTCCCATATTGTTACTGCAACGGCCACACCCAGGCAATGTGAAAATAAAGGTCATCGACCTGAAACGTTAACTCTGTTTCTCTCTCCACAGATACTGCCTGGCCTGCTGAGTATTTTCAGCATTTTCTGTTTTTATATTGAAAATAATGATGATGCCATTGACTGAACTGTAGAAAGAAAGAAAGAAAGAAAGACTTGCATTTATATAGCGCCTTTCACGACCACCGGACATCTCAAAGCGTTTTACAGCCAATGAAGTGGAGTCAATGTTGAAATGTGGGAAATAACTAGCCAATGCCATTTTATGTCCCATCACCATGGATATCTTACCTCATTTACACTACATGTGCAAAATTCAGCTTCTTTTTGCTATTATAAACACAAATGTAAAACAAACATGCAATTTAACCAAAACCCACCTTGGGTTTCCTGGAATCCGATGCACCAGATGTGGCTTTTGGCTTCATATGAAGCCCAATAATGGCTGCTGCTCAACTGCTGCCTCTCACCCACACTGGTCCTCCCTGCTCCTCCCAGTTTTGCAACGGAAACACTTTTAGATTCACTTGCAGATGCCAAACCCACCAAGCTACAAGCATTTGATGATAAACTGATCCCAAATAACATGGCCCAAAGTGTTGGTCTATGAAGTGATTTAGATCGGGTGTGTCATCAATTACACTGTGGGGAATAAGATTTTTTTTGTTTGTTTTACAGCATGGTCTTGGGGACATGAAAGGTACAACCCCCCGAGATATCTGCGCTCCTCTAATTCTGCCCTCTTGAGCATCCCTGATTATAATCGTTCAACCATTGGTGGCCGTGCCTTCTATTGCCTAGGCCCTAAGCTCTGGAATTCCCTGCCTAAACCTCTCCACCTCTCTTTCCTCCTTTTAAGATGCTCCTTAAAACCTTCCTCTTTGACCAAGCTTTTGGCCATCTGCCCTAATTTCTTCTTATGTGGCTCAGTGTCAACATTTTTTTTTTGTCGTTTAATACTCCTGTGAAGTGCCTTGGAACGTTTTACTACGTTAAAGGTGCTATATAAATGCAAGTTGTTGTTGTTGTACCATATAAAGCCAAATTAATTCTTTATAGACCATTGGCCTACTGGATAACACTAGATGGACATCACAGGACTACTTTCAATTCAGCCTCTTTCTATAGAAAGTCTAAAAGTCAACATGCTTTCAAATATTAGTTGACCTGGCTAGTGTCGTGGTAGAAATAGAAATCATGCCTGGTTTCCAGATCCAGATTTTACACAGCCTGTGAACCTAATATAATAATAATCACGGCTGTCGCTCATCTGTTATTTGGTCAGCTGAGTCATAGCATAAAAGTCCCACCTCACTAGTTACTGACACATATTCTATATGTAAAAAATGAGGATTTGATCTTTCCAGAGCAGATCTTACATACGTTCTCTAGTACTGAACTTGCAAATGATACCAAACATTAAGCAGACCTTCAGCTCATCCAAAACTCTGCTGCCCATATCCTATTTTGCACCAAGTCTTGCTCATCCATCACCCCTGTCCTTGCTGACCCCCATTTGCTCCCAGGCCCCTGATGTAAAAAGACTACTGAGCACTTGGTTTGAGTATAAAACAAGGCTTTAATCAACTGTTTCACAACCATGAGATTCTAGTTACATCACTAGTTCCTGGTTACAGAAACACCCTGAGCAAGCTGGGCCCACGCCTGAGTATTTATACTCCTTGGACGGCGCCACCAGCTGGCCGCCCAGTGTTACTTCATGAGTCATGATAAGATTCATGACAGCCCCTATGCCTCAAATTTAAAATTCTTGGCCTAGAAACTGGGGAACACTGGAAACCTGCTGCTAACATTGGTGGCCAAGGATAACGGCTGCCAGCCGAGGTCAGTACCGGCATTTTGGTACTGCCTGCTCATTAGAAGTAGTGTGGCGGTGATTTGCTAGTCCAACGCGCTCTTTGCAGCGCCAATGTCTGAAAAAGGCCAAAGGTGTAGGGGAGGAAAGGAGCAACCCAAACAGTTGCTGTACATGCTCTAAAAATATTAGCTGCCACCCAATGTTTATCGATTTTTTTTCCGTTTGTTTATGACATGAGTGTAGATAAAAGAGATTTTTATCACAGATCATTTTCAGTCGCTGCATTGGAGTTCACCCATTGATTTACTGACCCAAAAACACTGTAGGCCTCCCGGAAAGCTGCCAGAAAATGCAGCCCCCCCCGCCACTGATGAGCAAACACTGAAAGTTTAAAAGAAGAACCTTGGAAAAGGAGGCATTTGAAGTTCCGGCGTCCATCCTCATAAGTCCTGCCAGACTCCTCGTGGCCGTTAATGCCGCTGAAAGACCTTATAGCGGCAGCAAATACCGGCGTGATTTAGTGCGGGCAGCAATGCAAGTAGAAGACACTAAAATGGATGAGCTAGCATCAACCCGGCACATCGATTCATGTCACGCTCCACCTCATTAAAATACTCTCGCCAATATCAGTTAACGGCAGCGCTGATGACCTGCTGAAAATGGCTGCCATCGCGGTACCTGCCACCAGCTGGTGGAAAAGTGCCCACTGCCGTTTTTTCGCCATTTCATGGTGCTAATGGGCGGCGCAAACCACCCGAATTACTCGGCCCTTATCCTTGTGTTTAAGTTCCTTCATGGCTTTGCCCCATCCTATTTCTGTAGACCCCTACAGCCCTACAATCTCCCCTGAACTCTCCATTCCTGTGACTCTGGCTTCTTGTGTATCCTTCATCCTTTCACCCACCGCCACCCCCCCCCCCACCTCCCCCCCCCCCCCCCCCCCACAGCCACACCTTCAAACAAGGTCCCATGCTCTGGAACTCCTTCTCTAAACACCTTTGCCTCTCCATCTCCCACTCTCCCCCCACCCCCGACCGCCTCTCCCCCTTCCCCAGCCACTGATGAGCAAAAAATGAAAGTTTAAAAGAAGAACCTTGGAAAAGGAGGCGTTTGAAGTTCCGGCGTCCATCTTCATAAGTTCTGCCAGACTCCTCATGGCCGTTAACGCCGCTGAAAGACCTTATAGCGGGAGCAAATACGGACGTGATTTAGTACGGGAGATTGTAGGGCTGTAGGAGTCTACAGAAATAGGATGGGGCAAAGCCATGAAGGAACTTAAACACAAGGATAAGGGCCTAGTAATTCGGGTGGTTTGCGCCACCCATTAGCACCATGAAATGCTGAAAAAATGGCGGTGGGCACTTTTCTGCCAGCTGGTGGCAGGTACCGCGATGGCGGCCATTTTCAGCAGGTCATCAGCGCTGCCGTTCAGTTCTAGAGCTCGTCAGTTGCAACTATTGCACAATGACCAGTGTAGGAAGTAGAAAACTGCTATGTGGGAGGGCAGGCCATCTGTCTGAGAGAGGCAGCGGTGGCTAGTTTCGTCTCCCTGCCACCATGCAAAACTGCCTCTGGTCTAATTGATATGTTTTTGCGAGCTAGCAAAAACCATGAATGTGATTCATATGCAAATTCTATTGAATTCAATGTCTGTCTAAATGCCAAATGTAATATTAAGCTGGAGTAAAAACTGTAACGTGCAGTAGTGAATTATGGCATGTGACTGTGGTACAGTCATGTGCCTATATTTGATATTGTGCCCAGCACTTCATTTTAGTCCCTGTATTCCTGATCTAACCATAATCAATGTGATGCTATTATAGATGCAATGGCCCTGATAATAACTCCGAGGCGCATTCGGAGCGGGGTGGTGCGATATTGGGGGGGAACCCAGAAGAAGTTTCAGCGCGGCGATTTATGATATTTTAACGAAGCCAACTCATTATAATATTACTTCTGGGTTTGGCGCTGAATGCGTGTCAGTGGGCGTGGACGGCACCTACATGATGCGATATTAACTGGGGTACTTAAAGGGCCAATCCAAAGATGCAATTTGGAGGAGTTAGGCCTTTGCACAAAGAGAGGGAGAAGTTTCATAATGGATTCAGGATGGCCAAGGGCTGCGCATCAATTTAACAATGCATCGCTTGATGTACTGCTGGGTGCAGTGAGGAGTCGGAGAGAGATCCTCTTCTCCAGCAACAGGAGGAAGAAACCTGCTGCTGCAACAAAGAAGGCGTGGCTGGAGGTGGCCGAGGAGGTCAGCAGCAGGAGCATTGTGTCATGCCCATTGATACAGTGCAGGAAGCACTTTAATTACCTAAATAGGTCAGGAAAGGCTAGCACAGTTGCACATTCACCGACATCCTGTTATGCACCTCACCCACCCCCATTCTGCCTTGTCAAGCCTACTCCATCACATAACTCTTTACACCTACTTATCTTTCTATGCTCTTTCTCACATCCCCATCTATCCATCCACCACTGCCACTCACCCTGATCCTTATGCAATTTGATGCCTCTCCCTGATAGTCACCCTCACCGGATGCAGTGCATCCATCGGGTGAACACATGCCATTACACTCACTCATAGGTCTGTTCTTTCCCTTGTTGCAGAAGAAGAGAGCACAGAACACTAGGGAGAGAGAGGGAGAAAAGACCAGAGGTGGTCCCCCACAGATTTCCCAGTTGACAGCTGGAGATTAGTGGCATTTCGGCGTCCCTGGCCATCAGAGATGGTGGCCTCCCAGCTACCTGGTGACAGAATTAAAGATCAGCGACCCACACATCATACAAAACTCAGTCATGTTGACTTGATTCCTTCTGAGGGTGCACCGTCACAGGACTCATGCTTACCATGCACCAGTGCAGATACTCACACTTCGGTGGGTCCAGTTAGACAGATAGTCACAAGCGAGCAAAAGCAGACAGTGATGGCAGGAACAACTGTGGAGCGTCTGCGACTGAGGGTGCAGCCCTCTCCAAGCTCTGCTCAGCTGGACACAGATGCTGTACTCCGGGGGCCATCGATGAAAAGGATAATCATTGAGGGGCAGCAAAAAATCTGCAACATACTGGCGGGTTTTCCACGCACATTGTCCACGATTGCAGAGAGAATGGTGAAGTCGAGCTCAAGCATAAGTGGGTTGATGTCGCAGGGCATTGCGAAGATGTCTTCTTCCATGGATAGATTGGCCAGCTCCGTGGAACATCAATCGTGGCAATCAAATAAGTTTATGCAGATCTTGACCATGGCCATGCACTCTTTGGATGACAACTTGTCAGACACTTTAAACAGGGTGACAGACACCTTAGCCTTAGCCTTATAGCACATCACTGATCTGTACCAAGCTACTCTGCAGCAGAGTGGTAGGAGTGAAGTGCGGCTGGCCCATGAGAGGGATGATGGCGAAAGGGCATGGAATTGGAACTCCACTCAAAGCGCTCCCACTTCTCACAAGTTGCACCCCCCCCCTCCCCCCCCATCAGCAAGTACCCAACATGCTGCCTTCCCTCCCAATGGACAAGTCTGCCCATGCACAGGTGCAGGTGGAACAGTCTTTGGCAAGGCCCTCATGGGCTCCAACACCCAGAGGTTGTCGGTTAAGAGCACATCTCAGCAGTCAGAGCAGGGATCTGAGCAGCCTGCCTGTACCTCTGCTCAAGCCACAGGGGCTGCACCATGTAGGAGTGGTAGGAAAAGGAAGAGTAAAGCTTTGTAGTTCCACAAGTGCATGCACATGGGGGTTTGACAAAATGTTCTGTTATGTTTCCATTGTTTAGTAGAATCACAACATTTATTACATTGCATTACTTTCCTGTGTTGCCCATTCTTGGTGCCAAGTAGCAACTGGCCTTTTCAGTTGCTTGTTGATGACTGGGAAGACATGAATTGATAGGGACCAATGCAGTGGGTGAATGGCTGATTACAGGACTGCATTGTGTCAATGAGATTGGGGGTTGGGGAGAGTGGTCGTTGGATGTGATTGTTACATCGGTCCAGTGGTAGTGATTAAGTGAACCTTACAGTTATAAGGGAATCCCTGGCATCCCGGGCAGCAATGTGAGTGGCTGGGCTGGGTTGGGGTCTCCATCTTCATCCTCATCCTCCTCCTCCTCCTCTTCATTGGGTTTATCCATAGATGATGAGTGTTCAGTGCCTTGTACATCCTGTAGCTCCAATCCTCGCTGCTGTGCAATTTGTGCTGAGCGCAGCATACCACGATCATTCTGGAAGCACTAGCTGGCAAGTACTGAAAGGCACCTCCAGATCTGTCCAGGCACCTGAAGTGTATCTTCAGCATGCTGATCGCTTGCTCAATGACAATAGTGGCCATATGACTGTCATTGTACCGCTCTTGGGCTTTATTCATGGGGTTCCTCACAGGTGTCATCAGCCAATTTTGAAAGGGGTATCCTTTGTCTCCTAAAAGTCACCCCTTAAGTCTGTTTGCAGGCCCAAAGAGATCGGGGAGCTTGGACTGCCGCAGGATGAAAGCATCATGGCAGCTCCCCAGGAATTTGGTGCACGTCTGCATAAACCTTTTCTTGTGATTGCACACTAGCTACACATTGATCAAATGGAATCCCCAATATTTGTGTCTATAATACCAGTTATACCACTTTGCAAATGCCAGTTTGAATAAAAATCTAGATCAAGTTTCCAAGCACTGGCATAAATCCAACAGGATTTCATACAGACCTAATTTATGATGAGCCTAAAACTGTAACAGCTGCATCAGCGATTAACTGATGGGCACATTTTGTGTTTGACATTAATCATCTCTGTGTAAAACTTAAGGGCTGCACATTTGGGAGTTTGAGAGGCTGCTGGCCTGTTCCAGCATCTAACGTCTGTCATTTGGTATGTTTATATCAGTTGACAATACCATTAATGGAGATGGTAAGGGTAAGAGTATTGTAAATCATGAATAGTATCAGAAGACAGCTTCTAATTTGGTAGAAAAAGATGGAGTTTGTTATAAACCTCTCTTCTTGCTTCTTATTTTAATAAAAAATGATTTTGAAAAAAGTAATCTTAAACTACATGCTGCATCTTGATACAAGGACCAATGATGTGGTACGACAGATGAGTTTGAGTGCAGGTCCTTTCAGGAATTCAGCCTACCTGAAACTTTCTCGCTGAAGTGAGAATGCCCTTTTAAATTTCAAATATCCCATTTGCAGGCTGAACAAGGGACTGGAATAGCTGGTAAGTTAAGACTAGAACATAATCAACACTCTCATAAACTCCAGAACTGTATCTCTACAAGGGACTGTAACACACTCAATTAAAGTTTACATATATCATTCCCACCATTGACTTCTCACTCCTCATTGTAATTAAGCCATTGCTGTGAGGCCTCACATTACATGACAGGATGTCATGAAGAAACTATTTTAGTGAAAAATAATACCTCATGTTCATTAGGGTAGTCACTGTCATGCAAAATTTATCAGCTAATATCTATTTGGTAAAACTCGAATAAAGATCATAAAACAGCTTATGCTCCTACTTATATCATCAGCTTTTTTCACTGATAATTTTTAGAGTGTTGTTTTCCTCCCAGTGAAGGACAATTCACAGCATTTACTATGCTGTATTAAGGAGGATTTGTTGGTTATCACCCTCTTAATGATAATCCAGTACTGCTGATAGTGTGTGTGAATGTAGGTGGGAGGAGGTGGAAGGATATAAATTGAAACCACAATATTTCCTGTATCAATAGTGTTAACATCTATACAACAGGAGCTGGCCCTATTTTGCATCAACACAAACTGGAATAGAATCGTCTTTTTACTCTCTAATGTCATCAATAGATTAAACAGGAAAAACAGCAACCATTTTTCTTTCTTTGGCTGTAAAGCGCTTTGGGACATCCGGTGGTTGTGAAAGGCACCATATAAATGCAAGTCTGTGGGGGGAAAATTTGGTCGCGCCCCCTTTGGGGCGCTAACTTCGCCGGGGCGCTACTTTTAGCAGCCCGAAAAAGTTAGTGCCCCCGCACCATCATTTGAGTGGTAGTGGAAGTGCTCCCCCTGCTTCCTGGGGCGCTACCATTCAATATCGCAGGGCTACGTGCAACAGCGCCATGTGTGACGGCACGTAGCGCCGCGGTATTACAGACCTCCCTCCCCTGATTAAAGGTGAGGGGCCTAGCGCAGCGCACATTGGGGTCCTTATGCGGAGTGCTGGGAAAACAGTCGATTGCGGTCAGCACCCCGCATGAGTAAAACGGAAAGAGGGCAAGTGCTGGTAGCTGGCCCAAAAAGAATGACCGCCTGGCACCTGCCCTTTAATTAGCGCTGCCGCAGCTGCAAAAATGCCACCTTGACCCTGTCGGACATATCGTCCGGTGGTAGGTCATGGGGAGCAACTGAAGTTTGCGGACGGGGCCATGGTGAGGCCGTCCCTGGCATCCCGGGCAGCAATGTGGTCGGGTGCTGATGCCCTCTGTCCTGTGCAGCATCTGCTGATTGCGGAGAAGGTTGGTTAGTGCTGCTGGTGTGCCTGTTGGTGTTGGGGCTGATGGTGGTGGGATTCTGAGGACCAAGGTGAGATAGTTTCAAGGGCACCGATGCTGATGTAATAAATGGAAGGTGAACTTGAGATGACAGAAGCGATCTGTCAATGATGAGAGAGGTTGTTCCAATGAGGTGACACTGGATAGAGAGTTTGCTCCAAACACTTGCAACCTGCATAAAGCTCAATCGGCCTTCCAAGTGCAGTATGCAACAGCTTCTGAGCTTGAAAAGTGAACAGCAATGAGATTGGAGCTTTTATAGCACTTTTACAGCTGTCAATTAATGAAATGATTCCATGGTCAGACAACTCCCAACCGCGTTACCTGACGTGATTCCCGAGCAGCGTGAACCCCGTGGGCGACCTCGTAAAATGTAAAGGTGATCTCAAAATACTCTTTAATGGGCTGTTAACAAGGTCATAATGACCTGAATTGCCTTCCCCGCCACTGCCTGTCAGGTCTGTTCAGCCCTGACCGATCCGTCATCTGGAAGAGTCGCGTGGTGGCGGGTTGACAACAGGGTCCCGACTCGCTATCAAAACATTTTTTTTCCCACCCAGCCCACCACTGAACTCCCCGAAAAATTCCCCTCTTAGTATCTGAAGGTTTATGACTTGAAAATTCTGATCAGAAGTGCGATTGGATCACACCGCGTTATTTTAATGACAAATGATATTGCAGTGAATAGAAATAGTTTCAAAGATGGGAATAATGGGGCTGTCCTGATGGTTTAGTAGGTAGATGCGCTGCATGGTGTGGTACTGACCTGTACAGATCAGAATGTTCTCTACATCAATGCCTGTTAGCTGATGTGAACTGAGGTGGTAGACAGAAAAGTACAATTGGCCTTGATGTTCCCAAACTGGGAAATAGAAAATCAGCCAAAAATCCAACTTCTGATTGATATCCAGTGTGAATGTTGGTAGATGACAAGATTAGACTAGCTGTGAAACCCTACCCATAACCACCAGGCTCACACATGAGGAACGACCATTTCAGCAAGGTACTCTTGGGCTGCTGGTACTCATGCAGCTATACTCCAGCATGAGGCACCCCTTCAAGAGAAGAGGAGAAAATTGGTGGGGAAATTAAATCTTAAGCAGCTTTACACTTTTTATCAATATTTATGTTAAATAGGCTCCAAATATGTCACCATGATGGATGCAGTGATATCCTTTGAAATAGCATCTGGCCAACATTCAAATTGCAGCCATTGCTTGTCCTCAAGACCTTGGTTTGAAAGGTACGTTCAACTTGGTATGAACCTTAGAAAACCCATTAGATCCAAAGCAGTTCAATAGCAAACAACAAATGTTGCTGGCCTAAGTGGTGTTCCTGAGCCACCACACCTCAGAACCACACTACAGACAAGACGCTTAAAGCTACTTGTGAGCAACTGTAACTGCTTCTTCCCTATGTAGTTAATTACCATATGCACGATCATCTAGCACTGTTTTAGTTAAAAGTAAATTGCTGAACTACCGCCCTGCCCTCTGACCTCTTGTTGCTTTACTCATTGCACCATTAGTTACTGGCCAGAGCCATGATGCCAAGATTTAGTCTAAACTTTGTTATAAACAACTAAATGGAGGGATGTTGAATTGATCCAAGCAAATAAAATATTATTCCTGGGCCCAAGCTTCTCTTTGGTCTGTAGTCAAAGCCATTTCCCCACTTCCTTTCCTGAGAATCAAATAAACACTGACTGCAGCATTGCAACAGTCACAATAACCAATAAGGTACAGGCTTTATGTATTAATGAAATCCTCATCTTCAATCACAGCTGTGCACGAGTGAGCTGCCCACAGGGAAATGTTTGGCAAACCAGTATTAAAATGATGAGCTATAAGTTGGCTGATCAGTTAATTTTGTGGCCAAAGCTGGCATCTGTTTGGCACCATCAATGGTTTTGCTTTCCAACCAGAGTTCCATCAGTTTCTAGTTACTAAACATTATTCAGCTGGCAGCGGTGGTTAACAATCGAGCAGAACAATCTCTGAAATTGGTCTGTTATATAAAGTTAGTACTGAGTGAAAAAAATATTTGAAGTGGCACAGAGTAAAACACATGGTGAAACACCAGTACACAATAGTATAGAGGGTGGGGATCAGGCCTGATCCTTTTCCAAGGTAACTAATTCTTCAGTTCTGTTCTTGTTGGAAAGCTCCTGGCCTCCACTCTGCACCTTCCCCCTGGTTGAGAATTTAGTATTTGCAGAATCATGTGTTGTCAATAGGGCAGTTTTACACAATGACAGAGGGGCCATGGTGCCAACAAGTTCTGATTGCAATGGAAGCAAAACCAGGAACCCAAGAAATAACCAAGTGGCGGTCGGACAGGTGACATGATTCACTCTTTGCTCCACTTTCCCATCACTATAAATGGTAGCAATTCTAAGATCTTTCATTGGATATTTTACCAAAAAGTGGATTTTATTTTCACCACACTTTTTGATTTACAAGGGCCCGGATTTTGCAATCAGCGTTGAATAAACGGCGCTCGCTGTTCAGTACATTGACAGCTGCCCACAAAGATTTTGTGGGTTTTTGAGTGGAGATTTGCTGTTATCTGTCATCTGATCCAGTGTGGCGCCCTCTACAGGGGATCTCTGGCATGCATAAGTAGGGCAAGAAACAGCGAGGCTCTTCAACCAATCAGATTGAAGAATCCTCACTGAAACACGCAGCCTAAACCAGGAAGTATAAACTAGGAAGTATAAATTAGATTTAAATCATGTACAGAGAGGGAAAGAAAGACGGGATTAAAAAAGAGAGATAAAAGAGGCAGACAGAAAAAGTTAAATAAATATAATTCTAATTTATAAAAAAATCTCCAACACTAGTTAAATTCTGAAGTAATGAGACTCCACACTTACAAAATTAAATTTTCAGTGGCAGAGAGGTTGTTTGGCAGTAATTATCACTTAACACCCCGTTAAAAATTCACTTACACCTGAATGCACCAGCCCTAACTTTTTCTAGCATGTTTAGTGGGTAACTAGTGGTTAAGTACTGCAACATCAGGGCCTTACATGGATTTCAATGCCGAGCCTATTGGCGAGGTCCTCTTACAGCGCAGCCTGTGGAGGAGCAGGGCAACTCGGACTGCAACTTCCAGATTACCGCGCTTAACTGTACATGTGTGGACTCCAAAAGTTGCTGTCCAATTTACTCCATAATAAGGGTGAGCGCTGTTAGCCTCACCGTTATTCTCAATGCAAAATCCTGGCCATTATTTAGAGTAGCAAATAGGATCTGAACCATTGCCTTGGCTTATCTCGTGGTTACTGCTGTAAATGAGTTAGTTACGTCATTAAATGACCTGTGTACAATGGGGGGAAACACGAGCAGTTTTCAAACATGGCAAATTGCAAATGGCCAAATTTTTACAGGCAAAAATGTTGTTTCCTGTCCCTGAACAGGTAACATACTCTGTATAGAGCCTGTGGTTGATTGGTACGCTCTGCTCGGCTGTGATAAAATATGGTGTGGAGATGCCGGAGTTGGTAGCATGACGCAGCATTCAAATGCTCTTTGATAAAAATAGATGGGCACGAGACATTGACATGCAGTTCACGCTGATGGTATTAAGTATTTTTTTTAGAGATGCTCTACTGCAGGTATAATGGATTTGAGGGATAAGATTTTACAGGGAAAAAATAGTGAAATGTATCTCTTAAAGTTAATTGCAGTGTAACCATGTTTTTGTTGTTGAAGGGGAATACAGATTATGCTCTCCAGTGCAATGTACATTCTTGTAGCTCAATGTTTTTTCTCAGTTGAAAACTCAGAACCATTTACATCAGAGAGAAATATAATTTATACCCTGCAGGAATCACAGCTAATTGATATATACAGGAAACTTTGTGCTATCCGGCACTGACGGGACCGAGCTGTTGCCGTTCCCTCAAAACTGCCGGACACACCAGCGTTAATGTTGAAGCATACGGAGCTTTTCATCTCCGTATCTGACAACAAACACTGTTGCTTAGCAACAGCTTCTAAACAGTCGGCCCGTACCTTGGAAGCATCTCTGTAGCTTAGCAACAGCTTCAGAGAGACTTTCCAGAGCCTGGCTGTTGGAAAAAAAAGCCACGAGAAGGAAAAAAAAGCCACGAGAAGAAAAAAAACCTAACAAAACGGCTCCTGATTTTTGCCAGTGGCTCGAGCTTGCCGGACACTTAGCCTCCGGATAACACAAAGTTTCCTGTATGTCAATTTGGAGCCGTATTTTCTTAATAGGAAGGTTGTTCTGTTCTTCATCCCGGGTGTGTTACGGAAAGCTTACCTAGATTGTAATGTTCGTGAAGATACTCTGAAAGGCAGATCTGGTGATGGATTTGCACTTGATGGAGCAAAGATGGGGGCAATCTCGGGAGCTCGACTTTTAGGTGTGCTGGGCACTCACCTGAAACAGACTTTGGGTGCCTTGCATATGCAAATCGTGATCCTAACATGAGCTGTAGGACCCTGATTAAAACTGATGCACAACTGAACAGCGCATGCGTCGTGCATGCCCAGTTGTTCAGGCTCTTGAGCGACTTAAGCAGCAGTCCTTAAAGGGGCCATTGAATATCACTCAATAAATGTCCATTTCTATGGAGCCTGGAGGAGCAAGAGTATTCCTCCTGGCTCCAGAAAAATACTGCAGACCATTGCCTTCACTTCGCCTCCCCACACGGCCAGAATTGGTCAGGGCCTGACCACTTGATTGGTGTTCGCAGCTTGCCTGTTGATTGCAAACAGGGCCCAAGACCGAATTTTGATCAAGCCTCAGACTTCATGACTTGCAGTCTTGCCCCATAGGTATATAGATACCATGGGAGATGGCAAGGTCGAGGGAATGGCCTTGAAGATATGTAGGACATTTTATATGCAGGGATAGGGATAGGTTTAGGGAGGGCAGAGGTCAGTGAATTCAGAGGAATGTGTGCAAGGGGAGTGGAGATAAAAATTGAAATCACCAACAATGAAGAATCACTCAGTGCAGTGTCTGAGGGAGGAAAGGCAGTGGATATCTTGGTGAGAAACTTGGAATGGAATTTGGGTGGGCAACAAGGATTTTGTTGAGAGGTTAGAGTGGTGGAACATGGTGAGATGCTTGAAGGAGAATGTACCAGAGGAGTAGAGGAGAGATTAAGGTGTTATTTGGGGATAAAGGCCACATCGCCACCATGGCTGTTTGGGCGGAGCCGGTGATGAAGGGTATAGCCAGGCCGGGTGGCTTCAGTAAGAGGCAAAGTGTTTCAACCCCTGAGTTAAGTTTCAGTCAAAGCTAGGATGTCAGTGCAGTGATCCACAGTAGGTCCTGTATAGCAAGGGCCTTGTTTGCGACTGAACTGGTATGGGGTGAATGGGATGGGAAGGAAGTTGGTAAGGTTAGTCCCCAGTGGGACTGGGGTAGGTGAAGTGTCCAAGAGGGGAAAATAGAAAGGTGGCATGATTGGGTGACAGGAAGGGAAGGAGGCAGGAGACAGGAAAGGCCAAGAGAGTAAAAAAGGGAGATAGAAATACTGTGCACGGTTCCAGAACGGCAGCCAAAATGCACTCACGAATGGGTACAGAGCGAATTTGGGTTACATAGGGCTGGTACAGATTAGAAGAGGCATGCCCTGGCCGTAAACAGTGGACCAACACTGAAGCGCTCCTCAAAGCAAGGCCCTCAAACCCAACAGAAGTTGTCCTTTTTTTTGGTGAGTCTCTCTCTGCGGGTTCAGTGGGAAAAGCACTAACCCAGGGTCCTAATTCCCTGATGGTTTACTGAGTAAAGGCACCTCAGTTGGTATGTAACTCTTTCAGTTGATGTATAGCTCACTCTCTCTCTCTCTCTCTGTTGAGCTGACATAACCCACCACATCATGTATCACCAAAATAATTTTAAAGCCACATTTCATAATGCTAATATTTACTTTATTCATGGAGTAAAATCTTCCTCAGCAAAAATAAGCATTTTCTTAGTTGTTACCCTGTACCAGAAAACTAAATGTAACTGAACGGACAGATGTTTGATCTGTTAGCAGCTTTCCAGCTGTGCCATTCTGAACCAGTTGCTAGAATGTGTATGAGAGCTGTCTGGAAATGTCTCTCCCTCTGATTTCCCCTGTGTCCTAGTGGGGAAGTTATTGGTCCCCACTCAGCACCATCCCACAATAGGATAGTCCCATGAAACAATTTAAAATTTCCGATCACTTCAGCTGCAAAGCAGCTGTAGTGAATTTGACTTGATAGTATGATGAATTTCTACTGATCGCTCATTATGCATCATGAAAAATGTTAAGTCTCAAATTTAAGATCTTCCCTTAGATATTCTCTTATGTACAGTGGTGCTGGTCGCTCCTGTAACCAGTCTGAGCATCTTATATTTAGGGGTGTTATGGCATTTATGCCTGGGTGATGCAAAATCTGGCCTTTCAATTTTTGTGATTTATACATCCTTAAAGAAATTTGCTAAAAACAAAGACATTTATTTTATGGATAATGGGAGTTACTTTCTCTCAAATTAAAAAAAATCTAATTATTGAAATATGAAATAATTATGAAGCGCAGTAAATCTGCAGGCAGACACTTCTTGTCACATTCAGAATTCTTCAAAGCACAGAATATCCAATTAGTAACTCTGCTGTCTGCAGGTAGTTGAAAGGTCAGAATTGTCTATATGCCCAACGCTTTGAAATATTCCCTTATAAAATTCTGGATGAATTCCAAATACTTCTTTTATCAAGGAATGAACAGTGACATCTGAAGGTATATTTTAGACAGGACTGACAACAGAAATATCTGCAGGGTGATCAGATTCTCTCGTAGTTCCAGCTGTTCCACATTTGATTAGCGGACTGTTTCAGAGAATTCTGTAATGAAGGTTTTTATGACAGGTAAAATCATGCAGTAGCTCTGATATTCAAAAGACTCATTATTGTTCTATCTACCTTACATTCATGACTAAACTTAACCCCAAATCATCCAGGTTGCTGATGCTTTATTTTTTTAGCAAACCTGGTTAAAATATGTGGTACTGTAGTGCACATTAACCATGTTATCGGATACTTTTTTTGCTGTATATCCCTAAGGAGTATCTGAATTGTATTTGAAAAGTGAAATGACATTTCTGAAGGAAGTACTTCTGTAATACTTTCTTCTAATGTTTAGCAAGCTGTTTTGTCCCTTGCTTTAGTATTCCTGCAGCATTTGCTGGTGAGTGAGTTATTGTTATTGCTCCTAATGAACCAGCCGCTGTCGAATGCATAATTATCATTAGACAGCTGGCAAGGCCTCCTACTCTCTCTCTCCCTTCCTTGACACTGTCTGTACTGGGAATTGCCGGGCGATGGTTGAAACATAACTTTTGGAAAATCCATCCAACATACATGGTCAATCATCCGTTATAGAATCACAGATTTCCTCGGGTGGGAATAAGACATCTAATCAAAATTTCTCTACCAGAACTGACAATTATATTGGTTGTGCTTGATTTACCCTAACTGCTAAAAGTAAGACACATGACCTGCGCAATTGAATTTTTAAAATTCTGCCTTGGCGACTACACCAGGATGCCAACATTCGGACAGCAGCAGCAATCAGAGTTCACTTAGGGTTTTAGGGTAGGAAAAGGACCGAGGTAGGGAAGGGCAAGGATATGGAAATATTTGAACACAAGAATGAGAATTTTAAAGTTGAGACGTTAGGGGATCAGGAGCCAATGTAGGTCATCGAGCACAGCGGTGATGGGTGAATTGGACTTGGTGCGGGATAAGATACGGGCAGCAGAGTTTTGGATGAGCTGAATTTTATGGAAGGCGGAAGATGGAACGCCAGCCAGGAAAGTATTGGAATAGTCCAGTCTGGATGTGACTAAGTCACTTATGAGGGTTTTGGCAGGAGATGGGCTGTGGCTGGGGCAAAGAAAAGAGATGATACGGAGTAGCAAGTGTGTAGTTTTTGTAATGGAGAGGGTATGGGGTTGGAAACTCCAAGGTTGCAGATAATGCAAGGACAACTAATGTTCTTCATGCTTATAATCCAACATGTTTATATGTACATAGAAGCTCTCTCTTTGGAAACAGTTTTGTATCAATTACTTCTCTGTCCTGTACTTTTTTTTGTCTGAGACAGTTTATCTTTCAGATAAGATATAAAAATTGCACAAGACCCTTAGGTGATACAGTATGCAAAGTATGATTCTTAAAAAGGTCTCGAATCATCTGTCCCATTTGGGTTTCTTCTTGAACGTATCTAGTGACAATGGCACTGTCAAAAGCCATTTCTAACCCTAACACACAAACACCCTAACACCTGAACCCCAGTACCCGAACCCTAACACCAATCACTAGCACCTAAACCCTAAATCGTGCAGTGTCAATAGGGCGATGCAGGGCCAGCCATGGTGTCAATAGTTATTGTGACATCATTGATGATGCAGGTCAGCCATGTTGTCAAGAGTCACTCCGTTCTTTTTATCCTGTGGGATCTGCCTTCAATTATATATTACTGTTACATGTAATTTTAATTGTACTGTTTTGCCGATACACACATTAATTGTCCTATCCATAAATTTTCATGAAGAAATATTTGCACGGATGCTCTTTCCATGTAATGTACTGTAATAATATTGACAGGACTTGCATTATAAGAGTTTTGCACTCAGCAATGTACGCAGAATAATTATCATTACGCACTTTGTAAAAGTAAAGAAAGACAAAATCTGCATGAGATTATGAATGTGCAGTTATATGTTTGATTCCAAATGTTTTTCCAGTCTGCCTTGCAGCACGTGTGGCTTTTAACCTTCCTCTCATTGAGTTAAATCCCACTTGTGGAGCAGGTTTTGGTCATGTAGACTGGAGGCTTCATTTATCGTATCTACTCCCTAATAATTGGTTAAATTGTTCGATATTGACACTGTAGATGTAATTTTCTGACTTTCCATTGCTGGTGGGGAGCCAGAAATTTGAGCATAATTTTTCAATAACACTAACAGTGGGGTAGGCTCCTTGCTGGCAGAATGGAGACAAAAAATAACTCGGCATGTATGTAAAAAAAAAAAATCCACCCAAATAAACAGAAAATTTGGCAGAAACTCATCCAGAACTTGAAGCTCCACCCAGATTTCAAATTACTGTTTGGCAGAAAATGGATCGAGATTATATTGACACCTGGAGAATGATAAATTTCATCTTGAAGAATATGCAAAAGAAGAAAACGGATATTCATGATGTAATAAAATAAATCTCAGAATTAAATTAATTATATAAAAGTTATACCATTTACATTTACAGTTTACCAGCGGGATAGGCTACAGGTGATTTTGAACACTATGGTACAACTACTTGAGTTACAATGGGGAGAGATTTTCTCTGTTTTCTGGTGAAATCATAAAAGCATTCTTTCTATTCACATTTATGATTTCTCTACAATAAAAAAACAGAAGAAATCTTTCCCCTTCAGCTCTTATGAATATTTAAAAGGTGCTTATAAAATCAATTTGGCACAACCTTTCGCATCTTGTTTATAGTGGAATTGACGTTTTAGGAATTCTACTGCTATCAACTTATCTTACTTTGAACACCTTGAGTAATTTTAATATTCTTCAACTGCCATTTTTCCAGATGTGAACACAAGCAAAGTGCATTATTATACACAGTTGAGTCATAAATTCAGTGCAGCATATATTCTGGGTGATTTACAGATGTTGTTAGTTCTGTTGCAGATTCTCTCAATTCCCCTCTCATTCCCCAATCACTGGAGCTGTCCTTTATCAATTAGGTGCTGAATAAATCTCAACGTAGGGGAAAGGGAATAAAAACAGAAAATGCTGGAGATACTCAGCAGGTCAGGCAGCATCTGTGAAGAGAGAAACAGAGTTAACGTTTCAGGTCGATGACCTTTCGTCAGAACTGGAAAAAGCTGGAGATGGAATAGGTTTTTAAGCAAGGGTAGGGGCTGGGAAAGCGGGGAGGGGATGAAAGAACAAAAGGGAAGGTCTGTGATAGGATAGAAGGCAGAAGAGGTTAAGAGACATTGGCCTAGAAATTCGGTTGGTTGCGCCAGTGATTAGCGCCTAAAGAGCCCGAGAATTGGGGCGTTACCCAATGTTCGGGCGGGCGCAATGAAGATAGCACCACCTCCCATATTGAGTATCCTTTTAGTGCCTGCGCTAATTCTTTGCGCGCGCCCGCGTGCGCAGGCAGATCATGATGTAATTTCAGTGTGCAACACCTTTTTGGCGCCCCTGACCGGATATTTGGTGGCGCCCGCAACCTTTCCGCCTGGCGCTATTAGTGACAGTTGGATGGAACTTTCCCAGACCCTTGTCGGAGTCGGGGGCGCTATTTAAAGGGGACAGCTCTAGTATAAAAGCTGCAGACACTTGGCCTGTTCATTCTGATCATTGCTGGAGAGAGTTGCTGACCTTCTGTTGCACAGTAATTTTCTGATTTAGCCTTCAGAGATTTGGGACTTGCAGCCCTGTCCGGAGCAGTTGGAGCGCTAGACATTACTGCGTCTTGCCCATCTGGCATAGCAATGGGAGCTGCTTTGGAGGGGAACGTCCTCATGGCCAGACATTTGGAAGGGGCACAGACGGCGGGAGAGAGGGCCGGGATTGGCCAGAAGGAGGAGGGGCAATGGAGGTCACCCAATCCGACGATACGCTGCGAGGGTTTTCAGGCAGCAGGTGTCATACGTTAGCATGTCGGAGGAGCAGTGTCTGCGAAGGCTCAGATTCGGTAAGAAGGTTGTGATTGAGCTGTGCCACCTGCTTGCTGAAGATCTGCAGCCGCGTCTACGGTGCAGGACCTCTCTGTCGGTGGCCGTCAAAGAGACTGTTGCCCTCAACTTTTACGCCAGCGGATCCTTTCAGTCAGCCACTGGGGACATCGCGAATATATCACAATTTGCAGTGCATTGTTGCATCCGGCAAGTGACAGCTGCCCTCTATAGAAGGAGGCGTCAATTAATCACCTTCCCTGTGACCCTGGAGAAGCAGGAGGAGCGCGCGCAGGGCTTCGCTGCTATTGCGGACTTTCCCATGGTGCAGGGGGCCATTGATTGCACACACATGGCTTTGCGGGTGCCATTACAGAATCCTGAGGAGTTCCGCAACCGCAAGGGGTTCCACTCCCTCAATGTCCAGCTGGCCTGTGACCACCGGCAGATGATCATGGCAGTCAACGCACAATTCCCTGGGAGCAGCCACGATGCGTTCATCCTGCGGCAGACCTCAGTTTCTGACCTTTTTGAGGGCCCGGCTCACCCACGAGGCTGGCTTCTTGGCGACAAGGGCTACCCTCTCTGCCCATGGCTCATGACCCCACTCCGTTTGCCCGCCACCCCGGCAGAAGAGCTTTACAACAGCAGCCATCAGGCAACCAGGAACATTGTGGAGCACACTATTGGTGTGCTCAAACAGCGTTTCCGCTGTCTAGACCATTCGGGGGGGGGCCCTGCAGTACTCGCTGGAGCAAGTGGGTCGCATCGTCGTCGTCTGCTGCATGCTCCACAACTTGGCCATTCGACGAACCCAGCCAATGCCAGCCGACCCTCAAGGTCCAGCAGAGCAGGCGGACGAGGAGGAGGAGGAGGAGGAAGATGGGAGGGCTCCTGAAACTGGAGGGGCCGTCCGTCAGAGGCTCATAAGGACTCGGTTCTAGGCCCCTCTGACGGAATGATGGGTGTCATTCGTACCGCGCACTTCGGCTCGTACAAAGCCTATGAAGGCCACCATGATTGTAAATAGTTACGAGTACCATTGTAAATAAAAAAAATTCTTTATTGTCAAAAAACTGCTTCCTTCCAGCATAACAATGTCATGTCAACAGAAACCATAACTAACAAAATAACAGATAACTCTCTGGCAAAGCCACAGAACTAAACAAACCATCACAAACAATCACAACAGGTGAGGGCGTCCTTGAATTTGGAGAAAGATACGTCTCCACACCTCCCTCTACTGCTGGCCCCTTGATGGAGAGCGACTTCTCTTTCACGGTCGGCCCCTTCCCTCCCTGCAGCTCCTACGTAATTGAACCCCAGTGGCGGCGTCAAGGCTGGGAGATGCCTGCTGACTGTCTGGAAGCGCAGAAGCCCCTGAGGGATGGCCTGGACGACCTCTGGGCTTGGAGGGCGCGGAAGCTGGCTGCTTGAACTGGGCATGGCTGGAAGCAGTGTGCACTGCAGGTGGTGGCAGCTGCACTGCAGACGTTCCAGCGGTGGCATGAGCAATGCTCACCTGCCAAGAGAGGACACCTGCACCATGGTCGGACGACACACTGGCTCTCTGAGGGGACCGGTTCGGATCATCCGCCACAATCGACTGCTCCACTGATTCATGGCCTCCTGTGGTACTGGAAGGGCCCGGGGTGATCCTGGCTGATGCAGATAGGGTGGCAGCAGGGAGAGTTCGCGTTGCCTCAATTTGAGTGTGGACGAGGCCAGCAAGTGACTGCGTGGCAGCAGTGAGGACCTGTGTGGCAGGTGCCAGTGCTTCGGAGAAGCCCTGGACAGTTCTTTCCACTGCTTCAGACAAGGCCGGAGCAGTCCATTCCACTGCCTCGGACAAGCCCTGGACAGACCTTTCCAGGGATTGTCCGAAGCTCTGAACAGTCCTTTCCATAGCGGCCTCGAAGCCCTGGACAGTCCTCTCCATTGCTGCCCCGAAGCCCTGGACAGTCCTCTCCATTGCTGCCCCGAAGCCCTGGACAGTCCTCTCCATTGCTGCCCCAAAGTCCAGCACACTCTTTGCCAGTGTGTCGATCGACTGAGGCATCCTCCCCGCTGCAGCCATAAGCTCAGTGTGCCTGAGCCGGGCCTGGGTGCTCATTTCAGCAATGCTACGCACCTCCTCTGCACTCTGTGCAGCAGTCATCGTGCCCTGCCTTGCCCTCCGGGGAGCCGGTCCCCGAACTTGCCTACCCCCCTCGCGTTGCTGCAGGCCGCTTGTTCCGGCAACTGGCTCCTCATCAGAGCACCCCCCCCCCTCCCCTCCAGGGAACTACTATCCCCAACCTGCAGATGTGTAGGCTCCCCTGAGGCTGGAACGGATGGTCCGGCTTCCTCCTGATCCTCGCCTCCGGAGGCACTGGCACTGGCAGCTTCAGGGCCCGGATCCCGAGCTGGTGATGCAGCATCTGAAAGCAGGGAGGTGGAAGAGTGGCTTTAGCAAAAGGACAGCTTGGCAGCAAGGGATGCCAGATTGCGGCAAGGCTATGACATGGCTCCACAGTGAGAAAGCATGCTGGCGGAGGGACCAAGTGGAAGGAGACAGTTGTAAAAGGTGAGAACCTTACCATCGCTGTCGACAATGGGGTCGGCAGCTGCAGTGGTAACAGGACCACTCAGACGTCCTCCAAGAATCTGGTGCACTCTCTCCTCGAGATCCGTGAGAGTGACCACTTGTGGGGGTCCTCCACCGGTTCGAAGCTGGTCTTTGCGAAACTTCGCCAGCTTGGACTGCAGGGGAAAGGTGGGGAAGTTATGTTACATGATGCCCTGAGTGAGCATCTCATGCCCCCCATGGTGCAAGAGCCCTTACATGATGCCCTGAGTCAAATGTGGATGTGTGTGCCCAGAAAGGGCCATCGGTGCTTGCTGGCAGATGGCCAATGGGGCACAGGCCACCCTGTAGCCATAAAGACAGGTGCAAATGAAGGGATGCAGAAGTATGCGGAAACAACACTCACCCTGACGACCCGAGTGAGGTCGTTGAATTTCTTTCTGCATTGGACAGGGCTCCTGGTCACCATGTTGCTGGAGTTGACCCTCTGGCATACATCCCTCCAAGCTCGTTGGTAGTCCTTATGATTCGGCCTCCTGCCATTGTCTGGGTACAGAACATCTCGACGGCGCTCCACTGCAGCCACCAATTGCTCCAGAGCCTCATTGCTGAAGCGCTCTGCTCTCTGTCTCACCTTCTCCATTTGGTCCAAGTTTTTAGCGCCAGAGAAGGGCCTGCGCTGATTCTGAGGCCTACAAGGCGCTGAGTGTGGAAGCTGAGGCTGACTGACCCACCCCTTTAAGAGCCGGCCGGCGCGTGGAAGTCTCGTGGTTATCGGTAATTGAGAGCACCTGCGCTGCACCCGTCCGCGCCGATATTGGGTTGCGCCGGAAGTTTAGCGCCTTAGGAGTCCCGTGCAACGCCTGAATTCGCGCCTCAATCACCTTTGGGGGCGATGCAACCCAATATCGCGCCAGGCGGCGATAAGTTGCACCTGGCTATAAACTTTGCGCAGCGCCAATTCTAACGCCTCAAGCGGGGCTATACCCAATTTCTAGGCCATTAAGAGATATTCAAGGCACAAGGAGATGGTAATGGGACAGGTTAAGAAACAAAGGATGGCTCTAGATGAAGTGTAAATTGCGCTGGCAGAATGAAAGACAGCTGCCATGTGGGAGAGAAGAAAAGACACAAACAAAAGGTGTGAATAAAAAAAATATATATAGGATAGGGGCTGAGGTTATGATCTGAAATTGTTGAACTCTATGTTGAGTCCAGAAGGCTGTAAAGTGCCTAATTGAAAGATTGAGGTGCTGTTCCTCGAGCTTACACTGAGCTTCCGTGGAACAATGTAAGAGGCCTAGGACGGTGAGGTCTGAGTGGGAGTGGAGCGAAGAATTAAAGTGACAGGCAACCGGAAGCTCGGGGGTCCCCCTTGTGGACTGAACGGAGGTGTTCCGCAAAGCAGTCACCCAATCTGCGTTTGATCTCCCCAATGTAGAGGAGACCACATCGTGAACAGCGAATACAGTATGCTAGATTGCAAGAAGTACAAGTAAATCGCTGTTTAACCTGGAAGGGGTGTTTGGGGCCCTGGACAGTGGGAAGTGGGGAGGTATAAGGGCATGTGTTGCATCTCCTGCGCTTGCATGGGAAGGTGCCAGGCGAAGGGAAAGGGGTGTTGGGGGTGATAGAGGAGTGGACTAGGGTGTCGCGGAAGGAGTGGTCCCTTCGGAATGCTGAAAGGGGAGGTGAGGGGAAGATGTGTTTGGTGGTGGGATCACGCTGGAAGTGGCAGAAATGGCGGAGGATGATCCATTGAATGTGGAGGCTTAAAAACCTGTTCCATCTCCAATTTGCAGAACACCTCCATTCAGTCTGCAAGCATGACGCTGTTTCCGGTCACCTGTCATTTTAATTCTCTGCCCCACTCGCACTCTGACCTCGACCTCCTACACTGTTCTAATGAAGCTCAACATAAGCTCGAGGAACAGCACCTCATCTTTCTATTAGGCACTTTACATCCTTCTGGACTCAACATTGAATTCAACAATCTCAGATCATAACCTCTGCCCCATTTTTTCAGATAGCAGGTGTTGCTGATGATTCTGCTGTTACCATTTACACCTCTGCTAGACCCATTTTTTTTTCTTTACTTGTCCCATTACCATCTCCTTTTGCCTTACACCATCATCTCTTTTGTCATTTAATCTCTCCCGTCTTCCACCCTATCACAGACCTTCCCTTTTGTTCTTTCCTCCCCTCCCTCCTTTCCCTGCTTCTGTACTTGCTTAAAACCGGTTTATACCTGCAACTTTGTCCAGTTACATCAGAACATAAGAAGTAGGAGCAGGAGTAGGCCATACGGCCCCTCGGGCCTGCTCCGCCATTCAATAGGATCATGGCTGATCCGAATCTAGACTCACGTCCACTTCCCTGCCCTCTCCCCGTAAGCCCTAATTCCCTTATCTGCTAGGAAACTGTCTATCTCCATTTTAAATTTATTTAATGTTGCAGCTTCCACAGCTCTCTGGGGTAGCAAATTCCATAGATTTACTACCCTCTGAGTGAAGAAGTTTCTCCTCATCTCAGTTTTGAAAGCGCAGCCCCTTATTCTTAGATTATGCCCCCTAGTTCTAGTCTCACCCATCAGTGGAAACATCCTCCCCGCATCCACCTGATCAAGCCCCCTCACAATCTTATATGTTTCGATAAGATCGCCTCTCATTCTTCTGAACTCCAATGAGTAGAGTCCCAACCTACTCAACCTTTCCTCATACGTCAACCCCCTCATCTCCGGAATCAACCGAGTGAACCTTCTCTGAACCGCCTCGAGAGCAAGTATATCTTTTCTTCAATATGGAAACCAAAACTGCACGCAGTATTCCAGGTGTGGCCTCACCAATACCCTGTATAACTGCAGCAAGACTTCCCTGTTTTTATACTCCATCCCCCTTGCAATAAAAGCCAAGATTCCATTGGCCTTCCTGATCACCTGCTGCACCTGCATACTAACTTTTTGTGTTTCATGCACCAGGACCCCCAGATCCCTTTGTACTGTAGCACTTTGCAGTTTCTCTCCATTTAGATAATAACTTGCTCTTTGATTTTTTCTGCCAAAGTGCATAACCTCACACTTTCCAACATTATATTGCATCTGCCAAATCTCTGCCCACTCACTTAGCCTGTCTATGTCCTTTTGCAGGTTTTTTATGTCCTCCTCACTCATTGCTTTCCCTCCCATCTTTGTATCGTTGGCAAACTTGGATATGTTGCACTCGGTCCCTTCCTCCAAATCGTTAATATAGATTGTAAAGAGTTGGGGTCCCAGCACTGACCCCTGCGGAACACCACTAGTTACTGATTGCCAGCCAGCCCGAGAATGAACCATTTATCCCAACTCTTTGTTTTCTGTTAGATAGCCAATCTTCCACCCATGCCAGTATATTACCCCCAATCCCGTGATTTCTTATCTTGATCAGTAATCTTTTGTGTGGAACCTTGTCAAATGCCTTTTGGAAGTCCAAACACACTACATCCACTGGTTCCCCTTTATCCACCCTGTATGTTACATCCTCAAAGAATTCAAGCAAATTTGTCAAACATGACTTCCGCTTCATAAAACCATGCTGACTCTGTCCTATTAAATTATGTTTATCCAAATGCTCTGTTACTGTTTCCTTAATAATGGACTCCAACATTTTGCCAACCACAGATGTTAGGCTAACTGGTCTATAGTTTCCAGCTTTTTGTCTACTTCCCTTCTTAAATAAGGGTGTTACATTAGCAGTTTTCCAATCTGCCGGGACCTTTCCTGAGTCCAGGGAGTTCTGGAAAATAATCACCAATGCATCCACAATCCCTACCGCCACTTCTCTCAAGACCCTAGGATGTAGGCCATCAGGTCCGGGGGATTTATCCGCCTTAAGTCCCATTATTTTACTGAGTACCATCTCCTTAGTGATTTTAATCATCTTTAGCTCCTCCCCCCCACATTGCCACCTGTTTGTCCCGTGTTGGGATATTTTTAGTGTCCTCTACTGTAAAGACTGATACAAAATATTTGTTCAGCGTCTTTGCCATCTCCATGTTCCCCACCACTAGTTTCCCGGTCCCATCCTCTACGGGACCAACGTTCACTTTAGCCACCCTTTTTCTTTTTATATAGTTGTAGAAACTCTTGCTATCTGTTTTTATATTTTTTGCTAGTTTACTTTCATAATCTATCTTCCCTTTCTTAATTAATCTTTTAGTTATTGTTTGCTGGCTTTTAAATGCTTCCCAATCTTCTATCCTCCCACTAGATTTGGCTACTTTATATGCCCTTGTTTTCAGTCGGATACTATCCTTTATTACTTTACTAAGCCACGGATGGCTGTCTTTTCTTTTACTCCCCTTTTTCCTCAGTGGAATATATTTATCTTGAAAGATGTGAAATATCTCCTTGAATGTAGACCACTGCTCTTGTACCGTCTTACACTTTAATCTGTTTTCCCAGTCCACTTTAGTCAATTCTACTCTCATACCTTCATAGTCTCCTTTATTTAAGCTCAGTATGCTGGTTTGAGATCCAACTCTCTCACCCTCAAACTGAATTTGGAATTCAACCATATTATGGTCACTCATTCCAAGGGGATCCTTTACTAGGACATTTTTTATTAATCCTGTTTCATTACACAGGACCAGATCTAAGATTGCCTGCCCCCTGGTTGGTTCAGTTACATACTGCTCAAGGAACCCGTCCCTAATACACTCTATGAATTCTTCCTCAAGGCTGCCATGCCCAATTTGATTAGTCCAGTCAATATGAAAGTTAAAATCCCCCATGATTATAGCTGTTCCCTTATTACAAGCCCCAACTATTTCCTGATTTATACTCCGACCAACAGAGTTGCCACTGTTAGGAGGCCTATAGACTACGCCCACTAGTGACTTTTTCCCCTTCTTATTCCTTATCTCCACCCAAACTATTTCACTATCCTGATCCTTTGACCCAATATCATTTCTGACTATTGCAGTGATTCCATCCTTGATTAACATAGCAACCCCACCTCCCTTTCCTTCCTGTCTGTCCTTCCTAATTGTCAAATACCCTTGTATGTTTAGTTCCCAGTCATGATTATCTTGCAGCTATGTTTCCGTAATGGCCACCAGATCATACCCATGTGTAGTTATTTGTACCGTCAACTCGTCAATTTTGTTACGAATGCTGCGTGCATTCAGATAAAGAACTTTCAAATATGTTTTCTGACAATTTATTCCTGCTTTTACCCCTTTTACTACTTTACCTTTATCATTATACATTCTGTCCCTTCCTGACACGCTCTGGTTTTTAATTCCCCCACTGCTACCTTGCTCTATTGCCTTCTCCGCTGTCATTTTTATTTTTCGCTCTCTTAAAACCTCCCCCCGACTAATCAGCCTTAAATGTAATTCTGTTTCTCTCACCAGAGATGCTGCCTTACCTACTGAGTATTTAGCATTTTCTGTTTTAATTTTAGGTTTCCAGCATCCGCAGTATTTTGCTTTTGCATCTGGCCCATTGATGGGGGTGGGAGCAGTCACCTTTCTGGCTAACACAATTTTAAACTTTTAGGATTTCATCAGAGATGGTTAATATATTTCTGTGAGTCATGACAATATTTTATTAGCAGATGTTTATAACTAATGGTGGTTTGTGTAGGAGAGCCTCAATTTGACGCAAAGTATAAATCACATAGATGTAATTACCCTCAGCAGCGCTTTTGGCAGGAGAGAAACTACAAGGGCACAGCTAACCTCTCTGCCAACAAAAGTTGTTCAGAGTTTTTAGAGACTCTTGTCACTAGCTCATGAATCATGCCAATCCCTGAGGACGGTGTGGGAAAATGTTACACTTTGCAACTGCGTGGTACTGTAATCAGATTTCCATTACAAAGCCCAGGAAAAGATCAAAGGGAAAAATAACAGATTTCTGGTTAGCAAAAAAAAACTTTTAAGTTCTATTCACTTATCAGGAATATTTACTTCAATTTACGGTTACCTGTTTTGCAGCAAATGGACGTTAAGCCTCTGAATTTTGTGCTGCGATCTATTGCACCCAATCAGAACCAGAAATGCGTCTGATGTCATGTTGGTCGAGCGATTTTCAGACGTCTAGGGTGCCTGCCTGAAACAGGTGTTAGGCTCCTTAAATATGTAAATCAGGATTGTAGATTCCTGTAGGGGGTGGCTGTGGGGTGGCGCGTGCGCCCAGTCAGTTATGCCCCTGACTGTTTGAGTGGTTCGAATCGCTCCCACGCCCCTGGGTTCTAGACACCGGACTTAGGTACAAGGCGGCGGTACAGAGAAGACTTGAGTAGACAGGTGGTTAGATGTAAACAAAAACCAAGATTTTATTGAAGAGGAAATTAATACAATTTTATGGAAAATTACTAGTGTACACTTCTACAGGCAAAATACAAAAGAATAACTATACTTATACAGGGAATGGGGAACACACGGCACATCGAGGGAAAACAACTATCTTAACAATCCCCTTATCCTTATCCCACCCCCTATACCTAACTAGATTAAGCTATGAGGGGTCAGAACTTCATGCTCACCAATCAAAAGGGGTCTGCTGAACTCAAAACAGCGGTGGGGTTCGAGGTTCGCTCTTGGTGCTCTCTGGAGCCTGCCGTCATCATGTGGTCTCCGAGTGCTGCAAGGGCGTTGTCCAGGTACACGTACCCCAAATTTAAAGTCTCTGCTTGGGCACTTTACCTTGCAGGGATGATTCTTCTTCTTCGGCCGACAGTTTGAGTTTGTATGAAGATAGTCGCAGGTTGGCTGAGGCTGAAGGCCCGATGATTCAAAGCCTACCCTCAGTCCATCTCCTCAGTTGGTCTTCCTCAGTTGGTCTTCCTCAGTTGGTCTTCCCTCCTCCCCTCGTCGCGTCCCGCCTCGCCTGGCCTGAATTGTCCGTGTCCGCCCGATGCAGTGCCTGGGCGATTTCCAGATGGAGTGGGGAAAGGCACAGGCAAAGGCCAGGGGGTAAGCGCGGGACGGGGAAAGAGCGACAGCCACGAGGGCGAGGGGCAGAAGAGCCGAGCAGAGAGCAGAGCGAGAGATTGCTACCCGGGGCCTTCAATTATACTTCTTTCGAAGACCCTTATCTGCGCGCCAAATCAGGTTAGTTCTTTGTCTTAATCTTGGCGGGCTATTTTAAATAATGGTAGCGATGCATACTAACTAGTTTTAGATGGCCGGTAATCGCATCTACCGGCCCGATAATTGACTTGTTTTGTCATGAATGTTCCTTGATGGGCCTGTCCAGCCTCGATGGCTTCCTTAATCTGTTGTCGATTATATATGTAAACTGCTTGATGGCCTTAACTATAGGCCTAACTGAATTTAGATTTGTCTCCAGTTTGATCTAATACATAATTCAAAGTCCTGTCTGGTTTCAAAATACAAAGTCTCTCTTCACAGAAACTGCAGCTTTGGTTTTGATTTCCCCACAAGCTGCCTGCATTGCAGAGCCTAAGTTTTAAAAATCTCACAGGCTTTCTGCCACGAGGCACGGACGCCATTTTGGGTACCCCTTTTCATTAAAATGTCCATGCAGGGTCCCTTTTCTTATTAATAACCTTCGGGAAAATGTAGACATTTTGCGAATCTTACATTCCCAAATACAAAATTCAGCTACAAAGTGATGGGGCTTGCGCTGCGCATTATCCGCCTAGTTGTACCAGGTCTCAGGCACCATAACCCAGTGTCCTTTTAAAGGGACCGCTGCAGGCTGGTCAAAAAAAGGCCCAAGAAATGTTCAGCTTTTATTTCTGTGGGGCCAGGAAAAGCAGGAGCACTCCTCCTGGACCCACGGAAAAACACCGGCTGCTGCCAAAGTCTCCGAGAACTCCTCCCCAACCCCCCTATACCTGAACGTCCGGCCGGCTTTGGGGTAAGAGCAGGCTGATTTTCCACCATCCCCGACCGGCGAGCTTATTTGGCACCTGCAGCTCGCCATTGACATTTATGTGAGGCCCGAAACCAAATTTGGCTCAGGTCTCAGGCTAGCACAGACGGTGTGTGGAGTGGTGCTCCGCCGACTTTGTACCCGTTCTGGATGCAAGTCAAATTTCGCCCCTCCCCCCCACGCCCCAATTTCCATGCATGGCAGCAGTGACAGAAGATGTGCCATAAATTTATCTGAGAAAAGGATTTCTATTTTGAACATGTGTCGAGCTGCCAAGAAAGAACTGATGGCAGGTGGAGCTTCTGAACGGAAATGACTGTTCACAATCATGCAGACAGAGCAATCAGTTTAAAATACCAATGGGGTGGAAATGAAAGAGTACTTATGATTTTAACAATAAGATATTTCTGATACATTTCAAAAATGTTCAAGCTCTTCTGTATTGAGACACAAGAATATCTGTTGTCACAAGTGTATATTGTTTAGATGTAGAGCTTGTGCTGACAGAAGTCATAACTAACTTCGCACTGTTCTTCTGAATTTGAATTGTTTTGTTACAATCAACAGAAATGCAGTGACACAGCGCTTTCTTGTAGGCAGCTTTCACATAAGTCACTCTTTGTACATTTTAGTGCAGCTCAGGTTGCCTCAGCTTGGAGTTTAATTCTGATCGTGCGGCAGCTGTCAGTGTGACTGAGAAGTTTTCCTGAAGCCCCCGAAATGGATTTCCCACAAAGTGTGAAGATTGCTGTTTGATGAAGATTGAGTATCTTTACAAACACATCTCTTGTCTGTGGACCGCATTCTCATACACTCAGTGTTGACTATCACAGGGTGATGAAGTTGGGTGGGTTACTCATTCGGCCATGGGTATCTTTGGCTTCTCCATTGGCATCCAGAGTCTTCGGGTCTTCCCATCCTCACAAGAACCTCCAGTGTCTGTTTTCATTACACTTCATTTTGACCGTTGGTGTTGTATGCTTTAACGTAATCTCAGATCTGAATTTTAAATATGTATGGATTCAAACTTCAAGTTGAGTTTTTCCAAGTTATCATCATGGTCACCTCCAAACATTACTTGTAAGCAACTTTACAGGTGGCTGCTCACCAGAAATTCATACTTTCCTGGAAAAAATATTTTCAGGTTAACTCCTAAAATAACTACATAGCATTCTTATACATTTTGCTTAAAAGAACATAAGAAAATAGTCAAGCATGAAAAAAGTGAAAAAAGGTCATTTACTGCATCAAGCTCATCCCTTTAGTATTTTAATTGACCCAGGCTAGCACCCAACTGCACTCTGAATTTTAACATCTTTGACTCCACTACTTTACCTGGTAGCTCAACCTGCTCTTGTATTTGTGCTGTCCTTAATCTGAAGGGTAGTGTAGCCTAACCAGTAACCATCTCCATGGGTACTGTCCACATTTGGTGTGCTAGGAAGCACTTGAGTAAAATTGAAAGGAGAATATTGCTACCTGCTGACTCCCTCCGTGGCCAAACATAGCCTGAGAGTGGAAAGCCCATCATCTAGGGTAATCCATACTATTTGTTATTTGAGTCCGACATTTCAACTCAAATTATGGCTCAGATATTCTGATCCCTACGGGTGGGTACGCGCTGTGACCCACCCGTAAGGATATCGGAAATGCCGATTTCAGGCATGCACTGCGCATGCACTAAAAACCAGCATTTACGATCTGTCAAGCATGGTCTTGACAGATCCTCCGGCTGCCCTGGAGAAGGGCCTCTGCGGGCGGATAGTTCTGCTTTTTGGAGACCCTCCGCCCGCAGAAAACCCTTACAATTCTTACGCCTCGTAAAAGCAGGTGTAAGGCCTGCTTTTACCAGGATAAGAGTTCAAAAAAGTTTTTTTAAATTTCACTGGTTTATCATTTAAAAATACTTTAAAAAAGGTAAGTTTATTTTTAGCCCCATAAAAAAACTTTAATTTTTTTCAAAAATTAAATTTTTGTTTAAAATACTTAATTTATTGTAATTTCAAGTCATTTTAAAAATATGTTTTTTTTAAATTTACTTAAAGTTTTACTATGTTTTTGGGGTGACCTCCATTCATATATTTGGCAGGTCTTCCTGTCAAATATATGAAGGGAGATTTCCTTCTGTGATTGGCTCCCCATGGCCCACATGATCCCAGGGACGCTGCGAACTACCTGCGCCTCTGGGATACGTGGGCCCTGTGCACTTCAAGTTTAGAGAGGCCCAGGAGTGGAAGCGTGTGTGTCCCGGGAGCCCTCAGGTAAGGGCGCAGATTTTTCCAGATCGCAGGCCTCCGCCCGCGGGAGGCCTGCGATCGGAAAATACGGGCCATTGTAACTGCTGGTCTGTTCTTGACTTTCCCCATTTAGTTATTCTCTATTAAGACAAACAGTGGTGTGTAGACTGTGTATAAACTTGTCTCAGGATACACAGAACAAGGAGGAATACTGAGGAAATACTAATTCTGTATAGAGTTGGGTGAGGGGAATGGAAAGATAGAGATACAAAGAAAGGAGAAACAAAATGTAGAACATCAGAAAAAAGGAAGGGACTCCAATGTCATTATTGCATCCATTCTACATATCTGCCCTGTTTGTGTTTCTAGAGCTGGAAAAACGCCTGCATGCATTGAAGAGGAGAACCGCAATGTATTATAGGGCAGGGTCAATCGGCCTCATATCAGCTGTTTCCATAGTCCCTGTACGATAAACACAAACAGGGACCTGAAAAACTGATTCCAAAAGTAGATGGTTGGCAACGATGAGAATTGCCACTTGGAGTGGAATAGTGGTGGCCGTGGAACTGTACCCCAGTCTGATTCAACCCCTTCAAGAGAGGAGGAAAGAATATTGGGTGAAAAAAGGAAAGCATAAGGTGTCTTGTATATTGGGTTGGAGTTTTTACAAAACTGAAATGCCCCTTAAATGTAATGCATAGCAACACTAGTCAAAACTGCCATGCGGGAATGCCATCTATCACTGAACTGCCTTCCGACACGCATCATCTTGGCTCATACATAAATAATGCCAGTTGCAGCCGGTACCTATGGAGTTGTACCAAATTAAATTAAATTTCTGAAAAAATGCAACTATTCTGTGGGTCTAGCTCTTACAACTGGATTTGATTTATACTGCCCAATTTAATATCTTGTAAATTTTGCTTTCCATTGAAAATCACAGTTGTATTTTGTCCATTTAATGGGTGAATGGAATATTTTTTCTCTTCTGGCCTACTTCCTGTTTCGAGTTGCAGCTGACAAACACTTAATGCAACTGTATTGATCCTCTGCATGCATAACACCACAGACAGAGTTTATCAATAGATGAAATCTATGCCATACACTTCATTATAGCATTGTACTTGGCTTCTCTTGAGTAACCTGTGATAGCAAGGGTCTACTATCCATCCTACTCAATGGGTTACCTGATAGCTGGGTAAATCTGAATTCCAGATTACACCCTCATTTATACACTCTTACCTGTCCAGTACATTTTTCATTTATATGAAGAGTCATTTGTCAGATGCAACCAAACTTTCAAAGTTCAAGAGCCAAAAAAGATGACAGTAAGTATAGAATCGATGGGCTAGAAATTCAAACCCTGTGTGCCAGCCACTACCACTGGTTTGCTGCAACACAATGGCTGCTGACCACCTCTGGCACGGGACACAGTGGCCGCCATTTTGGTAAGGGCCATAGCGCTGCCATTAACAACGTTGGCCCCGGAAATGTAAGTGAGCAGAGCGTGACGTCAATCAGCGTGCAACACCAACTTGATGGCACGTCTGCAAACTTCGATGTTCTCGCTCTGTTTAACGCCAGGTCCTAAGCACTCTCAGAAAAGTATGCGTGAAGCAGCCCTGCAGAGACGCTGTCAGCACTTCTTAAAGGGACACACACATCTTTCAGGTAAGTCTGCATTTAAGCTTTTGGACTTTTAAAAAAATATTTTATTGAAGTAGTGGCTTGGTGCAATAGATGTTAACATTTTAAATGTGTGCAGGGAGTGTTGCTGGATGCTTGCAAGGCTTCGGATAGTAAAGGAAGGCCTCTGAGAAGACAGAAAATGTTGGAAATACTCAGCAGATCAGGCAGCATCCGTGGAGAGAGAAACAGAGTTAATGGGGTCGATTTTCCTGAAGCTGTCGGGAAGAAGGCGGGACTACAACTTTCGGGTTTTAGTCCCGCCTACTTCGACGTCCGGCCAATCCGCGCGCTTTTCCTTTGATTGACCTTGATTTCCCAGCGGGCTCAGCAGGCCAATTAAGGGCCACCCGGCAACAGGTGACGTCACAGACTGCAAGTTCTTGACAGATGAAATATCAGTGTTTCACAGCTGTTTGAAGCTGTGAAACACTGACAGTTTAAGTTCTAACATGAGTCCTTCTGCACAGACTCAGTTAGAACTCTCAGCAGCACTCAAAGCTGAAGGCTGTCACTTTTCACAGATCGCAGCCGTTCAGCTTTAAGTGCCGGCTGAGTGATGGACTCCAGACGTCTACAGGAAGAAAGGCTGTTAAGGTAAGTAAAAGTTCTTTACACACTTTAGACACACCAAACACACTTACCTTTGCACTCGTGCACCCATCACTCACCTGAGCACCGACATTGCGACCCCTCCAAATCCTTCAACCCAACGGCCTGCCTGCTCTAACCTGGCGTGGTTTGGAGCCGTCGGGAATCCCACACGAAACCCCTCAAAATAGGGATTAGGCTAAAATCTGCCTGTTAACTACCTGTTAACAGGCAGTTAATTGGCACTAATCCCTCCCCGCCTGGTTTCGGCGGGTCCCAGTGCAGGGCGGGTACCCGCCGTCCCTGAAACTTGCGTGGGGCAGGGTTTTGGGCGGGATGGTGTCGGGACCCCCAAATTCAGGATTTCCCCCCTCCCCCACACGCCTGAAACCCCGCCTGACGGCTCCAGGAAAAGTGACCCCAATGTCTCAGGTCGAGATGCTGCCTGACTTGCTGAGTATTTCCAGCATTTTCTGCTTTTATTTCAGATTTTCAGCATCCTCTCGCAGAGGGAAGATGAAGACACAGAAGAGGAAGACGCAGAAGAGGAGGAAGCGGAAGGAAGGATGCAACCCAGACAACCCCTTTTAGGCTGGGATATCCGGGATGGAATCATCCACCTGCAGTCCCAGTGACCACAACCCCAGTTCCCCTTTCCACATTTGTCCCATACCTTCCCTTCCCTCTGTTACTGACCATCACAGCGTCCTCTTGGCCAAAATTCTGCAATAAAAGCCACCACAAAGCAAACCTTCCAATCCAACTTTATACATCTATCCACCCAATATGCCATTAAGAAATCAACTCATCACTCATATGCATTCTCTTAGTGACTGTCTTGTGTGTGCCTTTGCCTATCCTACTGATATCACGCAGTGCTACCCCAGTGGCTGCAGCAGGGCAGGTGGAAGGCTGCTGACTTTCAGTGGGGGACACTGCAAATGGCCTTACTGGTTGACCTTGAGGAGCTGGTGGCTGGGAGTGTCAAATCAAGTGATGGTGTTTCTTCTTCTTCTTCACTCTCTTCTCCCTCTTCTTGATCAACCATTGCCTGGGCGGGCTGCATTTCTTGGGTGTGTGAAATGAGGAAGGCACAAGGGTGGTGTTGTAGTGACAGGAGGGCAGGAAAGCAAGAGGTCCATGCCAGAAGGAGGATAACATATGAGGATACCAGCATCTTTTATCCTTTCAGCCCCGCCGCTGGCCAAGGGCTCAACCATGTCCCTGCCAAGAATAGCCTGCACCGTCTCCTCCAAGAGGGTGATTTGAGGCTAGGAATGGGAGGGGTGGCTCGTGATTCATGCAGATTCTTGGTAGGTGAGTAATTGGGGGTGGGGGTCGTGCATTGAGCAGTGTGTGAGGCTAGTGATGCAGTTGGTAGGAGACGGCTTTTAAACATGCATTCACTGACCTTGACCAATGGTCTGAGGTCATGAAGCTTCTTTGGGCACAGGAGCCAGGTGGTGGGGCGACACTGTCGGCAGTGACGGCCTTGGTGATGTGGTTCCACATCCTTCTTTCTGGAAGGCCTCCTGCCCTGTGGGTAGAGGACCTGTCTTGCAGTGTTGACCCCCTGTGCAAAGCTGGAGTGCTGTGAACGAGACCCAGGGTGCCCCTTACCTGGCTTGCTGAGCCATTTGTGTTAGTGCTGAAGCAGTTTTCCCATTTTTTGAGGTTTGGAAGGGAATTCAGCTTTAAGTGCTGAATAATCACATTTGGGACTTCTTTTTAATAATTTTTTTTTTAAATGCATGAAGGGCTGAAAACTACATTTTTCACTGCATTTTAATTTGTATTAGTTCTGGATATATTGCCCCTTTAATTCATAGCCCTTTTAATTGCCCACAATTCTTTGCGAGCTCCATAGCCTCGCTCCCAGAGGCTGTGCGAAGCTCGAGCGCCACTTCAGGACGGGAACTTTGCCTCGGAGGGCTCCATTAACACCACCAGGAGGGTGTTGCATGGAAGGTTAGTGCTGTGCCACCAATCTCCAGCCTCCCAGACCAATTTATTCTCCTTGGCGTTGTGGCCATTTTCAGCGGCCGTTAACTCCAGTTGCCAGTGACACAGGCAGCTTTCATGCCGAACATGAATTTCTAGGCAAATGTCCCTAGTGGCTGGGGTCACACCTAACCCAGCGGAGGATACTTATGGCTGTCAGTAGCCAATCATTGCAGCCCGAGGACATTGCTGCTGGAGTCCTCAGAACTATTCCTTCATTGTTAAGTCTGTGTGTTCTAGTTATTGTTAATAAGAATCACTGCACACAGACCACAAGAGTAAATGCAACAGGTCTTTACTAGTCGGAGGTCAGGCTGAACTGCCCAATAAATCATTACACAGCACTTATATACCGGTGTGGTCACCACCGGTATTACAGTATACAGCAGCCAAGATAAAGTAGCGCATCTCTTAAAATAGTTCTCTTAAAGGTGGAACGGTTACATACACCACAATCCTCCCTTTTTAGCTTAACAGTATATATTCCCCATTAAACATAACATAATAACATATATACACAACTTCATGTAAAAACAGTTCACAGATTCAGTCTCTGAGGAGGCCTCCTGATCCGAGACGGATAACGCCTTTCAGGGGTCTCTGATTCTCGTTGCTGGGGTGACTCATCTAGTTGATCCCCTATGGATAGGACATCATCATCAGGTATATTCACTTCTGAGGTAGATGCTTCAAGTTCACTAACTTCCTCCACGGTTGTCTCAGTCGTAACCATGGGCTCGACCCTTGTTCTCGATCCCACCAGTTGGTCAGCATGACGTCGCATTACATTTTCACCAACATCTACCGTGTGTTAAGCCTGTGTGTTATATTGAGAATTACTACACAGACCACAAGAGTAAATTTTAACAGGTCTTTACTAGTCGAAGGTCAGGGCGGAACTGCCCAATAAATCATTACACAGCACTTATATACCGGTGTGGTCACCACCGGTATTACAGTATACAGCAGCCAAGATAAAGTAGTGCAACTCTTAAAATAGTTCTCTTAAAGGTGGAACGGTTACATACACCACACCGTGTACATCAGGGGTCCTTGTCTGGCCCGAATTGTTCCAGATTGCCATTTCTCGTTTTTATAGTCCCTGGCTAACACCGGTTGTCCTATTTCAAAACTCCGAGTGGGCTTGTTATTGATATGCTGGAACTGTTTGTTTTCGACTTCCCTCCGCACATTTGGTTTTAACAAGTCCAACCTGGACCGCAACCTCCTGTTATAGAACATCATGGCAGGACTTTGGTTTGTTGTTGCATGGGTGGCGTTTTGATATGCCAGTAGGAAATTGTCCACCTTGTGTTGCAGTGGAATCTGATCTTCGCTCATGGCCTTTATTGCCTTTTTGAACGTCTGTACAAACCTCTCAGCCAGCCCATTCGTAGCTGGATGATATGGGGCAGAGGTATAATGTTTCACCCCATTCTTCTTCAGGAATTTCTGGAATTCCTCTGACACGAACTGTGGTCCGTTGTCTGAACATATTTGCTCTGGCAATCCATTTCTTGCAAATATTGTTCTTAGCACCGCGATCGTCTTCTCCGAGGTAGTGGTAGTCATTTTAATCACTTCTGGCCATTTAGAATGTGCGTCCACCGCAATTAAAAACATGGAATCCATGAATGGACCAGCAAAGTCAATATGTACACGTTGCCATGGGGTTGAAGGCCATTCCCATGGATGCAGCGGTGCAATTGGAGGTGCATTTTGGACTTTTTGGCACCCTGAGCAGCTTTTCGTCAGATCCTCTATCTGTTGGTCGATACCCGGCCACCACACATAAGCCCTAGCAAGGCTTTTCATCTTGACTCCCCCCAGATGACCTTCATGTAGTTCTTTTAGAACTCTCTCTCTTAACTTAGGAGGGATAATCACCCTTGTTCCATACATCAATGTTCCCTGACAGATGGACAGCTGTTCTCGTCTTGCTGAGAATGCCGGTAACAGTGGATCACCATGGGCTGGCCATCCCTTTACTGTCAATTCGTAGACCCAGGACAGTGTCGGGTCATTCCTAGTCTCCCTTTCAATATTTGCATTGGTGACAGGTAAACATTCGATGATGGTCGAGTGAAATAACTCCACCGGGTCAACCGTCGGTGCCTCCTCCTCAGTAGGCAGTGGCAGGCGCGACAGCCCATCAGCATTACCATGCTGCTTTGTACCTTTGAATTCTATCTGATATTGATGTGCCCCTAGGAAAAGGGACCATCTCTGGAGCCTCTGTGCTGTCATCACCGAAACACCCTTCTTAGGGTTAAAAATGGATACCAACGGCTGGTGGTCTGTCAGCAGTGTAAACTTCTGGCCCTGCAGGTAATGATTAAACTTCTTTACTCCCCACACAAGGCTGAGAGCCTCCCTATCTATCTGAGCATAGTTGCGCTCAGCGGAGGTCAATGATCTGGATGCAAATGCGACTGGCCTTTCCAAGCCATTTGGCAACTTGTGTGAGAGTACTGCTCCAATACCATAAGGGGAAGCATCACAAGCTAAACGAATAGGTAGCGTTGGGTTGAAGTGAGCCAACACTTCCTCTGAGGTGATCAATGCCTTGCTTTTGCGAAAGGCCTTCTTACAGTCCTCGTTCCACTTCCATGGTACTTCTTTCTGTAAAAGAGCGTTCAGCGGGTGCAGCACCGTGGATAGATTTGGCAGAAACTTATGGTAATAGTTAATCAACCCTAGGAACGACCTCAACTGGGATACATTTTCCGGAGCGGGAGCCTTCACAACAGCTTCGATCTTGTCAGGTGACTTGTGCAGCCCCTCCTGGTCAATGACATGACCACAGTACGAGATCTGTTTCTGAAAGAACTCACATTTCTGGCGATTAACTCGAAGTCCATATTCCTTCAATCTGGTGAGCACCAGTTTCAAATTTGCAAGGTGTTCCTCATCGTCATCTCCTGTAATCAGGATATCGTCCAAGTAACATTGAGTGCTTGGAATTCCCTGTAATACCTGCTCCATGGCCCTCTGCCAAATTGCTGGAGCCGAAGCCACTCCAAAAACCAGTCTATTATATCGATACAAGCCTCTGTGCGTGTTGATTGTGAGATACTGGCGCGACTCTTCCTCAACTTCCATCTGTAAGTACGCTTGCGCCAGGTCTATCTTGGTGAAGTGTTTCCCGCCAGACAATGAAGCAAAGATATCCTCAATCCGCGGAAGCGGATATTGCACCGTGTGAAGCACCGGATTAACCGTGATCTTGAAGTCTCCACAGATGCGGACCTTCCCCGGTTCCCCTGGCTTGTTACTCGATGAACGCTTCATGACGGGAACAATGGGCGTGGCCCACTCACTCCAGTCCACCTTAGACAGTACTCCTGAACGTTCTAGCCCTTCCAGCTCAGCTTCCACAGCAGGTCGTATCGCATAAGGTACCGGTCTGGCTTTGAAAAATTTTGGGTTTGCATGTTCTGCAATCTTGATTTTTGCCGTAATTCCTCTCAGTGTTCCCAGTCCCTGTTGGAACACCTCTTTAACCTCATCCAATATTCTGGACAATCGTTCAGGTTTGACATCTTTTTTTCCGGAATCTACCGTTATTGCTTTTAGGGAGTGCCAGTCCATATTTATTTTCCTGATCCACTCCCGTCCCAGAAGTGGTGGACCTCCCTCAGGTAGTACATATAAGTCCATTCCTTGGTGTTCTTTGCCCTTGTGTACCACCTTGACTTTTATCTTTCCGATGGGGTATACTCTTTGCCCCGTGTATGTCTGCAATACTATCTCCGTATCCCGTAGGGGAATATGTGTGAATAACCTTTTGTAATCTTGCTTATTCATGACCGTCAACGCCGATCCGGTGTCCAATTCCATCTTCACTTGGACTCCTGCTATCTGAAGTGTGACCCAGATAGTTTGTAGGTCAGCTTCCTTACTCACATTGTGAATTCTCAGACTACCCAGTTCCTTGCTGTTGGAGTCGGAATCCGAATTCTGTTCATCCGAACTCTTCTCAGCCACCTTATGTACCTTTCTGCACTTTTCCTGCGGTGACTTTTTGTTGCTGGTCTTCTTTCCTGACCGGCATACTTTAGCTATGTGACCAAGCTTGCCACATTTTCTACATTCCTGATTTTTAAACCAGCATTGGTTCTGATCGTGTGTTGTCTTTCCACAATGATAACATTTCGCTGTACCCAAAGCCATTTGATCTACGCTGAGTACCGCTGCCTTCAGCTGCATTTCCGCAGTGCCTCTCGCTGCGGCTTCTTGCGATGCTGCAATAGTGACAGCCTTATCAAGTGTAAGATCATTCTCTTCAAGCAGCCGCTTTTGTGTTCCTTCTTTCGATAATCCACACACGAATTTGTCTCTCAGTGCCTCTGTCAGTCTTTCCCCAAACTGACAGTATTTCGCTAGCTTACGCAGTTCAATTAAATACTCCGCGTTGCTTTCCTCTTTCAGTTGCGTTCTCGCATAAAATTTAAATCGTTCCGCTAACATCAGCGGTGTGGGGTTCAAATGATTTCTCAGGACAGCAACAATATTAGCGAAAGCCTGATCCGCCGGTTTAGCTGGTGATAGAAGATGCTTCAATAGCCTGTATGTCTTCGCACCCATTGAGTTTAGTAAGGTTAGTGCTTTATCTTCATCTGATATTTTATTTGCCTTACAATAAATCTCTATGCGTTCTACATACGTGGCCCAATCTTCAACATCGGGATCGAAATCATTGATGTTACCACGCTTAGGCATCCTCGCAATCATCTTGAGAAACAAAAATAAATTTTTTTTTTTTTTTTCAAAATGGCGGTTTCCCGCGCTTGTCTTCTTCCCCCGCCTACGAAAATGGCGGCTTCCCGCGTTTGCCTTTCTCCCCCGCTGGCTGTAATGGCGATTGCCGTATTGCTGCGGTCGCCCTCCCCAGCGGTTCTCAAATCGTGCCTCCCAGCCCCTCTTGCAGTCCGGTCCTTTCCCCCGGCTGCGGCTGAGTTCTCCGTGTTTTTTTTTTTTAATTTTATCCCGCGCCTCGCGGCCTCGGTAGCTGCCCGGCCTTTTTCCCTGGTCGCGGTCGAGCTCTCTCTCGACGCTGTTGCGTCTCCCAGCCCGCTTGCAGCCCGGTCCTTTACACCGGCTGCATTTGCATTCACCGCGGCTCCCGTGCCTTACGCTGCCCCAGTCTCAGCGCCTCTGGCCCCGACTTCTGTCCGGCTCTTTTCCCCGGCCGTGGTCGAGTTCTCCGCCCTTATATCCTCCGTTTTTCCCTCCCCTACTTCACAGCCAACGTGGCCGACTTGCTGCTCGTCGCTGATCGGCTTACCCACCACCGTGATAGAAGGGATGATCACTGCCTGTTGCTGATGGAAGGCTTCGTGTCAGGATTCTTCCTTGCTCTTCAGACCCGAGTCTTTTCTCAGCAGGATGATGAGGGCGGATGCCTCTTCTCGACGCCCGTTAAACTGCCTTGGATATATCTCTGCCGCAGGGTAAGATCGTCATCGTCGCCACTGTTAAGTCTGTGTGTTCTAGTTATTGTTAATAAGAATCACTGCACACAGACCACAAGAGTAAATTCAACAGGTCTTTACTAGTCGGAGGTCAGGCTGAACTGCCCAATAAATCATTACACAGCGCTTATATACCGGTGTGGTCACCACCGGTATTACAGTATACAGCAGCCAAGATAAAGTAGTGCATCTCTTAAAATAGTTCTCTTAAAGGTGGAACGGTTACATACACCACATTCATCATTGCTGGATCAATATCCTGTAATTCCCTACCTAACACCACTGTGGGAACACCATCACCACAAACACTGCAGTGCTTCAAGAAGGCCAACCACCAGCATCTTCTAAGGGAAACTAGGGATAGACAATAAATGTGGCTTTACCAGCATTGCCCACATCCTAAGAAAACAATTTTTTCCTTGGGTATGACTAGTGTAATAGTTGCCTTATAATGTGGGTGCACCTTATTTGAATTCTGGCAGACCTGAAATCCTGCATAGATAATCTGTTTCAAACTATGAAATTATATCCTCATGGGTACTTTGTTCGACAGATGGAGGCAGTAAACTGTTCAGTGAGTAGATAAGTGACATATTGTTAGAAAAGAAAACTACCTGCATTCATTGCTCTTTTCCCACATTACAACAGTGATTACACTTCAAAAAGTACTTCATTGGCTGTAAAGCGCTTTGGAACGTCCAGAGGCCGTGAAAGGCGCTTTATAAATGCAAGTCTTTCTTTGCTTTCTTTTTCATTCTCGTAGACTGCAGAAATGTGCTGTAGCAGTCTCACTGTTGTATTTCAGCTTAAACTCATTACATCGGGATAGAGTTTCCATTTTGGGCGCAACCAGCAATGACGTTGCAAATTGCGCCTGTTTTGAGTGTTTCCCCCCACCTCCCCCCCCCCGAGTTTCCACTCAAACTCATTTGCATATCGCCAAATGCAAAACCAGCGCAACCGGGCAGCGTTTTTAAACCTCTTTTTTTTTACATGTTCCTTTAAAAAATATTCCTTGATATATTTAAGAGTAACTTGGTAAAGTTTGATTCATGCAGCTGAAAATGGGTTTGTCACAAAACATAAGCATTTTTAATCAGAGTGTCAGTCTACCACCTTTTTTTATTCGTTCATGGGATGTGGGCGTCGCTGGCAAGGCCAGCATTTATTGCCCATCCCTTGTTCCCCTTGAGAAGGTGGTGGTGAGCCGCCTTCTTGAACCGCTGCAGTCTGTGTGGTGAAGGTACTCCCACAGTGCTGTTATGGAGGGAGTTCCAGGATTTTGACCCAGCACGATGAAGGATCAGCGATATACTTCTAAGTCAGGATGGTGTGCGACTTGGAGGGGAACTCGGAGGTGGCGGTGTTCCCATGCACCTGCTGCCCTTGTCCATCTAGGTGGAAGAGGTCGCGGGTTTGGGAGGTGCTGCTGAACTGAGTAACCTGATTTTAATTGCTGAAAATGATTTTTTTTTAAAATATACAAATCTATTTTCTAGTTAGATTGGGGTATAGTAGTGAGTTCCTTAGTAAAAAAAAATTCATAACCTTTCAAAACGTACCTTTTAGTGTCCCTGCACCCAAAAGTTCCAGCTTACTTTTTGGGGCCTCCTCGAAGGCCTGCAAACGAGCGCCATTGGCAGAAACTCCCAGTGGTGATTAATTCACCCTGGGGGTGTGGCCAGTTTTGTGCATGGGGCCTGCTTCTAGCGCGATGTTTTTAAAACTAGCGCAAAAGATCGCGGAAACCAATTTAAAACATTAGGCTACTTTGAGCAGGAAGTAGACTTTGTGGACTGTTTAAGTACGTACAGTAGAGCTTCACAGAACACATTTAAAGTTTAAATCAATATTCCTAATAATTTGCTGAAATTTAAAATAGTTAGTAACTGCAGATTTAGGTGTCTTACCAATGACACAATGGGGCCTATTTTCACTTTGATGTCAATATAAAGGAAAATCAGACAGGGTTTATAACAGGAGACCAATGCACAACTGCAGATTTTTCCCCCATGCCCAAAGAAAATTACCCTCAATAATTCCGAGAACAGAATTTGAAGCCTAAAAAAGGACAAATCAGTGAGTAAGAAATATAAGCACAAATAGGACCGCGTTGTCCGGACTTCATGGACCGTATGTGGTCTCCAGTTGTTGTTTGGATGCCCCCGTCTTTGAATCATGTATTTAAATATGCCCATGATTTGGAGGGCTCATAAAGTGACTAAAGTATCCTGAGGGGTTTAATTCACAGATTAATGAGTAAGGGGGATCATCACTACAACCTCGGATTGAATCTGGGCTAGAATGGTCGGCTGACTCTTTTTTTCTCTCTGTAGGCAGTTTCAATCCAATTCCTACTGAATCCTTGTTGAGACCACAAAACCCTCAGTATCCTGATACTGATAGACCAGGTTGCATCAAAGAGGTGATAAGTCTGACTGATCTAGGTAATTGACGGTGTTATACTGATGCAGTCGGAGCATATGAAGTTGGAATTAAGAACTATAGACAGGGCTTGGTTTGCATCTAAACCTAACCCAAACTATACCTAACCTGGAAGTACTTCATTCTGATACTCGGTGCAGCATTGACGTAATTAAAAGGGAAACATGCACTAAAAAATTCCAAAGCCTCATAAGCTTTTTTGTTATGTTTTTATAGTTATTTTACTGTATTAGTTTAACTGGTTTATTGCATCAAAATATTATAGATGGGGGGAAAAAAAAACAACTTAGATCAATGCTCGTTCCGGCAGAGACCCTGGAGCAGAAAACAAAATGAAAAAGTTAGGCTACTTCAAATAACAGCAAGCTATTATGGAAATTTTACAATTTAATATATAGTCAAAGAGAACACTTTATTTTTACACACATATTATAGAGTAGACATGCAAAAGTAGCGATGTACATAGTTCTGATTGCAGTCACAGGCCAACTCATCCTAGTTCAGCCACACTTTGCAGTACATTATGTACAGAACATGCGTCGTATCTGATTTTTTAGGGTTTATCTAGAGTTCTATCTAGTATTTTGCATACAACTTAAAGATTTAAGGTGCCATTCGATGGGTAATTTATTAAAGTACAAAATGCATATCGCTTTGATTTTCCTTATTGAGATGCCCTGTTAGCACCTGTTTCTGGAGTGAAACAATGGCGGAATTTTAACCTAAAAAAACGGGCAGGTTTGGAGCATGGGGGTAGTTAAATTGTTAAAAATCAGATTTCCGACCTGAACCTGCCTCCAACTAGCCCACAGGTTTTAACGGAGGCGGGTCGGGAAGCAGGATGGGGGCGGGCAGCCAACCCGCTCCCAGGAGACGGGATGTCAATTTAAATATTATAATCTCTTTTTTAACCTCCATTTTGTTTTTAACTGCATGTGGACAGGTTTTACACAATTCGTAAAACCCAGCAGTTACAGCAAGGCAGGGACTGCTCGATCCAGGAGTTAAGTGCCTTTATCCCTACCTCCTGGATCCAGGGTCTCTACCTAACCTATCCCGCATGATCGGAGACACCCTCCACAAGGTTTGCTAGCCAGTCAGCAGCACAGGTAAGTAAATTTAAAGGACTAAAAAGAAGCTTGTTTTTGCAGTTTTTCCAACGTGCATGCCCATTGTGAGGTGCTAGGAAAAAGTGGAGGACCATTGATGGACTATCAGGTGGTCAGGGAGCTCTGTCCCCACCTAACAGTACCAGCACGCTTCCTTTTCCATCCTTTGTGGCTGTTACTTCCTAATCCCCTGCCCTTTCAGCATTGCCAAATGTTGCTAATGGGTTGAGTTGTCTTTTGTGCCTTTTCTAAAGGCTTTCAGAATGTTTGTCCTCTAATAGTGACATTTCTTTTCTTTTTATATTTCAGTTTCACACAACTATCTGTTCCCACCATTAGTATGTGCCTCACACTTTGTCTGATCTGGATCTGTGACTAATGATGCAAATGAGCTGACTCAGGAAATTTGAGCGCTATTGGTACATTACCTTATTAAGGCAGTTTTAGTGAGTGCCAGTTCTTAACTTTATAGACACGACTTGCGCTAGAAGAGATTAATCAGTCTCGATGGGCTAGAAATTTGGCTCCATAGCACCCAATTTTTCAGCGCTACAGGTGTCATTTTGTGTCAAAAATGACATTCACACCACATGCGCGCACTTCTGGTGCGGACCGCGGTGGATGCGATTTTGGTGAGGTTGGTAGGGCAGGCGTTAGGAGCGTGCTCCAGAAGTATGTAGAGTGGGCAGGTCGTGACGTTAATCAGTGTGCAACACTGATTTGATGCCAGCGCTGCCATTTTCATCCTCAACGCTGGTGTTAATGCCCTGTCTTAACCTCGCACAGCTGAACATGCGTTCAGCAGCAGGACAGACCCCCCACAAGTGATATTTAAAGGGATCAGCAACCACTCTCAGATTAGATGCTGATTAACTTCAACTGGCTCTGTGTAAGTTTGCAAAAGTGTTTGGTACTTTCCAGAATTGTTTAAAGTTGGTGAGGTGACAGGGAGGGGTGCTGCAAGTGGAGAAGGCCTTGGTTCTGACTTCAAGTGTTCTGGTCAGACCACGTGCTCCCAGTCATGGGTGCTCTAGTAGTCATCCCCCTTGGCCTGCAGCATGACAGGGAGATGGAGCAGAGGCAGCAAAGAAGAGGACAAGCTGCTCGCAGAAGGAGGAGGGGGAGAAGGGCTCTCAGCAGGAGGCCTTACCCACCTCTGGTCTAACAAGAGCAATTCTCTTATCTCAGCCTAAGCCAGGAGCAGTGTGTGAGGCATCTGTACTTTATGAAGGAGGTGCTCACAGAACTCTACCACCTCTTGCAACCAGACCTGCAGCCTCGGTCCAGTGCAAGGACTGCGCTGCCCGTGGCTGTGAAGGTGACCGTGCCCCTGAATTTCTTTGCGTCGGGATCCTTCCAGCCTGGAGCAGGCGACATCTGTAACATCTCACAGTTTGCCGTCCACTGCTGCACAAGAGAGGTGACAGACGCTCTTTATGCCAGGAGAGGGGAGTTCATTGTCTTCTCTCTGACCAGAGAGAAGCAGGCAGAGCGTGCATGTGGCTTTGCCAGAATAGTGGGCTTCCCCATGGTGCAGGGCACCATCAACTGCACGCATGTGGCTTTGCGGGCGCCTCATCTAAATGCTGAGATGTACCGCAACCGCAAACGGTACCACTCGGTGAATGTGCAGTTGGTGTGCGACCAGGATCGGCACATCATGATGGTGAATGCCCAGTAGCCTGGCAGCAGTCATGATTCTTTTATTCAGCACCAGTTCGCTGTTCCCTCAGTCTTTGAGCCACCATGATAAACTGGAGGGACTACTGGGCGACAAAGGCTATCCGCTGACCACCTGGCTCATGACTCCACTGCGCAACCCACACACACATGGGTAGCATGCATACGATAGCAATATACGCATATAAGGGAAGCAACATTGCCACACAGAATCTGGTAGAGCAGATCATTGGTGTCCTTAAACAATGCTTCCGCTATCTGGACCTCTCTGGAGGAGCCCTGCAGTACTCACCAGAGTGCATCTTAATATTCATTGTGGTCTGCTGCATGCTCCACAGCCTCGCCATCATGAGGGCATAGTCCTTGCCACCAGGCACACTGAGACCAGAGGAGGAGGAAGCGGAAGGGAGATGGCAACTCAGACAGCTACTTTCTGCCCAGGCTGTCCGTGATCGACTCATCCGACTGCGGTACCAGTGAACGCTACCCCAATTCCTCATTCAACAATAGTCCCACACCTTACCTTCCCTCTGTTACTGACCATCACAGCACCCTCTTGGCCACAATGCTGAAATAAAAGCCACCACAGAAGAAACATTACAAACCAACCTTATACATCAATCTATCCAATGCTACATAACAAAGTCAACCCTTGTGTATTCCCTTAGTGCCTGTGTTCCGTGTGCCTTTGCCTGTCCTAGTGCTCCTACGAAGTGCTACCTCAGTGGCTGCAGCATGGTTGGTGGAAGGCTGCTGGCTTTCAGTGGAGGAGACTGCAGATGGCATTGCAGGACGACCTCAAGCAGCTCTGGGCCTAGAAGGCCCGGCTTTGCACTGCATCATCTCGGCACGGGCGGCAGCAGTCTGGGCTGGCCGGCTGACGGGCAACAGCAAGGGCCCTTGTGGAGGGGCAGGGGTTGGACGACGAATGCTGTCTTCCTGAGAGAGGACAGCAGGTACGTGCTCCACTGCCACTCCCCCGGGGCGCCGCCTCAGCAATCCTAGTAATCTGCTGGAGCATAGGTTGCTGGACTGCTGTGACACCCTGCAAGCCCCTTCCCACACTGGTATCCACAGCCACGGTGGCAGCAGTCTGAGCCTGCGTGGCAGCAAGCTGAGCCTGCATGAGAGCAGTCTGAGCTTCCACTGCTGTATTCAGACTTCGTGCTGCAATGGAAACTGAGGCATCAGCCATTAAAAGCCGCATCATGGTTGGGTCCTCAAGTGCGCTAATGGAGTTTACCATCACTTCCATGTTGGAAATTGACGTAAGAAAACTCACTAAGCACTTGGTTTGAGTATAAAACAAGGCTTTAATCAACTGTTTCACAACCATGAGCTCTAGTTACATCACTAGTTCCTGGTTACAAAAACATCCTGAGCAAGCTGGGCCCACGCCCGAGTATTTATACTCCTTGGATGGCGCCATCAGCTGGCTGCCCAGTGTTATTTCATGAGTCATTTCTTCATGAATGATAAGATTCATGACAGAAATTATGGGCTCCAAGCTCTGCGCAAAGCCCTGTGCAAGGTTGGTGCTGCATTCCTTCATGCTCCTTAACATTGCACTCAGACTTTCTGGCAGGCCTGCCAATGAACCAAGCCTTTAACTGTGCATACCCATCAGCGTTCTTCTGTAGGCCGCCCAACAAAGTCCTCATCTGAGTTCTCTGCAGCAGAACTCATGTGCAACCTCTCGCCCTGGGAGCTGGCACCTGTGCTACCCTTTTCCCTTACCCTGGCTGCAGGCCACTAGTGCCTTTCCATATGCAGATCCCACGTCTAATCTATCCTTTAAAGTGCACAGAGTGTCAGCGTCTGAGTTGGTGGCTGCGAGTGTGAAATCAAGTGACGGTGCTGTGACTTCATCATCAGTGCCTTGGTGCTCTTTAATTTTGTGCCTGGCTAGGTGGCAGTTCTTGGCTATCTGAAAGGAGGAAGGCACAAGGATAATGTTGTGGTGAGGGGAGGGGGGAAAGCAAGAGGTGCATGTTTACACCATGTGCAACTTGTAAATTGGAAGAGATTGTGGGATGAGAGGGAAGTAGGATGTGAGATGGAGTATTGTTTCAACCCCGCCGCTGGCCACGGGCTCAGCGGTGGCCCTCCCAATAATGGCCAGCGTCGTCTCCTCCATCGGGGTCAGATTATGCCGATGTGTCTGTCCCCGCCGGTTATGTCCTGCTGCCTCCGGTTGTGAGGCTCCTTGTCCTGCAAGAGAAAGGGAAGTGTGTCAGTGAGTGTGGTGCAATGTGTTTGGGTGATATGCCTGTCATGGTTGAATAACTGATGGTGTGTGCAAGCTGTGAGATGTGGGTGTGAGGCTTGCAGCAGTGGTAAGTGTGTGAGGGTGAGGTGAAGCTATGAATGTGAGGTATGAGTCATGTTTGGTGGAGATTGTTGGTAGGTGAGTGATAGGGGTGTGATGCATTGAGCAGTGTGTGAGGTTAGTGGTGCAGATGGTGGGATATGGTATTTGAAGATGAATTCACTGACCTTGACCACTCATGTGAGGTCATTAAACTTCTGCATCCAGGTCCTCGGGGCAATATTGCTGGCATTCACTACAACTGCTATCTGCTCCCAATGCCTTTTCCGCATTTGCCTGGAGGGCCTCCTGCCCCCTGTGGAAACAGGACATCGCTCCTCATGCTCACCTGCCACACCAAGGCCTCCAGTGCTGCATCAGAGAACTTTCAAGCATGCTCTCTCCCCTGTTGTGACATCAGTAGTCCTTTTTTCTGCTTTGACTGTTCCTCAGCCAGTTGAATCACCTGCTGCAGGCAGAATGCACCTCCCCTTTAAGTGGTGCAGGCTGCCTTTAAGAAGTGTAGTCTAGCTTTAATTGGTGCCAGCTCACATGAACTTGAGCTCCCTGCTGAGCGTTCAGTCACTCAGCAGTGTGTTCAGTGCTGGGCTGAACGCCACAATTATGTTAATAAGCAGGCAGCATGAAGTTAGCGTGCTGCCTGCATTACTTTGAACGGGCGTGGGTTGATCCCACATTGCGATTCCCCACACCCATTTTTGGGAGCAAACCAATTTCTAGCTGTATATGTCATGTACAATTTGTATATCAAAATAATTAATTGTATATATTAAATAAGGATTCATTTTTTTTGCCTGAGGATACAGCTTTCCCTTTTGTTTCATGCTTTCTCTCATTTTCTGTCCTATTTACTCTCATTGTTATCCGTATCTGACTCAGAAAAGTATTTAATGGATGAATTAGAAGCTATAATGGAATTTTACAGAGATCATAATGGCACGCCTGAGTCGTATTTTACAGCAGTGGTGCATATGGCAGAAATTGTCCTGTGGAGCAGCGGGAGGATTACTCACAGTAATCATGGAGACAGGAAAGGGTATTGGTAGTGGGAGAGATGATGTGAACTTCACTGGTGTTTTGGTCCATCTTTGCAAGAGCTATTTTGGCATTTCAATAGAAACAAATGGCGCTGACATGACTTCCCCCTTTCATCCCACTCACATCATTTATTTTTCTTTGTTCTTCAATAATGGGGCTTAAACAGAATATACTGTGGCAACCAATGTTAAGGTTGATGTCGGTGATTAAGGTATCGGCGATGGGCTATAATGTTCTTGTTCACACGTTTGCCCTGATTTCAATAGTAATTTTTTTCCTTACTGAAGCATTTCAGTTTCTTCATATATTGATCATTGTGGACAGTACCAGGTCAGGCACAGCCAGTCTCCCTGCCAAACTTCCTTCTTCAAACACCCAAAAGTGATTTGTAATACAAGATTTCTTATCACCAAATCTTTAGCAAAGACACAAACCTGCCAAGTGTCATTCTCTGAGTCACAAGCACTTATTTTGGTTTAAAAATATATTTTATTATCTGTCACTTTGAAGAACAAAACTTGGTTCCATTTGTTTAAGTAGGTTTGTTATCTGTCGCAGCTCTAACTGATGTTTCTGAAGTCCCCTTGATGTTGATAACTCTGGAAACCCAAAATGATTGTAACTGAGCAAAATGTGTTTGAGAGTTAATCAGAAATGGTCCAATTTCGGTGACTCCAAGGGCTGAATTTTGCCGACGCTTAGAATGCGGGTTTGGAGGCGGGTCCGCTGTCAAAATTGAGATGATTGACAGCGGATTGGGAACCCGCTCCAAACCCACCTCCATGTAAGTTTCCAAAATGTCAGGTCTGCGATTTCAGAACAGACCCGACACCAAGTGGCGGGGGAGGCATTTAAGATAGTTAAATGTTTGTTAACTACTATTTTGCCAGCCTTTTTCTATTTTACCACTTTTTAAATGAGTTTCACGTCGTTCGGAGATCATGTCAGGTAAGTAGGTCGGGTTCTCTATGTCTCCCCATTGCTGTGAATAGGTGACAGCTGCAAAAGTGGTATGAAAGCTACCATTTCACAGCTGTTCACTTTCCAATGTCAGAAGCTTGAGCTTTCAGGACTTGGAAGACACTTTTGAGCTGTATGCAGTTTGGAAGTGTTTGGAGTAAACTCTCTCTGTCCACTGTCGCCTCCTTGGAGCAAGCTCTCTCACCATTGACACATCGCTTGTCATCTCAACTTTAGCTGCTGTCTATTCCAGCAACATTGGTGCCCTTGAAAAAATCTCACCTTGGTCCTCTGAATCCCTCCACGATCAGCCCAACACCAACATCACCAGGCACACCAACATCACCAACAACAACACCAATCTTCTCAGCAATCACCTGATGCTATACAGAGCATCAGCAACAATGCTGCCCGGGAGGCCAGGGATGGCCTCACCATGGCCAGATTTACTTCACTTGACACTGTAAACCCTGGCTGCCACATGATGCACCAGGTTGGCACCACCCCACTCCAGCACCATAAAGCATCCCTACGATGTCCAAACCATTCCTTTCACACTCAGCACAATTGGTGGGGGGTGGGGAGGCCATTATGTCTCAACATTCACTGGAACTCACTAAGACACTTCCAAAGGTAAGCACAGATCTGTCCAATAAGGTAAAGTGTTGAAAATATAGATTTCAATGTTTGATACCACATTAACAGAAAATTTACATGAACATTGCATAAAACACCCAAGTGCCTACCCTTGTGTGTTAGTTGGTATGATTGGGCACTGATGTGGGTGAGTGTGAGAGGTGGCTAGTGAGATGAGGAAGTGATAATGTAGATAGAGTGGGATGGGTGGAGGTGCAAGGCACTGTGATGAGTGGCACAGCAGGATGAGGTTGGGTGTGCATTGCTGTAAAGTTTTGTGATCTACTGAGATCATTGAAAGGTTTGCGCCACTGCAGCCTGGCCCTCCTGACAACATCCCTGCTTGTGTCCTCCTTTGCAATGTGCAACCAGGCTGTTTGGTGTCCTGGGGAGGTCTCTTCCGTCCTTGGAAGGGAAGAGAACCTCCCTGCGTGCTGTGACTCTCTCCATAAGCATATGGAGGGAGTCATAGGAGAGCCTGGGTGCAGCCGTGCACCTTTGTGCAGTGCTTGTCATTATTTGCAGAACCTCAATGCTGCAGAATACTGACAGCACAATTGTCAAAATGAAAGTGGACATGGTCCCTTTAAGGAAACCGGCTGATGACGTGTCATCAAATGACGTCATCAGACTCGCTTCCTTTTAATTGGCCGGGAACCTCACAGGGCGGGCTTAACAAGCCCAATCAGGGGAAAATCCTTTTCACAGAGCAGCGGGTGTGGGACCCGCCAATGACCTCTCGCACCACGATCCCGCCTCCGATGGCGAAATCGCGGCCCAAGTTTCTAATGTGGCTTGATGTGTATTCCTAATATATACCCAGTTCATCCATAGAATTTTGATTCTGACTTGAGCTCTTTTCTGAGCAGCATTTTAGTCTCTGTGTCTGAATTTTTATCTGCCTAAGCTTTAGATCAGATTGTTTGCCATTGTGGGCAATTCTCTACCGCTGAGCTAGAGATATACAGGCTCAAGTGTTGCTCCCTCAGTTAGTGCATTGCATTGCATCATCAGCATTGTACATAATACTGCCTGTTGTTATTCTCTTTCCTTTAGCTTAATGATACAGATAAATGGAATGCCAACCTTCTGAGTAATGAATTCCCTCACAGAAATATCCCAGTGTCTGCATTTTTACAGCCTTTCTTGGATTGTACAAAGATCCCTGTAGGTTTATGAAACAAAACCTTTTGGATCGTACAGGACAAACTCTAAAATTCTATAGATTTTCTCTCACTATTATCTTATAAAACTAATAGGATCCAAAGGGATGTTTTCAAAATGATTTATTTTTATTATTAAGGCTTCACGGTGCTCATTGAACCAAAATGTCCATTTTCACTATATACACAGATCAAGTGTGATTCTGTAATTCTAGTTGATATATGGAATTGCCTCAAAAGATCAGAATCCATGGAACAGTTCATTATTAATAAATGTGCTGAAAAAATCCTAAACCAGTTTGATGCAAAGAAATTCTTGTTTTAAGATGTATGAAGTGAAGCGCCAAATGATGTTTTAATTAAGTTGTGTTTGTAATAGCTATTAGAAGAGCTGTGGGATATCCTCTAGACACACAATTATTTTTTAAATGTAAATTAATGAAACACTGCACGATTTCTGAAATGCAATATTGCCTCTTCTATTCTTCATTTGAATTCGACTGCTTCTTCAACCCTGTAAGTGCTGATTTCCCCTGAGACTCTTGTGTCTATGGAATATATATATTTTAAAGCATAGTTATTTGTATTCCTGGTTTAAAAACATACGATATATATTTTCTGACCCTTTCAGGGATTCATTAACATTTTTATGCAATCAAAAGAAACAGTTAGGTTTAAATACTGTGCGCTACTTCTCTGCAATATCACCAATACTTTTGAATCATAGAAATTCCGAATCAATGTTCCCTCTAATTTCTTTTGGGCCGCACGGCCCCTTGAACGGGCTGCGCGGCCCTTTAAAGTTCCGCACATGCGTGGTTTTTTCCGTTTAAGAGCCACCTGCACGGGACCTCCAGAGCACTACGCGGCCTCGCTGCTTAAAGGGAACATTGCACAGAATATAGTTAAGCCCACTGCATCTGTGCCAGTGCCAACTCTCCAACTGGAGCTATTTGCTCTAATGCCACTTCCCTGCCCTTTCCCCATAACCTTTTATATTGTTTCTTTTCAAACACTTATTCAGTTCCCTTTTAAATTATGTTAAGTCTCAATAGCCACTTGTAAGAAAGTATTCCATGTTCTAATAAGGGAGGCAGATAAGTATTTGAAAAGAAAAATTGAAAAGGGTATGAAGTAAGAGTAGGGGAATGGTACTCGGAGGGTAGCTCTTTCAGAGAGCCAGCACAGTTGTGATTGGTTGAACGGCCTCCTGCTGTGCTGTAAAATTCAATGATTTTTATAACCCTCTGCATGAAAACATCTTTTCTAATTCCCCCCTTCATTCTTCTAGTGGTTATCCTGATTCTATCTGGATTCGGCAATCGGTAGAAACAATCTTTCACTACTTACTTGTATTATTTACTATCTCAAAGCCTTTCATAATGTGGAAAACATCGATTAAGATCCCCCTCCCTTAACATTCTTTATTCCAGTGCAAAAAGAATTCAAATTTTTAACTCTTTCTTCATAACTCTAACCTTTCATTCTCGGTGTTATTCTGGTGAATCTACACTGTACCTTTTCAATGGCTCTAATATCCTTCCTATAATGGGGTATCCAGAACCGCATTCAGTATTCCAACTTCTTTGCCTTTATATTCAATGCCCCCTGTATAAAAAAAAACCAGAATCTCATTTGCCTCTTTAATGGCCATTTTTGCTTGAACTGCTGTGTTTAATGATCTATGTATCTGCAGCCCTAGATCTCTCTCTCTTCCTCCACTCTGTTAGGAACCTTATCATTCAGGGTATGCTTTTTGTTTTACTGTTCTTTTTCCAGGAATGTACTACTTCATCGTTCTCTGCACTTAACTGCATCTGCTAACTTGTCTGTGCCCTCGTGCAATCTCCTGCATCCTTCCTCACAGTTTACCATGGCCCTTAATTTGGTACAATTAGCAAACTTCAATATCATTTTTTTTATGCCCATGCCCAAACGATTTATATATTTAGTAAACAAAAGATGACCCAGCATGTATCCCTTGGACACACCTCTATGCATATCCTGTCAATCTAAAACACATCCATTTATCCCTACTCTCTGCTTTGTATCCCTTGGCCTGAGAGGATCATTGTATTCTTGTGACTACATTCCCTTCAGTACCATGTCTCTTATTGTTTACAACAAGTCTCTTATGTGGCACCTTACCAAATTCCTCGGAAAATCCATTATACAATATCCACTACATTCTTTTTATTTATACACTTTGATTTTCTCAAAAGAACTAATTTAAGTGCAACCTGACCTTTTCAAATCTATGTTGCATATTTTTGATAAGCCATGGCATTCTATGTGTTTGCTGATTTCATCCTGCATAATGAAGTCTAGATGATTATCCACAACTGAGGTAAGATTAACTGCCATATAATTTCCTCTCGTACTGTTTTTCTCTTTCTTGAAAGGAGTGTAACATGTGCAATCCTCGAGTCCTTTTGCACAATTTCCAGTTCCAAATATATTTAGTATCCCTGCTATCTGGATCTGGTGACTTTTTTTTACTTTTAATACAGCTTCTTTTTGAATTTTTATCTCCAGTAATGGCTCGTCCACAACATCCTCAGGTAATCCTACAGTCTTATTTTCACCTACCCCTATACAAACTGAGGCAAAATGCTTGTTAAGCATGTCCACCATTCTCTCACTCTCAAGCACAAAATGGCCCCCTTCATCTTAAGTGGTTACACTCCTTCTTTAACTCGCCTTTTGCTTCTTGCATGCCTACTGTTAGATCCATGTATCTTGATGTTGTGTGTCCTTCAATAATTAGACAAGAGACTGCAGGGAACAATCAACAGGTGTTTACTGGATGAGGGTTACTCTAAAAACTAACTGTACAGATCCCTACTCAGGGTTTATATACAGGTGTGGTCACTGCCGGTACTACAGTATACAGGAGCTGTAAAAAGTAGTTCTCCCCTTAAAGGTACATACACTACAATTCCTCCCCTTTTAGATTAACAGTACCATAACATTCATTTAACAATTAAATATCAACTAATTACAATTAACACTTTTAACATGCAACATTAACTGAAAATAGTCTATTTATAAATTCAGTCTTTGGGGAGGCTTCCTGATCCTTTCTGGATAGCGTCTTTCCTGAGTGTCTTGCTCTTGGTGCGGAGGCGATTCTGGCCCCCTGTCGTCGGTTGGTTCATCAGCTTCCGATGCTACTGTTTCTGGGGTAGATGCTACCTGTATGTCGGGTTCATCACCAGGTACGCGAGACATGGGGTTGACTCGTTCCTGTGACTCTAGGATCTGGTCAACATGGCGTCTCACAATGTTCTCCCCAACATCCACTGTGTACATTAGTGGCCCCTGCCGTGTGCATATCGTTCCTGATTGCCATTTCTCTGTTTGGTAGTCGCGAGCCAAGACTGGTTGCCCTACATTGAAGCTCCTTGTCGGCTTCTCATTGATGTGCTGGAATTGCTTATTCTCAACATCTCTTCGTACATCTGGTCTGAGCAAATCCAGACGAGATCTCAACCTTCGGTTAAAGAACATCATGGCCGGGGTCTGGTTGGTGACTGCATGTGTCGCATTTCTGTAGGCTAACAGGAAATTGTCCACCTTATGCTGCAGTGGAATGTCGTCATCGCACATGGCCCTTACTGCTTTTTTAAAGGTTTGTACGAACCTCTCAGCCAATCCATTTGTGGCTGGATGATACGGGGCGGATGTGTAATGCCTTACCCCATTCCTTTTCATAAATCTTCGAAACTCTTCGGACACAAACTGTGGTCCGTTATCAGAGCAAATCTGCTCTGGCAAGCCATTCCTGGCAAATATGGTCCGTAGGACTGCAATAGTTTTCTCCGTGGTGGTGGAGGACATTTTGATCACCTCAGGCCATTTCGAGTGCGCATCCACGGCTATTAAAAACATTGAGTCCATGAATGGACCAGCAAAATCAATATGCACCCGTTGCCATGGAGATGAGGGCCACTCCCATGGGTGTAGAGGGGCATGTGATGGTGCATTTTGGACCTTCTGGCATCCTGAGCAGCTCTTTGTCAGGTCTTCAATTTGCTGATCGATCCCCGGCCACCACACATAAGCCCTAGCAAGGCTTTTCATTTACACCCCTTCCAGATGGCCTTCGTGAAGCTCATTGAGCACTTTCTCCCTTGGGTGGAATTACCACTCGGGATCCACACATCAAGGTCCCCTGGCATACTGACAGCTGTTCTCTTCTGGATGAGAATGCTGGCAACAGTGAGTCGCCATGTGTTGGCCATCCCTTCACCGAGTGTCGGGTCATTTCGGGTCTCCTTCTCTATATCAGCGTTAGTTACTGGCAAGCGTTCAATTATAGTCGAATAAAATATTTCGACAGGGTCCACTGCTGGTGCTTCTTCTGCAGTAGGCAGTGACAGGCGTGATAGCCCATCAGCGTTTCCATGCTGTTTTGTGCCCTTATGCTTGATTTCATATTGGTTCGCCCCTAGAAAAAGGGACCATCTTTGTAGCCATTGCGCAGTCATCACCGGAACGCCCTTCTTTGGATTAAAGATGGAGACAAGTGGTTGGTGGTCAGTCAGCAAAGTGAACTTCTGCTTGTGCAGATAGTGGCTGAACTTTTTCACTCCCCACACTAGGCTGAGGGCCTCCCTGTCAATCTGGGCGTAGTTACGCTCGGCTGAGGTTAGTGACCGAGACGCAAAGGCTACTGGCCTCTCCGAGCCGTCCGGGAATTTGTGCGACAGCACCGCTCCAATGCCATAGGGTGATGCATCACAAGCCAACCGAATTGGTAGTGCTGGGTTGAAATGAGCCAACACCTCTTTTGATGTGATCAATTCTTTGCACTTCTGGAAAGCTCGTTTACATTCGTCATTCCACTTCCATGGTACCCCCGTTTGCAGTAGGGTGTTCAGTGGGTGTAGTACTGTAGACAAATTCGGCAAGAACTTATGGTAGTAGTTCACCAGCCCGAGGAACGACCTCAGTTGTGACACATTTTCCGGTGCTGGAGCCTTGACTACTGCCTCAATCTTTTCAGGGGACTTATGTAACCCCTCTTCATCAATAACGTGGCCACAATACGAGATCTGCTTCTGGAAAAACTCGCATTTGTGGCGATTAGCTCGGAGCCCATATTCCTTCAATCTAGTGAGCACCTGCTCCAGGTTGGTGAGGTGATCACTGTTATTTTCGCCCGTGACCAGGATGTCGTCCAAATAACACTGGGTCCCTGGAATCCCTTGCAGGACTTGATCCATTGCCCTTTGCCAAATAGCCGGAGCTGATGCTACCCCGAACACCAGCCGGTTGTATTGGTAGAGACCTTTATGAGTGTTGATCATGAGGTACTGTTTCGAGGCTTCTTCTACCTCCATTTGCAGGTACGCCTGGGCCAGATCAATCTTAGTGAAGCGTTTCCCTCCAGATAGCGAGGCGAAAATATCTTCAATCCGCGGAAGCGGATATTGTTCAGTGTGAAGGACTGGGTTCACTGTCACCTTAAAGTCCCCACAGATGCAAACCTTCTTTGGTTCCCCAGGCGTATTACTCAACGACCTCTTCATTACAGGAACGATGGGTGTAGCCCACTCGCTCCAGTCCACTTTGGACAGTACTCCTGAATGTTCCAAACCTTCCAGCTCTGCTTCGACGGCTGGGCGGATCGCATAAGGTACCGGTCTGGCCTTAAAAAACTTAGGGCTTGCATTTTTCCTCTATTTTGATCGTCGCTGTTATGCCTTTTAGTGTTCCGAGTCCCTCCTGGAACACTTCTTGTGCATCAGTTAGCATTTTTGACAGTCATCCAGGTGTGACGTCGTCATCCTTTTTGGCATCTACAGTCAGTGCTTGTATGGAATGCCAATCTAGCTGTATCTTCCGGATCCATTCACGTCCTAGTAGTGGTGGTCCTCCATCTGGCAATACATATAGGTCCATTTTTGGTGTTTCCTTGCCGTTATATATAACGTTCACCCTTATTTTTCTTTTGGGGTAGACTTTTTGCCCCGTGTACGTCTTCAAGACAATCTCTGTATCTCTCAAGGGTATATGTGAGAATAGCCGTCCCTTCGGTTTATGACTGTTAGGGCTGATCCTGTGTCCAATTCCATTTTCACTTGGACTTCGGCTATCTTGAGCGTGACCCAGATAGTTTGGTGATCCTCCGTTTTGATCACATTATGTAGTTTCAGACAACCCAGCTCCTTGCTTCCAGAGTCTGTATCACTTTTCTGTTTGTCTGCACTACTCTCCGTCACCTTATGTACCTTCTTTTACTTCTCCTGTGGGGATTTCTTGCTGCTGGTTTACTTTTCCGACCTGCAGACTCTTGCTATGTGTCCTACTTTTCCACACTGTCTGCACACTTGGTCCTTGAACCAGCAATCCTTATGGTCGTGCGTTGTTCTGCCACAGCGATAGCACCTCACTGTTCCGTATGACATTTCATTTGTGCCATATTCTTGCGGTCTCCGTTGTATCTCTGCCGCGCCCCGTGCTGCTGCTTCATGTGATACTGCCATGCTGAAAGCCTTGTCCAGCGTAAGATCCTTTTCTGATAGAAGCCGTTTCTGGGTTCCTTCACTTTGAAGCCCACACACAAACTTGTCCCTTAAAGTATCTGCTAGTCCCATTCCAAACTGGCAGTGTTTCGATAGCTTGCGCAGTTCCGTTAAAAACTCAGCATTACTTTCATCTTTATGCTGGTTCCTTTTGTGAAACTTAAATCTTTCCGCTATCAGCAGCGGTGTGGGGTCTAAGTGGTCCTGTAGGATTGACACTATGTTTTCAAAATCCTTTTCCACTGGCTTCTCTGGGGTTACTAGGTTTCGCAGTAAGCCATACGTTTTTGCACCCATTGAATTCAACAATACCAGCGCTTTCCTGTCATCTGGCACTTCATTCGCCTTGCAGTACACTTCTATGCGTTCGACATATGTCATCCAATCTTCGACTTCATTGTCGAACGCTGTGACACTGCCACTCTTCGGCATCCCTGGGTGTGGTTAGACTGGCTCAAAATGGCGTCTCCCGTGCTCTCCCTTCTTCTCCGCTGCGGCTCAAAATGGCATCTCCCGCGCTTTCCTTTCTTCCCCGCTGACGCTGCTCGGCCCTTGAACACCGGCTGCGCTCTGCGCGTTTTCCTGCGCGCCTCTCTCTCTCATTGACGCTGCTCGGACCTTGAACACCGGCTACGCTCTGCTCTCTCTCGTTGACGCCGCTCGGTCCTGAACACCGGCTGCGCCCTGTGCGCTCTACCCTCTCTCTTCTACCGTCGACGCCGCTCGGTCCTGAACACTGGCTGCGCCCTGTGCACTCTACCCTCTCTCTTCTCCCGTCGACGCTGCTTGGCCTTTTTCTGTGCCGTCGGTCGGCTCTAGCCGCCGCTGTCCGGGAAGGGTCTGCGCCGTACCTGTTGCCAGCCCGTTTCGCTGGACCACCGTGACTGGAGAACCAAGCCCAGCTCTCAACAGCCTCCCCTGCGATGCTCAAGTCTCTGCTGGATGGTCGACGCCCGTGCTTCTGGACTCGGCCTTCTTCTTTCACTGTTCTCCAGGAGCGAATCCCTGGGAGGTGATGCAGAGTTGCAGGTAGGTTTGAATCTTCTCGTCGCCAATGTTAGATCCGTGTATCTCGATGTTGTGTGTCCTTCAATAATTAGACAAGAGACTGCAGGGAACAATCAACAGGTGTTTACTGGATGAGGGTTACTCTAAAAACTAATTGTACAGATCCCTACTCAGGGTTTATATACAGGTGTGGTCACTGCCGGTACTACAGTATACAGGAGCTGTAAAAAGTAGTTCTCCCCTTAAAGGTACATACACTACACCTACAAGAGCCTTTCCTATTTCCAAAAATGTTGACTGCCTGCGTTCTTTCATATTCCCTCTTCACCTTCCTAATCTCCCTTTTATACTTTTAATTTTTCATAGTTTTTCTTCCAGTGGAGAAAGATACTTGTACTGTATTTAGATCTTGTAGTTAGTGAATAATAAAGTGTTATTCAGGCAAACTATTTGACTTGCAGTTAACAAAAGTGAGTCTGCTGCGAATTGGGGATAATTTTAAAAAAAAATTAAGTTGGCATCTGTACTTCAGGTCGTCGTTTGCCCTTTGATAGTGAAGAAGCCAGCCAGAATATAATTTCACTTTTTGCAGTGATTTCTCTGGTGACTGATGAGTCCGAGTTTTGCTCGAAATGAGCGTCCGCAGATTGAACAGTGGATCCCAGATACGCCAGGTTGGGAGTCTTGATTTTTCAAGCAAAACTTCCTCAGCTAGCATTTACATTCAGCATCAGCAATGCGATGGGCCTCATAGTAGGAGGTGCCTTGTTTACTTCCCAAATTTCCTAATGACTTAAGAGCTGCTATCAGCAGGAAACTACCAGTGTAAATGGCTCTAATTGCCATTTCTATATTTCTTCTTGGTGCAGTATGTAAACATTCAAGATGAATGTCATTGCACATTAACCAGGCTTAACACACTCTTGCCATTTGCAAATCATATGGCTTGCTAAAAGGGAAAATCAATATTTGCTTTTTGTTAAACGATCTGAGTTATTCAATTTTTAAGGATTAGTTGCACTGCTAATGGTGAAGAGCAGGCCACAGATTGTCTTTGCACATCTCAAATGGATTTCAAATTGAGTATTTAAAATTGCTAAAGCATTGTATTATGATGCCTCCTTTCATTCCACTGCCAATAAAGCCATGATCAGTCTAAAACCAATTCCAGCCTGACGTGTTCTCCCATGAATTCGTCTAACTATTCATTATCAGCAGCCTTGGAAATTCAAGAGTACAGTATCTGTAGAACTAAGTTTTCTGCAGATTCAGTATTATTTCATTACGGACAATAAAAGGTCTCTTACGAAGACATTTAATTGCTGAATGAATTAATGGATATTTGTAAATGTGATGGCTTATGAAGTTACCGCTTTTATTTGAATACTTGTGATTGTTTTTTAATCATTAACTGGATCTGATTTGTTGGTTCTTCTGAAGATATTTAGAGCTGGCAAACCTATCTCAGATTTCACTAAATGCCTCCATGACTTTTTCTAAAAATATGAGCAGAATTTACCAAGATCTTCCAGAGATTTCCATTGATTTTTCCTGTTGGTATTGGGCTGGTACCAATAATGCCGGGTAGAAGAACCCATACTCCGGCCCATTTAATGCACAGTATGGGCGTTTGTAAAGGACAGACTGCCTGTATCTAGTATTCAGCTTACCTTCTAGAATGTGGAGTGGGCCTTTGGCGTAGCGGTAGCATCCCCGCCGCTGAGCCAGAAGGCGTAGGGTTTCGAAGCCCGCTCCAGACAGTCCCGGCAAGTGGAGTCGGAGTTCCGGCTCTAAATTCTGGGTTGACATCCAGCGGGATACTTGCGTCCGTGGGTGTGGGTGGCCCCCTCCCTCGTATGGGTTGTGGGAGCCCGTAAAACCCTCCCGCCATAGGACTAACCACCCTAATGGCTGGTGCGAAGATGGTTACGGTCACGGAAGGAGCGTTAATCGCGGCCAAAAATCCTTCCACCACTTCATACAGTTCCCCAAAGGGAACAGTGTGAAGACACGTACGACGACGACCTTCTAGAATTAAAAACTTGACAATGTGCTGTATATTCCTGTGGGGTTCTTGTCGCCTCTTGCATTGTCCCAATTGTTGTTAGGGATTATTAATTCCTAGCTGGCACTTGTTTAGCCGAGGCAGCAGATAGACATCCATACATACAATTCTGCCCCCAATATTAAGCATATAAAGCAGTCACTCTTAGCCATGCAAATGTGAGAAAGCGATCTGAACTAAGTGAGTATCAATGTAAAAACACCATAGTTTTACTGACACCAGGGGGGCGATTTTCCCAGCCCTGGGGAGGCAGATATGGAGGCGGGATTGCCGGGAAAATGGCAGAATCTGGGAGCGGGTACCCATCCCACCTCCTACCTGCCTCCGTGCCATCTTCCCAGGAGGCGGGTACCCGACTCGCACCAGGTCCTGTCTCCTCGAGGCGGGAAGGGGATTAGTGCCAATTAACTGCCTGTTAACAGGTAGTTAACAGGCAGTTTTTTGGCTAATCCCTATTTTGAGCCCTAAAGTTTGGGCTTCCCGACGGCTCTGAACCTCGCCAGGGTAAGCAAGGCGAGCTGTGGGTCTGCAGGGGTCGGAGGGGCCGAAAAGTGCGCTGTGGAGGTGAGTGATGAGTGCAAGTTTGGAGAGGCAAGTGTGTGAGGTGACTCTAAAGTGTTTTAATAAGATTACTTACCTTTGCTTCTTCCTCCAGACTTCATCCCTTTAGGCTGCGGAGCTGCCTCATCCCCACGGCAGAGATGGCAGAATGGACGCTGCATTCTCCGATGCAACAATCTTCTGCTTTCTGCTCGGGAAAGCTTTCTAAGTGTGTCTTAAGTAAAAGACTCAACTTAGAAGACAGAATGTTAGTGTTTGACAGCTTCACAGAGCTGTCAATGACAATTCATCTGTCAAAAAATCTTGACAGATGAAACGTCATACGCTGACGTTCTCTGTCATCGGCTTTCCCTTAATTGGCCTGCTAAACCCGCTGGGTGGGCTTAACAAGGTCAATCAAGGGAAAATAGCGTGGGTTGGCTGGATGTCGATGGAGGCGGGACTAAAATCTGACAAGCAGCAGTCCCGCCTCCAGCACGTCCCCATTGATAAAATCACCCCCCAGGTTTTTATTTCTAGATTTTTTTTTAAACTGAATTCACATTTTCAAGCTGCCATGGTGAAAATTTATTTTAACTGCCGACCCCCCACCCCCCTCCCCACACTGGCTGGTTTTCGCCAGGTGTGGTGGGGGGGGCGGTGGGTTAAACTGGACCTCTGTGAATCTAGATTTTTCAAAAAGCCTTTGATAAAGTGCTGCAAAAAATGCAGCTAAGTAAGATTGCATCTTGTGGGATTGGCGGGCAGATCTTGGGTTGGATATTGAATTCATTCATATAATGGTAGTAGCTCTTCATAGGACTGGTCACCAGTGGAGTCCCACAGAGATCAGTGTTAAGGCCATTGCTCTTCACTGTCTTTGATAATGATTTGTATAAAGGCATCGGAACGAAGACCCACAGGCTTGCGGATGATATGAAAATATATGTGGGAGTTAGGACCTTGCATGAAAAAAAAAGTTTGCAGACGATCTAGACACAATGGGAGAATGGATCCATGTCTGGCAGATTTTTTTTCAATGTAGCCAATGCAACGTGGTGCATTTGGGAGGGGCGATTCCACCATGCAGGACTGCATGCTCAACGAGCTGCAGTTTGTAGTTCATGAATCATTGAAGGGCCATGACCAAAGTTGCAATACTTTGCAAAAGTGAGTAGGGTTTTACGATGTATAGCTGTGGCAATTAAATATAAAATTATACGTACAACCTTTCATTGTACATGTCTATGGTCTGGCTACATCTAGAGTATCGTATCCAGTTTTGAGTCCCACACATGGTGGGAGATATTAAGACCTGGTAAAAAAAATCAGCAGGGCCATTCAATTGATACCTAGTTTAAGGATCCATAGTTATCAGAACAGGCTTGGGCAACTTGGGCTTTCTACTTTGGAGAAGCATTACTAACAAGGGCTCTTTCAAAAAGCCAGCACAGGCATGAAGGGCTGAATGGCCTCCTTCTGTGCTGTATCATTCTATGATTCTATGAAGAGGATATGATTGCGGTTTTTAAAATAATTAAGGTGTTAGATTCAGTACATATGGCTAAGTTACTTGAACCAGTTAGGTAGGAGAGGTTTGGGCGTGTCTGTATAAATTACAAAAACATAGTTAGGTGAGATGCTGTGAAGTACTTAATTTTGAAGAGAGTTGATGACCACTGGAATAGGTTACCAATAGGTGCAGTGAGTATGGATTCACTGAAAGATTTCAAAGGGTAGCTGGACAATTTCTTATGAGTGGAAGACTTCTCGAGTTATAGGAGACAGGTGGGTCAGCAGGGAGTAGTGATATTAGTTAATACAGTCTCCTGGAGCTTGCTTGATTGCCTTCAGGGACCAGAGAAGAATTTCCCAGAGACTTTTTTCCTGAATTGGACTGAGGTTTTGTTCATTTTTTTTGCCTCTGCAAGGAGATTGGATGATTGTGTGGGCGGGAGGGGGAAGGGGTAGTCGGGATGTGTTTGATGATGTGTGTGGGTTGCACCATGTCGGGGTGAGCCAGGCTTGATGGACCAGTTGTTCTTCTCCTGTACGTTTTTGCATGTTCATATGTAAGGCACTGTACACATACTCACGTTAGACATTCCAAACGGCTGTGCAAATCTGTTTGAGGCAAGTGGTTGTACAGCAAAAAAAGAATGATGAGACCAAAGAACTGTATGTGGTGAGCACAGAAAAGGCAGATGTGATGGGTGAAGCATGGGAGATGTCATAAGCAGATTGATGGGTTACAACTGAGAATCCAATAACCAGTTTATTCTGTTCTAACTCAGCATGAAAGCCAACCTAACAGTGGGATTTTGCTTGCAACTGGCACTGATTTGGCAAACTTAACTTGTGCCTCTAACTGGCAATCTGAAGTTGGTTCAGGCAAATTATGATCCAGATTGACCTTCCATTCCTGCATGAATGAGATCTTGGTTTTACATTTTATTCAAATACCTGTAAATAACGATCATTTAAGCATAATAGATATTTCTGTATCACAGACCTAGAGGGAAAAATTTGGTACCTTAGCGCTTCTCGCTAACGGCACCAGATCATTGTCGCTGGGACGAGGCGAATCCAATGCTGCACGCCAAATCCCGCCACACCCCCTCCCCCGCAGCGCCGCTACTAACAGTTATCGCTGGGAGCCTCAACGCCAGGTGGATCGTGAAGTCCGTGAGTGTGCAGTGCTCACTGACCACCTGATCTGCAAAATTGATTGTCACCACTTACCTTAGTGCCTGGGGGAAACAGCAACAGGGAGAGCTGGCATGAAGCAACAGGAAGCCGGCTCCAGGGATGTTATTTAAAGGGATCATCAGTAATGAGTCGCAGCTGTAGGTTAGAGGAGTTTCAGTGCTTTCTTGTCAGTGTCATATAGTGCAACAGTCTCATTCCATAATTTCAAGGTTATTTAGTATCAGGAGTGTTGTGGCAACTAAAAGTAGCTACATTTATTCTTTAAAAAATCAAACTGCTACACTTGGTTACATTAATGGGGGCTGTACTGGCAGTCGACCTCGCCCTCCAGGATCTACAGCAGAGGGAGCAGAGGCAGCGAGAAAGACTGGAACATGGGGCCACAGGGAGGAGGAGGGCCATCAGAGCTCTCAACAGGAGGCCTTACCCTCCGAAGGTATTCCGAGAGCATTTCTCCTACCTCCAATTAAGTGAGGAGCATTGTATTAGAAGGCTCCGCTTCACCAAGGAGGTGGTCACAGAACTCTGCCACCTCCTGCAACCAGAACTCCAGCCTCAGATCAGGGCAATCACGGCTCTCTCAGTGGCAATCAAGGTCACCATCACCCTCAATTTCTTTACCAGCAGATTTTTCCAGTCTGCAACAGGAGACATAGCTAACATCTCACAGTTCGCTGTCCAGCGCTGCATCTGGGAGGTCACAGAGGCTCTCTACAGTAAGAGAAGGGACTGCATTTCCTTCTCCATCACCAGAAAGAAGCAGGATGAGCATGCATGTGGCTTTGCCAGGATAGCAGGATTCCCCATGGTGCTGGGCGCCATTGACTGTACCCACGTGGCTTTGCGGGCACCTCATAACAATCCTGAGATCTTCCATAACCGCGAAGGCTACTACTCATTTAATGTGCAGTTGGTGTGTGACCACAGACAGCAAATCCTCAATGTCAATGCCCACTACCCTGGCAGCAGCCACGATGCCTTCATCCTGCGCCAGACTGGTGCGCCAGCACTCTTCCAGCCACCACGTCAAGCTCGTGGCAGGCTGGTCAGTGCCAGGGCTATCCGCTCTCCACCTGGCTCATGACTCCCCTCCGCAACCCCCAAAACTCCTGCCCAGCACTCATATAATGAGAGCCATGCCGCCACCAGGAACATCATCGAGCAGGCCATCGGGGTGCTCAAGCAATGGTTCCGCTGCCTTGACCGCTCAGGAAGAGCCCTCCAGTACTCGGCTGAGCAGGTGTCCCATTTTGTTGTGGTCTGCTGCCTGCTCCACAACTTGGCCATCATGAGGGCCCAGCCTTTGCCACCAGGGATTATGGGAGCACCTCAGGAGGAGGAACAGGAGCAAGGGAGGAGGCAGCCACTCAATCGGCTTTCCGGAAGGGCAGTCCGTGACTGCCTCATCAGACTGCGATTCGAATTAATTAAACCCCAGATCCCCGTTGCTCACCACATCCCCATCATTCCATCCCCGTCGCAGGCCATATCACAGCATAAAGCTGAAATGAGACACACCACAAAAGAATCCAAACTGAATTAATAAATTTATCAATAATCAATGAACACATATATTTACAACAAAAATATGAACTATTCACCCTTGTGCAATCCCTTAGTGCCTCGCGTTACAGTGCCTTTGCCTACTCTAGTGCTCCTATGAAGTGTTGGCCCAGTGGCTGCAGCACGGCTGGTGGAAGGCTGTTGAGTGTCCGTGCGGGAGACTTCAGATGGCCTTGCAGGACTCCCTCGACCAGCTCTGGGCTGGGAAGGCCTGGCTGTAGACTGCACCACCTCAGCATGGGCAGCAGCAGTCTGGGCTGGCTGGATGACAGGCAGCGTCAAGGGCAATGTCAGAGTGGGAGCAGGAATCCTGTCATCCTGAGAGAGGACAGCAGGTTCCTGCTCCACTGACCCACTGCCACTCCCCCGAGGCAGCACCTCAGCATCCCTAGCAATCTGTTGGAGCACAGATTGTTGACCTGCTGCAACATTGTGAAAGCCCCGGTCGATGGTGGTAGACCCAGCCACGATGGCAGCAGTCAGGGCTTGCGTGGCATCAAGCTGAGACTGCATGAGAACAGTCTGAGATTGGATACCACCAAGTACAGACTGCATTGCAGCACTAAGACGTTGCGTCGCTTCCGCCTGTGCTGCAATGGAAGCTGCCAGATCGCCCATCATATGCCGCAGGTCTGGGTCACCACCGTTTCTCTGGGAGTCTACCATCCTTTGCAGACTGGAAATTATGGGCTCTATGGTGTGCACAGAACCTTGTGCAATGTTGGAAGCTGGCTTCTGTGATGGTGGGGACCTCAGGAGTAGGCCAATATGAATCATCCACTCGGCACTTCTGGCTGAAGATGGTTGCAAACACTTCAGCCTTGCCTTTTACACTCACGTGCTGGGCTCCACCATCATTGAGGATGGAGATATTCATGGAGCCTCCTCCTCCTGTTAGTTGTTTAATGGTCCACCACCATTCACGACTGGATGTGGCAGGATTGCAGAGCTTTGATCTGATCTGTTGATTGTAGGATCGCTTAACCCTGTCTATAGCATGCTGCTTCTGCTTTTTAGCATGCATGTAGTCTTGTGTTGCAGCTTCCCCAGGTTGGCACCTCATTTTTAGATACGCCTGGTGCTGCTCCTGGCATGCTCTTCTACACTCCTTATTGAACCAGGGTTGGTCCCCTGGCTTGATGGTAATGGTAGAGTGAGGGATATGTCGAGCCATGAGGTTACAGATTGTGGTAAAATACAATTCTGCTGCTACTGCTGCTAATGGCCCACAGCGCCTCATGGATGCCCAGTTTTGAGCTGCTAGATCTGGCGCTAATTCTCCAACTTTTTTTATTTTACTGCCCATTCCTGGGCTATAATGAATTCCTAGCCCCTGGTCCTCAGGTGCTTTACGCTCCTTTGTGTTTGGATATGGACTTATACAGGACACTTCATCAGTACTAATCCTTTTTTAATAGTGTTTTCTTAATGAGAACAGCAAGATAAAAGGAACATCCTAACTGTGACAGACATGTCTTTATTAAGGTGCTTATATGTACTGTTGAAGACAAACTCAGGGTTAATTGTAATAACTCTTCAATCTAAATTATGGAAATATATGGAAAGCTAGTATTCATTGATTAGCAGAGTTTTATTTTAAAATGCTCCAAGTTCACCATAAAAATGTTTAGATATTCAACCATCCAAGATCTGAGCCCAGAAACTATGCTGTGTGCTAATAGTATATGACTTCCAAGCACGAGGAAGAAAAGACTGCTATTTTAATGATGGTATTAACCCATTTAAAGTAAGCAAGTTAACACCTTGTTAAAATGTTGGACAGAGTAATTTTATATGAACATGTTAAGCAATAAAGTATTAAACGGACACTGCAGTGACTCAAACATGTGAACATTGTACTTTTTAACCCCTTAGGACTATGGTACGAATTTTGCACAAAACAAGCAAACTTTAGATTATTCACTGAAAATTAATAATTGAAATGTTCTATTATTAAAGATATTTCTCTAATTCCATCTTATCACATTCAGCATTAGAAATTCACATAATGGCCCAGAAATTCGGGTTGGATTTACTTACCTAGCGCGCTGGCCGTTGTGCTGTGGGCCTGCATGGAATTCCAATCCTGGGCCTGCTCCAGCTGCCAGCGCGCAGTGCTTGCATATCCCAGGGGCGCAGTTAGCTCGAAGCGTCCCCTGGGATCACGTGGGCCATGGAGAGCCAATGGCAGCAGGGAATGCTTCATTCATAAAATTGACAGGAAGAGCTGTCAAAACAATAAATACTATAAGCCCCAAAACATCACTAAAACTTCAAATAATTTTTTTTTTAATCACATTTTTAAAATAACTATAAATTATATAAAATAACTATTAAACAATAATTTAAATTTTTGAAAAAATTAATTACATTTTCTAAGGGCTAAAAATAAACTTAACTTTCTTTGAAGTATTTAAAAATAATAAACCTGTGGAAAAAATGTTTCAATTTTAATTAATTCACCACTTACCTTGTTAAAAGCAGGCCTTGCGCCTGCTTTTTACATGTGTAACTCCTGGAGACTTACCCTCCCGGAGAAAGCTGGAAAAAAAACGTAAGTTTCAGGCGCACGCGCTGCCTCTCTGGCGTACACGTTCAACCTCTGAACCCCTTCCTAAGGGAACAGAAGTTCCGGTTTCCCGCGCATGCGCAGTGCATGCACGAAATCGGCACTTCCATTGGGCCTACGGGTGAGTACACAGTGCGTACTCACCCGTGGAGACCCGAATTTCTGGGATTGTCATTTTAAATAAAAGGAAAAGTGCATACCATTAATTCCACATACATCTGATCCAAGTATAGAATTTCAATGAACCAAACCATTCATTACTGTGAAGGTAAAATGGCAAGTCTAGAAAATTGGACTTAGTGCAGCAGAAATCTCTTGGCTTACATCCAGCAGATATAGTTACTAGTAAGATGCTGACGTTATGTTATTTTAGCATTTTAAACACTACCAAATTGACTTGTGGCATTTTAAAAGAGAGAAAACTGTTTATTAATATTCCTCCTCCATGATCAGACTGAGCTGCGGAGCAGTTAACCATACGATATGAGTGCAGATATTAGTTTGAAGGGCAGTTACTGGCTCAATGGAGATTTATGGCTTTAAAATTCAATTCCTGGCAAAGTCATAGACAACGAGTTTTGAAAACTCCTTTATGTGAAGTTGTGATTACCATTGGGTAATATTGTGCTGCAGCAGATGCTGACAATGCAGTTTTTATTCTGTTAAGTTAGTTTTGGGTTTAACTTTTTAAAATGATAGGTTGCGCCTGCTCAGATCAGGCACTGGGGGATTGGGAAATCAGGTAAGAAGACCTTAGACTTGCTTGCTGAGCACAATTTTTCTGCGTAAATTTTTAATGGGCTAACAGTGCTGTTGCAGAACACGTGACGACCTCATTAGTACCTGAAATTCATGTAGATGAATAATAACTGCAGTAAGCTGCAATTTCACTTTTTTTTTTCACCTAGAATGTACCAACTTTGTAAGCCCATATAAAATGGATGTTCCTGGGAAAACTGCTCTAGTCTTTGAAAGTTGATTCCTTAAAAGTGTGACTTACTCTTTCCTGTTGCAGATTTACATGTTGTTTAAGTGCCTTTTGGGTCCCTTTTGCTGTATTTTTATAATAGCTGTTATTTTTCCCTTTGTTTAACCTTTCATTTTTTTCAATTGTAGCTTTTCTTTGTCATTGTTTTTCCCATTGTCTGGTTTTCCCATTGTCTGTATCTGTCTTTAATGGGCCCACTTTCCCCTTTACTGCTGTCCTTCTCTTCATGGCCCGGAACTTGCGGTCCTGATGACGGTGAACTGGCAGCGTTCACCGTCATTTCACCTTTGAAACTGACCACAACTTCGGGATTTAGCGCATGCGCAGCCGAACGTGGAAATACTGAAGTTGCGGTCTGTCGTTCACTGCTCCTGTGCGCTGTATCCTCCCACCACCGCCTCCCCAGCACCCCCCCTCTCCCCCAGAGCCAGCAATCAGTGAAATCTCTTAAATCATTGAAACTGACGAAAACTTCGGCTCTTCCGCAGTAATACCGCTGTTAAATTCCCCACGAAAAGTTAGACCCAAAGGGATTAGGTGTAACTGGGGCTTTAGAAACATAGAAACATAGAAGATAGGAGCAGGAGTAGGCCATTCGGCCCCTCGAGCCTGCTCCGCCATTCAATGAGATCATGGCTGATCATCCAAATTCAGTACCCTGTCCCTGCTTTCTCCCTGTATCTCTTGATCCCTTTAGCCTTAAGAAATATAGCTAACTCCTTCTTGAATATATTTAATGAATTGGCCTCAACTGCCTTCTGTGGTAGAGAATTCCACAGGTTCATCACTCTCTGGGTGAAGAAATTCCTCCTCATCTCTGTCCTAAATGGCTTACCCCTTATCCTCAGACTGTGACCCCTGGCTCTGGACTCCCCCGCCATCGAGAACATCCTTCCTGCATCTAGTCTGTCTACTCCTGTTAGAATTTTGTAAGTTTCAATGAGACCCCCTCTCATTCTTCTAAACTCCAGCAAGTATAAGCCCAATCAACCCAATCTCTCCTCATACGTCATTCCTGCCATCCCAGGTATCAGTCTGGTGAATTTTCGCTGCACTCCCTCCATGGCAAGAACATCCTTCCTCAGATAAGGCGACCAAAACTGCACACAATACTCAAGGTGTGGTCTCACCAAGGCCCTGTGCAACTGCAGCAAGACATCCTTGTTCCTGTACTCGAATCCTCTCGCTACGAAGGCCAACGTACCATTTGCCGCCTTAACCGCCTGCTGCACCTGCATGCTTACTTTCAGTGACTGGTGCACAAGGACACCCAGGTCTCGTTGCACTTCCCCTTCTCCCAATCTATTGTCATTCAGATAATAATCTGCCTTCCTGTTTTTGCCACCAAAGTGGATAACCTCGCATTTATCCACATTATACTGCATCTGCCATATATCTGCCCAATCACCCAACCTGTCCAAATCATACTGGAGTTTCTCTGCATCCTCCTCACAGCACACACGCCCACCCAGCTTTGTGTCGTCTGCAAATTTGGAGATATTACATCTAGTTCCCTCGTCTAGATCATTAATATATATTGTGAATAGCTGAGGTCCTAGCACCGATCCCTGTGGTACCCCACTAGTCACTGCCTGCCACTCGGAAAAAGAGCTGTTTATTCCAACTCTTTGCTTCCTGTCTGCCAACCAGTTCTTTATCCAAGTCAGTACCTTACCCCCAATCCCATGTGCTTTAACCTTAGCAGCGTATTGACTGCTAAACAAAGGTTATAGCCCTGAAAAATTAATTTAAATTTTGTGCAGTGTCAAATTTATGCTTTTTAATAAAAATTTACATTTTTAAAAAACATTTTAAAATGTTTTTTAAGTTTGTTCACCTTTATTTCAGGTTTGCCTTTTCCCCATGCGAGAGCCCCAATCTTTGTTTTGTTCTGTGTAGCATTTTTTAAACATTAGAATTTTAAGAGCTTACCCACTTCGTGGTTCACTGTCTGTGAGAATTCTGTGTTTTGATTGGCTGTTTAGACAGCTTGTTGACATCACAGCAGCTCGCACTAGGGGATTCCCACTATACTGCATTGATTTGAATTACGCGTTGAAAAACCCGAACTTCTCAACATAGAGATGGCGAGATCTTTGTGTGAAGCTTACGCCGGCACCAGTGGCGAACGCCTTTGCTTCATCGCTGACCACAAATTCCGGGCCATTGTGTTTCTAAAAACTTTTGCTGTTAGCTTTGATATCCCTTGCAAGTTCTTTTTTTCATATTTCCTTCTTGCACCTCTTCTTTGCATCCCTTTGTTGCTTTATGTAGTTCCCTCCTGTTATCGGCAGGTGAGCAGATACATAATGTTGAGATATACGAACATACGAATTAGGAGCAGGAGTAGGCCACTCGGCCCCTCGAGCTTGCTCCGCCATTCAATAAGGTCATGGCTGATCCGATTCCTCCACATTCCCGCCTACCCCCGATAACCTTTCACCCCCTTGCTTACCAAGAATCTATCTACCTCTGCCTTAAAAATATTCAAAGACTCTGCTTCCACCGCCCTCTGAGGAAGAGAGTTCCAAAGACTCACGACCCTCTGAGAAAAAAATTCTCCTCATCTCTGTCTTAAATGGGCGACCCCTTATTTTTAAAGAGTGACCCCTAGTTCTAGATTCTCTCACAAGAGGAAACATCCTCTCCACATCCACCCTGTCAGGATCTTATATGTTTCAATCAAGTCACCTCTTATTCTTCTAAACTCCAGCAGATACAAGCCTAGCCTGTCCAACCCTTCCTCATAAGACAACCCGCCCATTCCAGGTATTAGTCTAGTAAACCTTCTCTGAACTGCTTCCAACACATTTACATCCTTCCTTAAATAAGGAGACCAATACTGTACACAGTACTCCAGATGTGGTCTCACCAATGCCCAGTATAACTGAAGCATAACCTCCCTACTTTTGTATTCAATTCCCTTCGCAAAAAACAATAACAGCCTATTAGCTTTCCTAATTACTTGCTGTACCTGCATAGTAACCTTTTGTGATTCATGCACTAGGACACCCAGATCCCTCTGCATCTCAGAGCTCTGCAATCTCTCACCTTTTAGATAATATGCTTCTTTTTTATTCTTCCTGCCAAAATGGACAACTTCACATTTTCCCACATTATACTCCATTTGCCAGATCTTTGCCCACTCACTTAACTTATAGATGTTGAAAGTCTAAAGAGCACAGATATTGACCATCTATGTGGCTCCCCTGCATCCCTACTTGTGCTTGAGCCAATGAGCATGCATCATGCACCAACTGTTGAGTAGAAGCTTGCTTTATGAGCACTACAGTAAAGTTCTAAGTAAAGCAATAGTTGCATATTTCAGTGCCTGCTACAATGTTGGCTCTGCGGCAATCTGGATCTGCATGTGTGAAAGAACTGAGAAGTTGTTTGAGTGCTATGCATACAGCCTCAGTTAACCACACGAGAGAACTCTTTATGGCATTCGCACTACACCCATATGCTTTGGGTTGACGTAAATTGTTAATTTTGCAGAGGCTAGCAATCTTCATTCTTAGTTACTACCATGACTTGAGGATATAACCCAGTGATTAAGAGCCATGCAGACCAGGGAGGTCCTTATTTGGATTGCCAATCTGTACTAAGCTAGCTTATGTCAACCGCAATGGCAATAGCGGCGCAAAAAGTGATCTCAGCACCTTTAGAATAATGAGGGAAAAGTTAGTCCGGGTTCTCATGGCCTATCCACACCTGTTGGCCATGTATATGTATGGACATACAGTGAGGATAGGATTAAGCCCACCCATGAAATGGCCTGCCAACAATCAAGGCACACGTATTAAAAATGGCCACCTGGGTAAGGTAATGGAGGGCATCCGTTATCCATGGAAACTTATGCCAATAAGGAGTCCACACTTTCAGAAGAGGAACAGGAGGAGGGGAGAAAATTGGCTGAAAAAGGAGGAACAGAAAAAAGGCAATGCAACTCCCATCTGTGTGCTTGGAGAACGAATTTCAATTGGGCTGGTAGCCATAGAATAAATTTCAGAGATTAAAAACTTCTATCAGCATATTTAGATTACAGTTAAATATCCTTTTAATATCCTGGCCCAGTGTCATTGCAATGTTTATAACTGTCCAGTGAATGATGTAGAAATAGCACACACCGCAAAACAAATGTTTCCGCCTGAATCCCATTGTTGAATTTACATGAGCATTGGGTACCATGATGGCATTGCATAACATCTCGTGTGTTATGTTTCCATAGACACAGTTCCTGTGCTGAATAATAGTTCAAGAAGTAGGAAATACAAGATTGATTCATTTTGATGCTGGCCACTAGGTGGTGATGTTCCACTGTCAGTAATCCTGACAATGTTGGACCTACCTAATGGATGATGCAGAGCATCCGTGGACAAATCCTCTGTCTACTGTGTGAATAATGAACAAAGAAGCAAAATGAAAATCAAATTCATTTTCTAAAAAAATCAATACATTTTGATAAATGTGTGACTAGATTGCCAGGAAATGTTATCCTTGGTTTATGGTTATGTTAGAATTCAAATCTCTATAAACTTCTGATTAAAAATAGCTCATTTGTAGATCCAGCTTATTTAATTATTCATCAATCAGTTACATCTACAGAGAACACTTGACAAAACGTTGTACACAGAAGAGACTATCTTGCTGAGGTGTGGCAATAGATTAATGGTACTTTGATTCAGTGAACACCACCTCCAAGATGTTTTTTGTGGCCTGGAGCCCCCTGTATGGTGGTTCTCACAGAGGCTACTTTTGGACTGCCAGAGATGGATGTGACTGCTGCCAGGGAGTAGGCATTTTGAAAAACTCACTTTTAAAATTGATATGATTTTTCTCCTTATCTTTTGGTAATTTACTCCCCTTACCTGGAAGGCAATTCAATCACTAGCAGAGTCACACCCAAACCAAACCCAATCCTATCCGTGCACCAATGTCCAATCTCTCAAACTTCCAGCACAGGTCACTCTTTGGCACAAGAATGAAAATCTGGCCAATTTTCCTTTCTCTATATTAAGGTATTGAGGTCAATTGTGCCCCTACCGCCACCCTGGCTGAAATGAGCTAAATCAGGATAGACTAGGAATGAAACCTGAAAGCTTCCTGGTTTGTATGGCTCAGCTGTACACTGCTTTAACCAGCTGAAGTACTGCGATATTTCTACACCACTCTTATTACAATAGTCTCACTTGAGGGATTATTTTAACTTGAGTGTCTTCCCGCCCAAATAACATTCCCTTTAAGAGTTGTAATTGAATTAGGGATTCATATAAAGACCAAATTGGAAGAGACTTGATTCATTGAAATTCTATACTTGACTCAAATGGTGCCCACTTCTCCCTTTTATTTGAATCTGCTAAAGTTATGTTCTATAAATTTCTAATATTCAAATTAGAGAAATGGAATTAGAGAAATATTTGCAATGACAGAACATTTTTTAATTATCTGAATGCAAGAATCCTACTGTAATTCTTGGGGATTGATGAGTATTAGCTTCCAAATCATTGTGGTGTCTATTTAATACTTTTATTGTTTTGATTCTGGGAGATTGTTTGCTCTGCCCTACTTAAGAGTCCCATGAAGCAATCGGATTGTCCTAAAAATCCAACTGGTTCATGAATGTTCTCTAGGGAAGGAAACCTGCTGTCCTTACCCAGTCTGGCCTATATGAAACTCCAGTCCCACACCACTGCGGTTGACTCTTAGCTGCTTTCTGAAGTGGCTTAGCATGCCACTCAGTTGTATCAAACCGCTACAGCAGTTCAAGAAGAAAGCCCATCACCACCTTCACAGGATGGGCAATAATTACGGCCTTGCCAGCAATGCCCACATCTCAAGAATTATCTTTTTAAAATTAATTATTCCAAACTAGGGGCTAGATTTTCAGTTGCTAGCGCCAGCAGTTAGCGCCTTAAGAGAAGTGATTTTCGGGCGCTATGCGTGTAGCGCCCGTGCGCAGCGCTGTTTGCGCCCCGCCCCAAATTAAGTTGCCCGTTAGCGCCGGTGCAAAGTTTAGCGCCCGGCCGGATGCGCGCGCAGAAAATGACGTCACATCCTCGTGCAACGCCCTTTGGCCGCCCCGATTCCAAACTTCAGTCGGACCGCCCCATTGTGCGGCTGGCGGCCGGAGCGTTTGGAAAAAGGAACGCAACACAACCAGCGCGGGCCCCGGGGGGCGCAAATTAAAGGGGACGTGCTCTCCAGTATAAAGGCCAGCCTTTTTTCAGAAAACACTCTTGTGCAACGCATTTCTGGAGACACAACAAGGAGGATAGCTAACTGGTTTCAAGCAGCAAGAGCTCAGGTATTTTTGGACTCAGGCCAGAGCGCTGCAAGTGGCCTTTTGGAAATTTGAGTGTTTGCCAGGATTTGATGGGGGTTGCATGGGGTGCCAACGCGGAGCTGCAGCTCCATGTCCGTAGGGCTCGCAGACGCATTGTGAGAGGGGCAGCCCTGGCTAGAGGCAGAGGGGGCTACAGGCGTCGGCCACGTAGGCCTTACCCAGTCAGGCTATACCGCCAGCAGCGCTCCTACCTAAACATGAGTGCCGCGCAATGTGTTAAAAGGCTCCGATTCCGAAAGGAGGTGATTGCGGAGATCTGCCACCTGCTTCGCCGAGATCTGCGGCCAAAGCTCAGGTGCAGGACGTCTCTGTTGGTGGAAGTGAAGGTGACGGTGGCATTGAACTTCTATGCCACCGGCTCCTTCCAATACGCTGCTGGGGACATAGCAAACATCTCCCAGTACGGCGCGCATCGCTGCATCCGCCAGGTGACCGAAGCACTGTTCAGAAGGAGAAGCCAATTCATCTCCTTCCCCATGGCCCTGGAGAGCCAGCATCAGCGCGCATTGGGATTTTCCAGACTCGGGGAACTCCCCTTGGTGCAGGGCGCCATTGACTGTACGCATGTGGCTTTGCGGGCCCCTCTGGAGCATGGCGAGCAGTATCGCAACAGGAAGGGCTACCATTCTCTGAATGTGCAGCTGGTGTGTGACCACAAGCAGCGCATCATGGCAGTCAATGCCAGCTTCCCAGGCAGCAGCCACGATGCCTTTATCCTGCGGCAGAGTACTGTGCATGACATGTTCCAGGCACAGCCTCCCCCAAGAGGATGGCTACTCGGGGACAAAGGCTATCCTTTGTGCACCTGGCTCATGACCCCGCTCCGCGCGCCCAGGACCGCTGCTGAAGAGGCCTACAACGAGAGCCATCAAACCACCCGCAACATCATCGAGCAAACTATTGGGGTCCTCAAGCAGCGGTTCCGCTGCCTTGATCGCTCCGGAGGAGCTCTCCAGTATTCGCCGGACCGGGTCTCCCAATTTGTGGTGGTTTGCTGCATGCTACACAACCTGGCTATCCGCAGGACTCAGGCACTGCCACCTGACGTTGGACCAGCACCTCAGGAGGAGGAGCAGGAGGAGCATGAGGAGGAGGAGGAGGAGGAGCAGGAGTACGTTCCCAGGAGGGAGCGACCAGGGCCAAGGGCCGCACGACGCCACCTTATTACACGGTACTTCTAAGCCCCCTGTCAGGGAATGGCCAGGGGCCATGAGGGAAGATGAATGCAGCCGCTCCGCAAGCCCTCAGCCGGCGAAGCCAACAAACACTAAGAAGAACAACCATGGAGACTGCATGAATAAAGATAATTATTTATTACACAAAAATGAAAAGCCCTTCCCGCATGAATCCCCAAAAACAATAAACGGGCCCCACAAAAAGCCCAACAAACGACTCACTCCCACAAACTGGGGAGGAGTCACTCCACATTTCTTCAAACCGGGCCTCAACGTCGGCCTAACGCAAAAAATAAGCCCTCCAACAACACAACCATGGGCAAAATAAAGATGGCCACCGCCATATAAAAGGAAAGCTGGCCACACCCTCTACTGAGTGGCCCGCGAGGGCGAGACCTTGCCCAGCCTTTTGCCTCCCCTGCCCGGCCTGCTGCTCCTTCGCAAGCTCTGCCCAGTGGCTGCTGCGAGGCTGGGGGAAGGCGCCTGAGGCTCAGATGCCCTTCCGCCAGATGCCGCTGGGGGGCGGCCTACACGGCGTTTGGGCCTCGAGGGGCCGTCTGCTGAGTGGCGCACCTGAGCCTGGCCACCATCAGCTACAGCCGCTTGCCCTTGACGCCCCAGTGGGGGAATGGCGGCGACGGATGGCGCAATGTGGGCCAGCTGACGTCTGGGATGCGCTGGCTGGTGCTGTGGTGCGGTGGCACTCGGCCGGGCCCGCACTGCAGGATCCGCAACAATCAGCCGAGGGGCGGCTTGCTGGGATGGTCCAGCGCGGCGGCTGCCCTGGCGATGCCTGCCTGAGACAGCGCGTGTGGCAGCAGTGAGTGCCCCTGTTGTCCTGGTGTGCGCCCGCATCACATCCGCCAGGGTCTTGACGGCATCAGTCAGCATGCGGCCACTCGCAGCAGTTGCTGTCCCGAACTCGCGCACACTGGTCGCCAGCGACTCGATGGCCTCAGGCATGCGCCCCACCACGCTCATGAGCTCCGTGTGGCGCCGGTCCGAATCCTCGGCCATCTTATTCAGCTTCCGCACCTCCTCCGAGGTGAAGGTGTCCGGACTGGAGTCGCGACTCTCCCGCTGGGGAGGAGGGGGCCGAACTAGGGGACCCTTGCCACGTTGGTGGCGGCGAGTGTGCCGATCAGCAGCACTCCCCTCTGATCCTTGCCCCCTTTGGGGGGAAGGCCGCGGGCCACGCGCATGGCTCCTGGGTGGCTGGACGCCACTGGTCCCAGAAGCTGCATTGCCCTGCGACAGTTCCTCCAGGCACTCGTCCAGTGAGGAGGTGTCAAGCATTTCCTCCTCTCCTGCGGGACGTGACTGTTCCCCCGATGGTCCGGCTTGCTCCTCCTCCTCCTCCTGCTCGGAGGTGCTGTCACTGGCAGCTTCAGGGTCCTGGTCGTCACCAGCTGAAAGCAGGAATGCACAAGAGTAGCTTCAGAGTGAGGAGACTGCGTCAGCGAGGGAGTTAGGACTGGTGGCATTCAGCGCATTGGTGGGACAGTGGCAAAGGAGGTAGCTCGGATGGGCCAGTGCGACGCGAGAGGGCCAAAAGGCGAGGTCCTTACCATTGCCGGGCAGTGGAGGGTCGGCTACTCCGCACGCTGTGGGGACGAGCACACGGGCTCCCATGAGCACACACACGCGCTCCTCCAGCCAAGTGAGCTTCTGCAGCTTGGCGCGGCCACCCCTGGCACGGGCCTGGCGATTAAAGGCTACTTTAGCCTGCAAGAGAAAGGACGGGCTGTAAGTGCGCAGTGTAGCCCTGATGTAGTGTGCACTGCCTCCCATGGTGGAATAGCTTGGCCAGAGTGAAGCCCTGATGTAGTGTGCACTGCCTCCCATGGTGGAATAGCTTGGCCAGAGTGAAGCCCTGATGTAGTGTGCACTGCCTCCCATGGTGGAATAGCTTGGCCAGAGTGAAGCCCTGATGTAGTGTGCACTGCCTCCCATGGTGGAATAGCTTGGCCAGAGTGAAGCCCTGATGTAGTGTGCACAGCCTCCCATGGTGGAATAGCTTGGCCAGAGTGAAGCCCTGATGTAGTGTGCACTGCCTCCCATGGTGGAATAGCTTGGACAGAGTGAAGCCCTGATGTAGTGTGCACAGCCTCCCATGGTGGAATAGCTTGGCCAGAGTGTAGAGTGCCGAATGGCCAATTGATGCTCATGACTGTCCCAATGCTGCTGGCTGAGGGCTGGCCAATAGGACTTTCAGCTCCCTTTGTCCATCATGTCAGGTGTACATGCAAGAATGAGGAGGAGACTGGAAAGGGTACTCACCCTGACAATCCTGGTCAGGTCGTTGTATTTTTTACGACATTGTTTGTGGGTCCTGGGGCATCGCCGGTGAACGTCACCCTCTGGGCGATCTGCTTCCAGGCTTTGGTGTAGTCGTGGTGGGTTGGATTCCTCCCACTCTCTGGGAACAAGATCTTGCGCCTCACCTCCAGAGCTGTGACCATTATGTCCAGATCACCCTCTGAGAAGCGCAGGGCACGCTGACGGGCCTTCTCTGGCATTGCCATGACTCCCTGGGGCTGAGCAGCAGTGTTGAGGCCTCTTTGCAAGGCTGCAGTGTGCAGGGCGTGGCAGCAGACCAATTCGTCCCTTCCCCCTTTAAGAGCTGGTCGGCGCCACGGGGTCTGCTGTCAGTCCAAAAATGACCGCACCCGCGCTGCGCCCCGCCTGGGCGCTATCCCTCTGGACCGCCGGCTTAGCGCCTAAAGATAGTAGTGGAACGCCTCTTTTAGCGCTCCACCAACCTCTTAGGGCGAAGCCACTGAATTTCCGGCAACGGGGCGCTACTTTGGGGCGGGCGCTAACTTCGGGCGGGCGCTAAGGTTAGCGCCCCAAAACTGCCTATACTGAAAATCTAGCCCTAGGTCTTTTGCATGGGATAAGTTCTGTGCTCTGATTGTGTTCTGTAGATTGTTTTATGTATTCTACAGGTCTGCATAGTTTATTATATATTTTTGCACCAGTTTATTTTATGCCATGTCCATTTGAAGCTCTATCCAGTGTACCATTATCGGCAGTAAATGGCCACAAATAAAAGTAAAAATATACTTTTTGATCTTTTCTCTTTGACAATCCAAGTCATGTTCACATTCTAAATAGTAAATCCTATGGGGGAAAAATTCGGTATCGCCCCATTTGGGGTGCCGTTATCGGCCGTGCGCAAAGTTTAGCGCCTGGCGCTAATTATCGCCTCCGACAGCAAACTTGGCTTTTATCACCCCTGGAGGTGATTGGAGCGTTAAATCAGGTGCTTCACACCTGTCTTAAGGCGCAGACGCCGAGGAGTGAGGCAGTACCTCAGTGCTGGCGAAGCAAGGAAGGGCAAATCAAAATAAACCTGCAAAGTGCTGCTCAGTACTCAAAACTCCTTCACACAGCGTTGAATCTCTCCAGAAGTCTCTCTCTCTCAGACTGCGTGGTGCAAAAATGTCACCGACAAAAAAGGCAGGAAGCGGTCGCCTTTAAATAGCACTCCCCTAGTCTCTTTCTGACAGCAAAACGCTCCCCTCAACCTGTCATTGCTAGTAGCAGTCGGTAAGGCAGGGGGCGCCTCTCAATATCCAGTCCGGGGCGCTAACGGGGCGTTGCGCACTCGACTGACGTCACGATCTGCCGGCGCAGGAGATCGTGGCGGTAGTGTTTAGCGCCGCCACAAAATGTCTAGTTAATTTCGCGAGCGGCACATACATCGCCGCGCCCGGCCTCTAGTTGCTTTGCGCCCCAATTGGCGCCCTCTTAAGGCGCTAATGGGAGGCGGAAACAACTGAGTTTTTCCCCCTATCTCTCATAACAGTGGGAAAAAAAGCAGCTCCCAATGAATGCACACTCAATCTCATGTAAGGGGTCGTTTTAACGAGCTTATGGTGTGCTAGATCGGTTTTGATTTCGCACTGCTCGTGAGTGGTTCCAAAGCGCTCCCCCCTCACCGGTTCTAGACACTGGGCTTATTGCCAGACAACCTTGATGTGTGGCCCAACTTGTGACTCGGAAGACAAATGGATCAGGTGAGACAAAGGTGAGTTTTAAATCAGAAATATCTTTATTTTCAAGGAGAATAAACACAGAGAATGCAAGAATCAATTTAGACAAAAATCATTAGCACGTCTCCCAATGGGAACTAAAATTTAACACACAAGGAATAACTTTGACTACCTTAAATCATACAACAATTCTTAATCAGTAGTATACTAAAACGGGGGTGGGAAAAGCGCACGGACACATCGAGGGATAAATCACACTCCTGAATTACAAAACCCTTAATGTTACAAACCCTCCCGTTGCTAAAATATACCTCAACTATGTCAGTTAGGTAGAGTTGGGCCTTTATGCTCACCAGAATTTTAAAACCCTCCTGGACCTTGGTACTCCTTGTTACGTCCGGGATCTCCAATCTTCCTTATGGGACCGGCTCCTGGACCAGCTCTCCTGCACAAACTTGGAAGTCCTCCGAACTCCTCGAGCCGTCTCCTCTTCCGCACGGTCTTCGAACTCCTGATGGTATCTGGACTTGGACTTCACTGCTTCTGGTGAATCTTGTGGATCTGTCTGAGTCTGGCTGAATCTCTCTCCTGCACAATCTTGTGGGTCCTCCTCGCTGTCCTTGACCTCGTGTCTGTGTGAATCTGTGATGGATCTGTCTGAATCTCACTGAATGACTGTCTTGCTGTCGATTTTACCTCAACAGTTATACTGTTTCCTTGCCCTTATCTCGGCGGCAAATCAGGGGTTTTCTTTTGTCAAGGTAATGGGCATGCTGCTTTGACAAAAGCAAGTACTTTATTTTAATGTCTTGTAAATGAAACTGATGGGATCTGTCCTGTGTCCCTCTGAGTTTGGTACAGATAATGGTTTTTTTTCTGTGCTCAGCGATTTCAGAGATGGGTTTGCGTTTTGCTAGCAATTAGCGCACCTCCAGGTGCAAATACTTTTGTTTACGAGTTTGTTACTGCTGTAACCATATTATCATATCAATAGCAGTAAGTTCTGGAATCTTCTAATCGGTGATGACTCAGGCTGCTGTAAGATACTGCTGGTGTGTCCTTTTGAACTGAGCCATGAGAACTGCCAACTCCATCTTGTGTTCTCACAATGTGGCCATTTCAGGGGTTTTACCAACCTAGACTGTATTTTCTGGATTTTTGCAAATCCTACACTCAGGAAACGAAGTGTGGAACAGAAAGCATTGGCTGTGTGTCTCACATAGCCAGCAACCTCAATACTGTAACTGCATCCCTATACACAGGTTGATGGTTTGCTTAATTTTCTGTCAATGAAGATTCATGATTGACCAATCTGTTTTATTTCGTTAGCTGGCTCCAAGTCGCTAAAGAACAATCAATAACATTTCTAACAGCTTGCATTCTCACTGGTGAGAATTCAGAAGTTCTCTCCTTGTTATATTTAATGATTTTCCTCCTGGAGCTTTGTGCAGAATGGGACCCAGAGCATGTTGTGGATATTCAATACCGTGATCCGTTTGTGATTCAGAGTTTATACGCAGAAAGACAATTTTTTTTTCTGTAAATCAGAAATACATTATGTTCAAGGTCCTCATTAAAATGAATGAGCTGATTTGTAGAAGATAAATTTGTATGCTAATTCTATATGTTCATTGTTGCTGTTGATTAGTTTCCTAGGTGTACCTCCTGGGAGAGGAAGTTGTCCTCTGACTGGACCATTGGCCTTTGACATCATTTACACGGATTATCATGGACTTCAACAAATGAAACAACATATGGGCCTCTCCTTCAAAAAATACAAGTAAGAGCTGAAACTTGCCAGAACATTTGAATGTCCAGGAAAATGTAATGTCAACAAAATAAACATGCATTTAATCTGATAAATTTTGATTTTGATGCTGTAAATTAACTTACATATTTATGATAGTTTAATACCTAACCATTTATAAACAAGGTGGTAAAAGTTATGCTGCAACTATACAAAACCTTGGTTAGACCACAACTGGAGGACTGTGAGCAGTTCTGGGCACCGCACCATAGGAAGGATATATTGGCCTTGGAGGGAGTGGATTTACCAGAATAATACCCAGACTTCAAGGGTTAAGTTACAAGGAGAGATTACATAAATTAGGGTTGCATTCTCTAGAATGTAGAAGGTTATGGGGTGATCTGATCAAAGTTTTCAAGATATTAGGGGGAACAGATAGGGTAGATAGAGAGAAACTATTTCTGCTGGTTGGGGATTCTAGGACTAGGGGGCATAGTCTAAAAATTAGAGCCAGACCTTTCAGGAGTGAAATTAGGAAACACTTCTACACACAAAGGCTGGTAGAAGTTTGGAACTCTCTTCCGCAAATGACAATTGATGCTAGATCAATGGCTAATTTTAAATCGGAGATTGATAGCTTTCTGTTAACCAAAGGTATTAAGGGATATGGGCCAAAGGCAGGTATATGGAGTTTGGTCGCAGATCAGCCATGATCTCGTTGAATGGCGGAACAGGCTCGAGGGGCTGAATGGCCTACTCCTGTTCCTATGTCCTATATGCAAATATACAAAGCCTTTGGATAGATAACATAATTGAAAAGAGAAATTGAGGTTATGTTACAAAACAAAGGCAGTCTGGAGCAGTGGCATCTCATTTGATCTAATCTTGATTTATGATTGCTTTCTTTCACTGTCGCCCCCATTTGACTAATGACTACTGAGAAATTTTAGTTGGTGAGGAAGAACTTTCATTTTATAACATGGAAGAATGCTGAGTTTTCCGGAATTTTAGCGAGTTTCACCATTTTGAGCACATTCTCATGGTCTATTGGAAAATGTATAAAATATCACTGATTTGTTTGAATGTATTTTTCACTTAAGGGATAGTACTTTCCTCAAATCCAGTTGCAATGGTTCATCTTGTTGGAAACATTTTATCATCTAACAGACCAATAGGTAACATGGGTAATAAAGTGGTAATGAGGGCATATTGAGCATTGATTTCAATATAACTAATTTCTAAAACTTGAGAACTTTGTAACTATACCTGTGGCCAGGATTTCTACTACTACTTCTAAGTTTGGGGCACTACTTCCCTAAAATACAATTGCAAACCCAGAAAAACTATCAGACTGCACTGTAGAATCAAAAGGACCATAAATACACTGAAAGAAATGCTGATACAATTTCCTATGAGAAGGGAAATCTAAAACGTGGATAAGATTAGAATTGGAATTGAAGATGGAAGAGTATAAAGGAGTAAACATCATGCCTATTCACGGATTTCCACAGCCTGCTGTGTACTATAGCAGCCTGAGGCAAGCACAATAGGGTTTCAAAAATCACAGCCTGATAACTACAGACCAAGGACTTGCTGCCAATTAGCAAGTTTTTATTATCTGGTTGTTAATTTAGGTTCAGAGAGAATCAGTCAACTTCTGATACTTTCAATTTTTGATCCAAGAACAGTGAGACTGTCAGTCCCATGAAACTTGGGGGCAAGCGTTGCAATTTAGTACTCCCGCCACAGAGCTGCGCACAGTAGGAACACATATCAGAAATTCAATGTCGAGGTTCATACCACCCAGTTTGCAGCACCGCAATTGTCTGCCCATTACATTTATGACCTCTGAACCTGAATCACCGATATGCACTCTTCTTTGCAAAGCTCTGCACCAGGAGTACTAAGTCATAATGTTTATGGGGGAAAAATTCAGTTGGTTTGCGCCTCCTGTTAGCGCCATAAAGAGGGCGCTAATGGGGCGCAAAGCAACTAGCGCCCGGGCACGGTGATGACTGCGCCGCTCGTGAAATTGACCGGACATTTTGCGGCGGCACTAAACAATACCGCCCCGGTCTCCTGTGCACGCAGATCTTGACGTCATTCGAGCGTGCAACGCCCTTGTGGCACCCCCGGACTGGATATTGAGTAGCGCCCCCCCTCCTTTCTGCCTGGCGCAAGCAATGACAGGCAGACTGGAATGTTTCCCAGTCGCTGTGGGGCTGCGGGGGGTGGGGGGCGCTATTTAAAGGCGGCCTCTTCCTAGATTTTTCTGTGGTAGACATTTTTGCACTACTCGTTCTGACAGAGAGAGAGATTCTGAGAGAGAGAAGGAGAGACTTCTGCATAGAGTCCACGCTGTGTGAAGTAGTTTTGCCTACTAAGCATCACTTTGCAGGTACTTTTGTTTTTGACCTTCATTACTTTGATTGCCAAGAGACTATGGGGGCTGCACTGATTCAGGCCATCGTCCTGTGCCTGCAGATTCTGAGGCCACAGAGACGCAGAGAGAGAGAGTGGCAATCATGGCCAGATGGAGGAGGGCCAACAGGCCTCTGTACAGGAGACCTTACCCTCCCAGGGTATTTCGCCAACAATTCTCCTAAATTAATATGTCTGAGGAGCAGTGTTTGCGAAGGCTGCGCTTCAGCAAGGAGGTGGTCACTGAGCTCTGCCACCTGCTGCAGCCAGACCTGTAGCCTCTACTGAGGAGCAGGACGTCTCTGTCGGTGGCAGTGAAAATCACAGTGGCTCTGAACTTTTATGCCACTGGCTCCTTTCAAGCAGCTACTGGGGACATCGCCAATATCTCCCAGTTCGCGGTCCATTGCTGCATCCGTCAGGTCACAAATGCCCTCTATAAAAGGAGATGCCAGTACATCTCTTTCCCGATGACCCGGGCCAAACAGCATGAACGCGCATTGGGCTTTGCGAGGATAGCGGGCTTCCCCATGGTGCAGGGCGCCAGTGACTGCACGCATGTGGCATTGCGGGCACCGCATGAGAATGCAGAGGATTTCCGCAACTGAAAGGGATTCCACTCCTTAAACGTCCAGTTGGTCTGTGACCACAGACAGCTGATACTCGCTGTCAATGCCCGCTATCCTGGCAGCAGCCACAATGCTTTCATCCTGCGTCAGACTGCTGGGGCACCGCATCACCCAAGTGGTTGGCTCCTCAGGGACAAGGGTTATCCACTGTGCACCTGGCTGATGACATCGCTCCGTAACCTCAACACCCCTGCTGAGCTGCGGTTCAACGAGAGCCATCTCGCCACCAGGAACATCGTTGAGCAGACGATCGGCGTGCTCAAGCAACGGTTCCGCTGTCTGGACCACTCAGGAGGAGCCCTGCAGTACTCGCCTGAGCGAGTCTCCCTCTTCATAGTTGTGTACTGCATGCTGCATAACCTGGCAATCCTCAGGACCCAGCCAATGCCACCAGGCCTTGGAGCACCAACGGAGGAGGAGGAGGAGGAAGAGGAGGAAGATGATCATCAGCAGCACCAAGGCGGGAGGGAGGCCCACAACGTTGAAACTGGAAGGGCCGTCCGTCAATGGCTGATAACAAGCTGCTTCTAGGCCCCTACTGAGGAAATAGCTTCTGCTATTGAGAACAATATGAATGAAACCAACCCACAACCCCTAAACCAGCCAAAACAGCAATGATTCCAAAGACCAAACATGTACATTTTGAATACAAAAACTTATTTATTTTACAAACTCTGTGTGTGTCATTTCTTCATGACAAACTAATAGAAAGAAACACAAAAAAACAGTCATTAACATAACTGGTTCTCACAACCTGGAGATAATGTCCAAAACACTAAACAAAAGTTTGAACACGAACCTCGGCCTTTAATAAAAAATTGACCAAAATGTTGTCACACCTCCTACTTTTTGCCCTTCGAGGGTGATCTCCTTCCCTTGCGCACTTCCCCCCTTCTCACCCTACTGCTCCTCCGTAATGGGACCCCAGTGGCTGCAGCAAGGCTGCTGGAAGGCTGCTGATTGTCAGAACCTGAGACTGCAGATGCCCTTGAAGGACGGCCTCGACCAGCTCTGGGCCTGGAGGGCCCGGCTGCAGATGCACCAACTCTGCATGGGCAGCAGCAGTCTGGCCTACAGGCGGTGGCAAGTGTAATGGGGAAGTGACAGTGGTGGCGGCAGGAATGCTGCCATCTTGAGAGAGGACAGCAACTCCCTGCTCGACCGACACACTGGCACTCTCACGGGGCAGCACTTCAGCATCCGGAGCAATCTGCTGGAGCACAGATTGCTGGGCTGCTGCGGCGCAGTGAGCGCCCCGGGGAAATGTGTCCAAACCAGCGAGGATGGCAGCAGTCAGTGCTTGCGTGGCCTCAATCTGAGTCTGCATGAGAGCAGTCTGAGATGGGGTCATGGCAGCCAGTGACTGAATTGCAGCACTATGCTTTAGCGTGGCATCCGCCTGTGCTACAGCGAAGTGCTCCACACTCCTTGCCAGTGATTCAATGCATTTGGGCATCTTTCCCACTGCACCCATGAGCTCAGTGTGCATGTCCACCGCCTGGGTGTTCATTTCAGCGATGAGCCGCTCCTCCTCTGCGTCCAGTGCAGTAGGACTCGCTGGCATACTCTCCCTCCGGGGAGAAGGCCCCCAAGCTTCCCTACCCCCATTGCATTGCTGCAGCCCGCTGGGCCCTGGAGCTTCACCCTCATCAGACCCTTCCCCCCTGCTCCCCTCCAGGGAAGGTGTGTTCCCAGTGAGGGCATGGGCTTCCTCGGGAGAGGGTGGCGCTGATGCTCTGGCTTCCTCTTCCTCCTCGCCTTCAGCTTCACTCCCACTGGCAGCTTGAGGGCCCATCTCCTCAGCTGGTGAATCACCATCTGAAAGCAGGGAGGTACAAGAGTGGCTTTAGCGTGAGGACAGGGGGCAGTAAGGGAGGAATGAGTGCAGCGATTTAGTAAGTTGGATTGAAAGTGTCAAAGGCTGGTGTTGTGAGGGACAAGTGGAAGGAGAGAGGACAAAAAGGTGATGACCTTACCATTGCTGTCCAAAATGGGATCGGCCTCTCCAGAAGCGACGGGACCGATCACCTGGTATGCCACAATCCTGTGGACGTGCGCCTCAAGATCACAGAGGGGTTGCAGCTGAGGCTGCCCTCCACCCGTCTGTTGCTGCCATCTCCTATTATGAGATAGCTTGGCCTGCAAGAAAAAGGACGGCGTCTGAGTAAATATACAGCCATGGCCTTGCCTGATGTGCCTCCCATAGTTGAATAGCCCTTACTGTATGCAGCCATGGTCTTGCCTGATCTGCCTCCCATAGGTGAATAGCCCTTACTGTATGCAAAGTGTGGAATGTGCATGTGCGTTTCATGAGAGGGCCATAGGTGTTGGATGAGTGTTGGGCATTGGGGTTTTAAGACCCTCTGGCCACAGAGTGAGGTTGAGATGGAGGGATGGAGAGGTATTGAAAAAAAGCCACTCACCCTGACGACCCGAGTGAGGTCATTGAACTTTTTTTGACATTGAGTATGGGTCCTGGGCACCATGCTCCTGGAGGAGATGCTCTGAGCCACCTCCCTCCACACTCTTCTGTACTTGTGCTGCAAAGGCCTCCTGACATTCTCAGGGAAGAGTATAGATCTTCTGCGCTCCACCACGCCAACCAGAGCATCCAAGGCCCGCTCGCTGGAGCGCTGAACTCGTTCTCTCACCCTCTCCAGAGTTCGTGGCTGGAAGATTTAGGCACAGGTCTCTCCAGGCCGAGATTCAAGGCTCCAATGAGCAGGGTGTGGCTGGAGAGCAAGATCGACCCTCCCCTTTAAAAACAGTCCGGTGCCAGTGTGTCTGTGTTCCATCGCTAACTGACATCACCTGCGCTGCGCCCGCGCTCTGAGTTAGCGCCTCGCTCCTCGGCTTTTGCGCCTTAAGACAGGTGTGTAGCGCCTGATTTAGCGCTCCAATCACCTCCCGGGGCGATGAAAGCCAAGTTTGCAGTCGGAGGCGATAATTAACGCCAGGCGCTAAACTTTGCGCACGGCCAATAATGGCACCCCAAACGGGGCGATACTGAACTTTTCCCTCTATGTCTTGCAACAAGAGCCTTGACTAGAATGTGCAATAGCATATAGCATCCTTTGCATCTTGTAGCTTAGATGGTGAGTTGTTGAACTGAATACACAACTTCCTCGGAATGGCGAAGCATGGGATTGAGATAAATGGACATTAGTCATCTTACACAACACTTACATAGAAGTTCTTTAGGGAAGCTTTCTTGCCCCAGCTCCACTTTTAGAGTCGTGGTGCTCTGATATTATCAAAATTAAATGTTTTACTTTGCTGATGACGCTACCCTGTACAGACTGCTTCCTCTTCTTCTACCCAAAAGACAAGTATGTAGCAATTGGATCACTGTAGACAGAATTGAACAGTGGTCAGAAAGAAGTGGTCAAGAAGACTGAGTCAGTTCCTCTGTTAAGAAAGATTAATCACAATACAGGCTCCCTTTCTCCACCGATAAGAGATGCAGACATTTAGGTTCCTGGCTTCTTAATCATATTCAACTACCTTGCAGCAAAAAAACAAAAATCAAAGATAGCTGGAAAATCTAGCAGAAGAGTGGAAATCCTCCAGAAAGCACAATAGTACTTGTCACTGTTGACGACTTTAATTTTCTACACAGCCTATACTTGCCCAATAATGGAATACTGAAGCCTTTTTTGGCAAGCGACAGCGAAAATCCATCTCTTATCCTAAATTCAGCAAAGCACAACACAGTTAATACCAGTGGACTTGATGAGGATTGCCTGCGCCACCCTGGAGAATACTTCCTACAGCATTGGAGGAACTTTCAGTTCTTTCTAAGATTATGACTAGAGCAGCTCCCAATGCTTAAGCCAGACTTCTATGGGCATAGCAGAAAGACAAGAGCTACTTCAACTGTACAAATCCAAACAAAGTTTCCCAGAATGAAGCTACACACACTTCTTCCCTTTCCCCTGGAACCCCTGCTACATACAGAATTCAATAGCAGAGCGTTATTACTTGCTTGCCTCAGGTTGCTATAGTACACAGTAGGATGTGGAAATCCATGACTTGCCATTTGGTACCAAGTATAAAGTCTATCTGTGCTTTCAACTTTGTCAACTATTTGTCCTTGTAAAGATTTCTTAGTTGTACCCCTGTGGTTGTGCCAGCTAATAACAGTTAAAAAATATAAGCCTACAAATTACTGTTGGTGATATTAGTGGATAAATGCTTAACTTCTTATTTTTTTAAATAAATGAGTGTTGACACCTGCATTAAAATAATGGGTACAAGGAATGTCTGACAGAAGTGGCAATGATTTATCCATTGATGTCACCATTGGTAATTTCTAGCCCGTATTATTACATGAAAATAATGGTATGATAATAAGTCTTAAAGATGGGGCCCAACAGCAAAATGCTTCCAGATTCTGACTTTCTTTGAAGTGAGCCACATGGACTCCTGAAATCTGAGCTTCAATATAAAAAGCAAAGTGCTGGTTTACGTGTTTAGTGAAATTGCTCTATCACTCGACAATGGGCACAAATCAATCTACAGGAAACTCTTTTTTTATCCGGCACCGACGGGACCGGCGTGGTGCTGGTTTATCAAAGTCCGGATTACAGAGAGTTATAGTTAAAAGGTACGAGAGCTCTGTACACAGCAACAAATCCAGGCTTCCCTGTTGCTTAGCAACAGCTGCAAGAACCCCGGCCACAGACCAAGCGTCCCTGTTGCTTAGCAACAAGTGCAGAAACCCCCGATTACACAGCCAAGAATCAAGAAACGGCCACTAATATGAAGAAAAACTTAACTGAACCTACTCCTGAATTTTGCCTGTTAACTGAGATTTCCGGTTGTTTGGGTGCCGGTAAATCGAGAGTTTCCTGTAGATGTTTGTTGCATAGATAGAAGCTGAAGAACACATTTATTCGGCACTGCGCTGAGTAATTCAATCTGTATTCAAAAGAACATTCGGACATCTCTTAACTAATTGAAAGGATGAAGTAGGCCATCAATTGAAGTAACAGTACATGTCTGCCATACATCCCCTATGACTTTAAAGATAATAGCTTTCTAGGAAGAACATGCTGTACTTAAAGGACAACATGTCTGCAAGGGGAAGTACATGATTGGGGTTTGCAACAGTGGTTTACACTCAGTGTCTGTGGTCTCATATGCCACTCTCTCCCGGACAAGCTTAACACTTTATACGCCCGGTTTGAGGCCAACAACAATTGGCCTGTTACAAGGGCGCCCGCGGCTCAGGACGACCGGGTCTTCTCAATCTCCGTGGCTGACGTGAGCAAGTCTTTTAAGAGAGTGAACACCCACAAAGCACCTGGTCCAGATGGAATCCCTGGGCGTGTCCTTAGAGCATGCACTGACCAGCTGGCAGCCGTGTTTACGGATATATTCAACCATTCACTGTACCAGTCTGTAATCCCCACCTGCTTCAAGATGACATCGGTTATTCCAGTCCCCAAAAAAACAAAAGTAACCTGTTTAAACGACGACCGCCCCATAGCACTCACTTCTGTCATCATGAAGTGCTTTGAGAGGCTGGTCAAAACCCACATCAACTCCTTACTAACTGACACACTGGACCCACTCCAATTTGCTTACCGCCAAAAAAGATCTAGGGATGATGCCATCACCACTGTACTGCACACTGCCTTATCACACCTGGATAAGAGGAACACCTATGTGAGAATGTTGTTCATTGATTATAGTTCAGCATTCAATACCATTATCCCCTCCAAGCTTGTCAACAAGCTCAGTGAGCTAGGACTTAACACCTCCCTATGCAACTGGATCCTGGACTTCCTGACGGGCAGACCCCAGGTGGTGAAAATAGGCAGTAACGCCTCCTCAACACTGATCCTGAACACGGGAGCGCCCCAGGGTTGTGTGCTCAGCCCCCTTCTGTACTCCCTGTTTACTCACGATTGTGTGGCCACGCACAACTCCAACTCCATCATCAAGTTTGCTGATGACACTACCGTTGTAGGCCTGATCACAGATGGTGACGAGACAGGCTACAGGGAGGAGGTAAGAGCTCTAGCAGAATGGTGCAAGTACAACAACCTCTCCCTCAACATCAGCAAAACAAAGGAGATGATCGTGGACTACAGGAAGCGGCAGGGGGAGGGACACACCCCAATCTACATCAAAGGGGCTGAGGTGGAGAGGGTCAGCAGCTTCAAATTCCTGGGTGTATTCATTACGGAGGACTTAACGTGGTCACATCACATCGACGTCGTAATGAAGGAGGCATGCCAACGCCTGTTCTTCCTCAGGAGACTGAAGAAATTTGGAATGGCCCCCCAGATTCTCACCAACTTCTACCAGTGCACCATCGAGAGTATCCTGTCTGGCTGCATCACTACCTGGTATGGCAACTGCACCGCCACAGACCGCAAGGCTCTACAGATGGTGGTGAAAGCTGCACAACATACTATAGGAATTAAACTACCTGCTGTCCAGGATATCTACCCCGAGCGGTGCGGGAAGGCCCTGAGAATCATTAAAGACGCGAGCCACCCCAGCCACAACCTCTTCGCCCTGCTCCCATCCGGTAAGAGATACCGAAGCATACGGTCTCGTACCAGCAGGTTTCGAAACAGCTTCTACCCCCAGGCCATAAGACTCATGAATGTATAATTTATTATTATTTATTACTGTTGTTTTATTTATTATTACTGTATTTCTATTAGTATTTTATCATTGTTATGCCATATTTATTCCAATGTTGGGAGGACTCGTAAAAATCAACATTTCATCGTGCAGTACACACGTCTGCTGCATATATGACAAATAAAATTGAATTGTTGTTGAATTGTTGAAATTATTTTACAACTCTGTTCCACATCCCTCCTGCTGAGCTTATCAGTTGCCGCTGGCCCACTTTCTTCCCAGCCACTCTCATTTTCAGGCCTTCAGGCTTGTTTCTCTCTCACATGCATCTGTCTTCTAGTTTCTCATTCTCGTCTCTTTTTATGATCCTTCCCTGCTGCTCTCCATTTAGATTTCATATTACAAAGCTTGCCCACATCAGCTCTGAACTCTTAAAACCCTGAATACCGATAGACCATAAAACCAATGGTAATAGCTTGCCAATTGTGTCGCCTCTGCAACAGTGTCGCAGATGTCTTCAGATAAACAAAGAACAATTATTATTTTTAAAAGCTACCAGAGTAGTTGGAGTTAACAAAATATAATGGAGTACATGTTGGAACGTAGAAAGTAAACTATTCATGACCTGACCAATGTAACACAGTTGAGTAATGTGGCCATGATACTTAATGATTTTTTTACTGTGAACTGCCACTGCCTGATGTGTCTTCTGTCTAAAGCACTTTACCTCCTTAGACCTCACGCTCTTTAGTTTTGCTAGCTAACTCCTACCTATCAGCATAAATCTTTCTGTAAAAGATTGCTCAGCATCCTTGACTAGATCTTCCAGCTGACATCACAACCATGGCTCACAGATATCCTCAGTATTTCTAACCAGATAAAAGGACAATAATTGAGGTTTTCATTCCTGGATTTGAATCAAGAGCCTCACTTCTTTTCATAAAGCAGTATTGCGCACAGCTAATCAACTCTAACCCCTCTCAGCAAAACAAGGCAAAGTAAACAGCACAGCTTGTCCATTAAAAATTGTCATTGCAACCATGGATGGGCACTTCGCACCTGGGTGTTGGAAACTATTGTGATCTTTGTGGGGGCTTTGAGAGAGGCTTTTAAAAATCAGATTACATACCAAAGGAGAGTCGGGCAGCAGCAGACTGAGGGGAGTGAACCTATGTTAGGGTCAAGGAGAATTTGTGTTTTTACAATAAGTAAAGGGCCCATAGCATATGCATGTTCTATGTTTTTTCCATTCATAAACCTCTACAATTATAGAAGAAAAAAACAATACACAATTTTTGTTTATTTTTATTTAATTAATTAAATTAATCTCATTTGAATTTTGAAATAATTGCACTCCATCATTTGCTTTATTTTATCTTAATTTCTTTATTTTAACCAAAATGTTACAAAAATTGGCCATGTGGTCGATAGTGAGGAAGAAAGCTGTAAACTGCAGGAAGATACCAATGGACTGGTCAGATGGGCAGAAAAGTGGCAAATGGAATTCAAGAGAAGTGTGAGGTAATACATTTGGGGAGGACTAACAAGGCAAGGGAATACCCAATAAATGGTAGGACACTGAAAGTGCAGAGGAACAGAGGGACCTTGGAGTGCATGTCCACAGATCCCTGAAGGTAGCAGGACAGGTAGATAAGGTGGTTAAGAAGGCATACGGGATACTTGCCTTTATTAGCTGAGGCATAGAATATAAGAGCAGGGAGGTTATGGTGGAGCTGTTCAAAACGCTAGTTAGGCCACAGCTAGAGTACTGTGTACAGTTCTGGTCACCACATTACAGGAAGGATGTGATTGCACTAGAGAGGGTGCAGAGGAGATTTACAAGGATGTTGCCTGGACTGGAAAATTTTAGCTATGAGGAAAGATTGGATAGGCTGAGGTTGGTTTCTTTGGAACAGAGGAGGCTGAGGGGAGACTTGATTGAGGAGTATACAATTATGAGGGGCCTAGATAGAGTGGATAGGAAGAACTTATTTCCCTTAGCAGAGAGGTCAGTAAACAGGGGACATAGTTTTAAAGTTATTGGTAGAAGGATTAGAGAGGAGCTGAAGAGAACTTTTTTCACCCGGAGGGTGGTGTGTGTCTGGAACTCACTGCCTGAAAGGGTGGTAGAGGCAGAAATCCTCATCACATTTAAAAAGTACTTGGATATGCACTTGAAGTGCCGTAATCTACAAGGCTACGGACCAAGTGCTGGAAAGTGGGATTAGGCGGGATAGCCCTTTTTCAACAGCACAGACACGATGGGCTGAATGGCCTCCTTCTATGCTGTGAATTTCTATGATTCTATGAGAATCCCTTTATTAATAACACCTAAAGTATACCAGCATAATAATACATTCACCATTACACAACATAATCCCTCCTCTCCTGATTAAACAATATATTGAGCACAACTATGCACATAATCATGGAATTTGAGCCTGAAAATATCATAAACAAAAATGCAATTTAACTTAGTCAATCAGAGTAAATCAATGGTTTTCATTTTAAATTGTTCATTACATGGGATAAGCGTACCCTCTAATGCAATATACATTTTGTTATATGAGGAAAACACCTGTTTTTCTGCTTAAACATGCATCTTGCTATGTTAGGGGTCTGAATAGACAAGGGGATGTGAGCGTTGAAATAATTTGCACTTTGAGTAATGTCTATATATAGAGACTCCTCATTAAATTGCACTGTGCCAAGTCTGGCTGCTTTTCACAGAATTCTCTTCATTGTAACATGAAAAGTAACAGTATGTAATTAAGAGTAGAGACAGTCCAGGTCAGGCATATGTTAAAGTACCATTTAAATAATGTTTTTTACATAACTAACTGAAACCCTTAGTCAATAAGGATTCATTGAACTTATAACAGGCAGTTTTCTGTAATTTTTCAAGCACAATCACATAAAATACATTTTGGCAGATTTTCAAATGATTTTTCAGAGGGATCTTAGGATTTGAAAGCACAAAGATCAGGGGTAGATTAGCGCATGGGCGTATAGGGTCACCGTGACCAGAGACCGCGTGCAAATATGGGCCCCCACCGTAAATTGTACCATAACTAGGGTTGCCAATCCTCCTGTATTGTCTCAGATCTCCAGGAATGAAAGATTAACCTCCCAGGCACTGCTGTGAGCAACCTGGATGAAAATAAGGAAGTGGAGTTTGCAGTTCGCGCGCTGTACCCGTGGACTTTCTTCACCTGGTCACAGCAGCCTCCTGGTTCTCGGAACTTCTCGTGCGAAGTGCGCCGACTTCTGGTTCCAAATGTTTCTTGCCCCCAGCCTTATAAAAACTCACAAAAGGCTGTGGTGCAGAGCGGTCAAAATCGTGGAAATGGCCAGTACAACATTGTGAGGTCTAGGGTTAGCAATGGGTTAAAACTGCAGTAGCAGTATTTTAGCACATATATATATTAATCTTAAATATTCATTACATGGGAAAAGCTTACCCTCTAAAGCACCAGTTTTTTTCTGCTTAAGTTAAGCATGCATCTTACTAGGCTAGGGGTCTGAATAGACAAGAGGATTTGAGCGTTGAAATAATTAGCACATTGGGTAAACCACCGGGTTTTCTGTCTCTCAATTATTCACCTCTAACATTGAATAAATGCTCCGCATTTATTTCCTGCCATTCTTTCCTCCAAAAAATGTTTCCTTGTTAAATTAGCGACTTGAAATAGCAGGCAAATTCAATTATTTTGAGGAGATGGTGCATATAGCAGATATATCTAGAACCGTGCTTGCTGTGAAATTACTGCAATTGAAATATTCATTGGTTTGGTGTATAGTATCCTTAATTATAATTAGATGCTGACAGTAGATAATTGCTGTGATATAATAGAGTCTGGATATTAAACTCACAAACTACAAATCTGCTGTTATTTTATTTTATTCTGTCTGTGACAAAATTAGGCAGTTTCATTTAAGTGTAGTATACTGTGTTAAGGTTTGCTTTATTATTAATGCAGTTTGTAAGCATTGTAAGGGGCTGTTTCTTCATGCATTGTACAACACGTTTGTATTTTAATGGATCAGAGGGGCTCAAATGATGCCCAGGGTCCCAAGAATTCCTAATCCAGCTCTGACAAAGGTGTTTCTGAAAGTACAAATTAGAATCAAACGAGATATCTGCACTCCTCCAATTCTGGCCTCTTGAGCATCCTCAATTTTAATCGCTGCACCATCGGTGGTCGTGCTTTCAGCTGCCTAGGCCCTAAGCTCTGGAATTCCCTCCCTAAACCTCTCCACCTCTCTATCTCTCTTTCCTCCTTTAAGACGCTCCCTAAAACCTACCTCATCTACCCTAGTATCTCCTTATGTGGCTCAGTGTCAAATTTTTTGAAGCGCCTTGGGATGTTTTACTACGTTATAGGCGTTGTTGTTGAATCAAACTTCCTCGTTGCCTAAATACACCTATAATATCAAATTGCTTGCCAGATTTTGGCTGAAGCTCCATTAAATCACATGGGGGTGAGAACACAAAGTGGGTGGTAATGCGTCGACCGCCAGTTATATATAACGCCCGATATTCAGTTCCACCTGTTTTGCGCTACCACCAAGGTTGAATTTCTACCCCACTGAGTCCGGCCAGTAATAAGTCAACCTGTCTCATAGCGAACACCTGCTTAGAAGAAAATGTTTCGCTAGGTCCCACACCATTTACAATGAATTGTAGCTCTATTGTGGCAAACAGCACAGCTGTCATTAGGGACTCACAGAAAGGAATCAGCACCATCAGAATTTCTTCAACCCACTGTTAGGCAATGGTAGTGGAATTTATTTCAAAAACATAGGAGGGGGATGAACAAGGTCAAGAGAAGAGACCAAACCTCAATAAGGTAGATGACTTTGCCAGTCCCCTTCTTTTATGTCACTCAGAGGTAAGACTGATTTCAGTTGCTGAACTTTGTGAAGTAATCTCTGAATGTTGCTTTTGTTAATTACTGATAATGGACTAGTATCCAGCAACTCTCGCTACTCTAGGCATAATCTTGTAGATGACAAATAGCTTGTCTACGCTTCACTGATATTCTACATCAGTGTTCTCGCTCAGGCCATCATCCCCAGCATCGAAGCTTTGACCACACTCGATCAGCTCCGATGGACGGGTTACATCGTCCGCATGCCCAATACGAGACTCCCAAAAAAAGCGCTCTACTCGGAGCTCCGACATGGCAAGAGAGCCCCAGGTGGGCAGAGAAAATGCTTCAAGGACCCCCTCAAAACCTCCTGGAAAAAGTGCAACATCCCCACCGACACCTGAGAATCCCTGGCCCAAGACCGCACAAAGTGGAGGAGAAGCACTCGGGAAGGCGCCGAACACCTCGAGTCTCTTCGCCGGAAGCCAAGCGCAAGGAGCGCACGTCAATCCAAGCACCCCACCCACCCGTCCCTTCAACCACCATCTGCCCCACCTGTGACAGATACTGTAGGTCCCGCATTGGACTTATCAGTCACCTGAGAACTCATTTTTAAATGTGGAAACAAGTCATCCTCGGTTCCGAGGGACTGCCTAAGAGAAGAGGATATTCTAGACTGTAAACTCTGGCATGAGATAAGCCATCCTCATCAAGTCTGCTGATCTGATTGCTTTGAACGGTACTGAGACCAAGTGCAAGAGCTGAATTTTATTTTCAGCCAGTCAAACAAGTTTTCACTATTCCACCATTGAGTAGAAACAGGCATTGTAGAATTACAGTTGCCAAGAGTGACAAACAGGTTGAAGTTTAATTGGGATCTCAACACCAGCATTTCCAAGCTTCTTCATCGTATATTGCCCCAAAGCAGATCAGATCAGATATAGTTGGTATCCTTACAGAAAAGAGTGGTAAAAACACCATGGTCTTTCTCAGAGTTATTAAGTTGATCTCACCAGTAGTGCACTATCTTTCCACCCACATCCCAATTGCCTTTATTTCTGTCTGCAGTGATTCAGCCACTGCTGGTCTTTCAATTGCCCACATTTTTTAGCAACATTAACAGCAAAGGCAGAGTGTCATTTTTCATGACATCTGCCATGCCATCGATGAAGCAGAGTAACCAAATGGGGCCTCTAACAATACCCTAGGGGATAGCAGCCTATAACAGAAGGATTAATGCTTATTTATTTTGACTCACTATTTGCTTTCGCTGAGTGAGGCGCAAAAGTAGTTCAGCCGCACAGCGAGCAATGTCACAGGCTGTGCATTTCCATTTCCCCACCTGCAGTCTGCTTTCATTTCATCATGTACTATGGTGAAGAGGCAAATTGTAATTTTTCCATCACTCTGCCTCATGCAGGGACAAGGTGAATGAAGCTAGAATCAGTTGGATTAAGGAATCAATGCAACTAACTAAAATATGAAACTAGTTTTTAAAAAGTACCTTCAGAAACAATGTGAGTGCATTAAAATTACAATTTTTCTTTTTTTAAATATAGCTTCTTTAATAAAATATTTAAATAATAACTTGATACCTATATGAAGTGCTATGATGACCTCACTTACACTTACTTAGCACTGATAGGCAGCCTCCACGATAGTTCAATGCAATGACAGTACAGTATCAGTTAATTAACCTGATATGGCAACTGTGTGGTGTTCCTGAAATCTTTCCCTTTCAGACACAAAGCATAACAATGAGATGACGGAGTCACAGATACCCCACAAGAGACTGCGGACTGCAACAAAAAGCAGTAGCCTGGTCTGGTAACCCGTGAGTGATATAGCTGTGAATGGGTTATGAAAGTGAAGTTGCAAGCGGAATAAAATTGTGAGGGGGGAATGGATTCTTCAGGAATTTTACATTTCACTGTGTATATAATATATAGAAATGTTTTAATTCATTTTTCATCAAATGTACTGTTGGGATTTCCTGTTCCTTTCGATGTAGTGGAATTGTTGTGGCGTGTGAATAGTGCCAGCCATGTACAGCGCCAACAATAATGAATACATGCCTGACCCTAGAACCCCAGGGAAAGTGATGCTTCCAGAGATGTTTGGGATTGGATTCCTGTCCGCAGACCGCAGAGTCATCAAAGAAAATGCGCATACATTTATTTTGTGGTTTGGAATGCTTTGTCCTGTATGAATTTCCTTTTAAGAATATTTTTGTTTGAAATGTAAAACTACAGGTCACAGAGCAATGGTAAACAAAGTGGACAGGGGCCCATCTGTCTGATAGTGGATTGCTGTCATGAGTACAGTCCTGTGTTCTGCTGAGTTTACAATGATAGTCCTCTGAGACAACATTTTCATCTGTTTGGGAAAAAAACATTTTGGAGGGGTACAAATCCTTCAGGGCAGTGCTGAAATAGACCGTCAGTTAACATTTTCTAACTTTCATTGCACCCAATTTTATTCATGACTACCTTTTCAATACATCTACGGAACAGAGTGAAATATAGCCCCAGAGGTTTTATATTCAACTGCACAGGCAATGCGTAGAGATGCCAGGGGAGGTGACTGAAAATCAACACCTCAACCAACAAATATATCAAAGGGTCCCTATAGCATGAGATTAGATATACATTTATATTGTGTTTACAAGCGGACCAATATAAGAATGATGATTGCCACTCTAGTGTTTAACAGTTAATGGTCAAATTATATTTGAGGGAATTGCTCTTATGTGATTGGCTCATAACGGGAATATCAAAGATGTTGAGATGTCAACTAGCCCATGGACCATCGGTCATGCCTGCAATCTAAAATTATAACCCAGTTATAATGTGCTGTTGTTCCTGTTCAGTTCATAATATGTATCTACTCAATCACAAAAATCTGTATTTGAGACTTTGGTGCCAATATTTCAAGTTTGTGCTGTTGGCTGGGAACCTCGCCCACTGGCAATGCATATTGGGAAAATTGCAGGTTGCTACTCGTGATTTTCCACCCATCCACTTCCCTGGGCTGCTCCACAGTGAGCTGCCCAGGATGCCCAGGTGTAATGGGCACTCAGTTGAAGTGGGATATGAATTGTGTAGAGGAGGCAAAAAGACTCACAAGGCATCAGACCAGTACTGCCATGAAATTTACATATTAGATGGAAACCTCTGCCTATTCCAAGTGGGAGTTTGCTCCACCCAATCTTGCAGCCCACTGGAGCCACAAGCCACATGCAGAAGGGATGGCGATCCAAAGTTATGGCTGTCTTCTCCTTTTCCTGTTTGTAACATCCCATGAACTAGCGCATACGGGACTTATGGACCGGGAAATTGGCTCCCCTGTGTTCTCTCCTTAACCTCCAGGATACTAACTACCATTTAGCAATACTGGATGCCCATTTCAAATGGGTGTTAAAGAAAGAAAGACTTGCATTTATATAGCACCTTTCACAACCTCGGGACATCCCAAAGCGCTTTACAGCCAATTAAGTACTTTTTGAAGTGTAGTCACTGTTGTAATGTAGGAAACATGGCAGCCAATTTATGCATAGCAAGATCCCACAAACAGCAATGTGATAATGACCAGGTAATCTGTGTTTTAGTGATATTAGTTGAGAACTCCCTTGCTCCTCTTCGAAATAGTGCCGTGGGATCTTTTACGTCCACCTGAGAGGGAAGACGGGGCTTCGGTTTAACGTCTCATCTGAAAGACGGCACCTCTGACAGTTCAGCACTCCCTCAGTACTGCACTGGAGTGTCAGCCTAGATTTTGTGCTCAAGTCTCTGGAATGGGACTTGAACCCACAACCTTCTGACTCGGAGGTGAGAGTGCTGCCCACTGAGCCACAGCTGACACCGTGTCCTATATGTCAGGTGGCCTGCATGCCAGAACTGTGAGAAAAGGTGTGCAGGCTTGATACACCAAAAAAAGTGATGTGACATTGACAACTTCCTGTAAATACAATTAAAATAACTTTTTTGAGGTTTTCAAATTTTGAACCTAAAACCATAAGCGCTGATGATTGATAAATCTTTAGAGTCAGGAGTGATGCCTTTGAATAACACTACAGTACTAGTATTTTGATCTGTACAAGGTAATCTTCAACAATCACAGCGCTGTGCGTTCAGAAAGATAGGGGTCATAAGAGAAAGCACTTATGAAGTATAAAAGATGACAAGACAAAAGATTATAGAGCTTGAGAAAGATTGAATGGTCACAAGGGAAAGATCAGTGAAACTTAGAGAAAACTGAAATGAAAATACATTCATTTCTGAATGAAAGAGGAAAAAATGCTCACTAGAGACACAAATTTCAAAAGGAAAAGACCTCAATACAGGTTTTTTGAGAATCAAGAGAAAACATATTATTGAGGTAGAGAAATAAGAGAACATAAGGTACTGATATCTGAGTCAAAGTATAAGATTTATGACGGAAATAAGAGAGAATGGAACAGTCCTGTCAGAGAGATAGATCACAACACCTGTTTTGGGGAATAGAAAATATTGCATTAATGTGAGAAACCTAGAGAAAGGATTATTAGGAGAGGGAGAATTTTGAAAATGTCAGACAGGTTGCATCATATTCATTTCAGATAAAAAGGTGAAAAGAGTGACTACTGAGGAGAGTCTTCTTAGGCAGTCCCTCGGAACCGAGGATGACTTGATTCCACATTAATAAATGAGCTCACACGTGGCTGATTAGTCCAATGCGGGACCTACAGTCTCTGTCACATGTGGGGCAGACGGTGGTTGAAGGGGCGGGTGGGTGGGGTGCTTGGGTTGACGTGCACTCCTTGCGCTGCCTGCGCTTGGCTTCCGCTTGCTCCCGGCGAAGAGACTCGGAGTTCGGCGCCTTCCCGGATGCTTCTCCTCCACTTTGTGCGGTCTTGGGCCAGGGATTCCCAGGTGTCGGTGGGGATCTTACACTTTTTCAAGGAGGCTTTGAGGGTGTCCTTGAAGCATTTCCTTTGCCCACCTGGGGCTCTCTTGCCGTGCCGGAGCTCCGAGTAGAGCGCTTGTTTTGGGAGTCTCGTATCGGGCACGCGGACAATGTGACCCATCCATCGGAGCTGATTGAGTGTGGTCAGAGCTTCGATGCTGGGGATGTTGGCCTGAGCAAGAACACCGACGTTGGTGCGCCTATCCTGCCAATGGATTTGCAGGATCTTGCGGAGGCAGCGTTGGTGGTACCTCTCCAGTGCTTTGAGGTGCCTGCTGTACATGGTCCATGTCTCTGAGGCATACAGCAGGGCAGGTATCACTGCTGCCCTGTAGAGTATTCAAGTGAAGAAAATGCAAATAGCATAAAGAATCAATTGAGAAATCCACCGAGAAAATCAAGCAAAAGGCAAAGCATACAGAGAAATTTCTGAAGTACATCTATAGACTTTCACTAAAATCACATTGGGAACTGAATCCTCATACATATGTGATTGGAAAAGTGCAAGTCATTTTCCTACACACTTTCCTTTCAAGTTTTTATTCAATTACTTTAACATTGAGCGAGCCCTAGGAAAAATTGTGGCCACTTGACATCACCAACTTGCATTGATATAGAGTCTATAACATAAAGAAACGTCCCAAGGCACTTCACAGAGGTGTAATCAGACAAAAATGGGTGCTGAGCCAAAGGAGATAAGAAGGGTGACCAGAGGCGAAGTCAGAGATGGGTATTAAGGAAGTTGTTAAAAGGAGAGGGAGGTGGAGAGATTTAGGGAGGGAATTCCAGAGTGTGGGACCTAGATGACTGAAGACATGGCCGCTAATGGTCTGAAGGAATGGGGAGATGTACACCATCCAGAGTTGGAGGAACAGAGTTCTGGGGGAGTTGTTGGGCTGGAGGAGGTTAACAGAGATAGGGAGGGGTAAGACCATGAAGGAATTTAAACACACAGATGAGAATTTTAAATTGGAGGCATTTCAGGACCAGAAGCCAATGTAGGTTAGCAAGGACAAGGGTGATGGGTGCGCAGGACTTGGTGCAGGATAGGAATCTGGCAGCAGAGTTTTGGATGAACTGAAGTTTACCGAGGGTGGGGGGTGGCACTCCAGCAAGAAGAGCATTGGAATACTTGAACAAAAGCAAAATACTGCAGATGCTGGAAATTTGAAGTAAAACACTCAGCAGGTCAGGCAGCATCTGTGGTGAGAGAAACAGAGTTAAGCTTTCAGATCAATAACCCAGTTTTGATGAAAGATTATCAACCTGAAATGTTATCTCTGTTTCTCTCTCCATAGATGCTGCCTGACCTGCTGAGTGTTTACCAGCATTTTCTGTTTATATTGGAATACTTGAGTCTAGAGGTGACAAAAACATGGATGAGGGTTTCAGCAACAGTTGGACTGAGGTGGGGCTGAGGCAGGTGATGTTATGGAGGTGGAAATAGGTAGCCTTTATGATAGCGAAGCTATGGGATCAGAAGCTCAGCTGGGGATCGAATAAGATGCCATGATTGCAAACAGTCTGGTTCTGCCTGAACAGTGATTGGAGAGATGATTGGAATTGGTGGTGAGGGTACAAAGTTTGTGGCCAGGCTAAAGACAATGGCTTCATTCTTCCCAATGTTCAACTGCAGGAAATTGCGGCTCATTGAAGACTGGATACCGGAAAAGCAATCTGACAACACAGTGACAGTGGAGGGATGAGGGAGGGGGCAGAGTGTCTATTGACACCCTTCCAGCCAATGTGTGGTGGGGCGGGACTTGTGACAGGACTCACCGCAAACAGTGTATTTTACAGCAAACAAAGTCTATTTACTCAGCAAACAGTCTGTTTAAACAGCGCACTAAAGCAAACAGTCTACAGAGTCTATTTAAAGAGTCTCTATGAGCTACAGCAAAAATAACTCATAATCAAAACTCCAGCAACATCTCCTAATAAAAACCTGGTGATTTCTCCAGCAAAATGCAATGATTGGAGGATAGTTACATATAAATTATGTGTGTAAAATTAATCCCAGTCACTTACAGCAGTGTGGTCTCCAGGCATGATTAGGTAATTCCCCTGTCAATCATCTCTATTGTGGGCAGGAATAATGGTGTCACTATTTGCAGCTGTGGAGGGAGATAGAGCTGGATGTGGTCAGTGTACATACATCAGTATTCTGCAGTATCTCCAGACTTCCCTTATAGAGATCCTGTGTCATTCTAACCAAAATCACCACCTTCATGTTGCAAGGTGCTTTCACTGGCTTCAGTACATAGCAAGGATTAATGGTGGACAGGAGAGATTGGACAAAAAACACATTTATAACGAGCATTAGAAAAGCAACAAAGAAGGCTCCTATTAAAATGAAGTTGAAAACAGCCATTGATTTATTTCCTCCAAAAGAATTGCATTTCATTAGTTTTAAAAACAAAAGGCCAGTGTGTACAATGGTAGACACTGGAGTCCTGCTCAGGAGACTTGAGTTTGAAATTCCAGCCACAACTGAAGATTGTAGAGAGGAAGATTTTGCATCTTCAGACAGGGTATTCATGGAAGTAAAAGAAAACTGGCCATACCACTCAAGCATTCATTCTTGTAGTATCTGCGGGTTGAAACATCCATCCCTCCCATCCTTGGAGATTAAGAGGATGGATGGACTGTTTCGGGAATATCTATTGTGGAGTGCCTTGCTATAAATCTTTATGAAAGAGGCAAATGGAATGCTTGGTTTTATACAGAGAATCATAAAATATAAAAGCAAAGAAATGATGTTGAACCTGTACAATATGCTGGTTATTCCACAGTTGAAGTATTGAATGCAATTCTGGGTACCTCTCTCATCGGAAAGATGTTAGAACCATGGAAAGTGTATAACAAAGATCTACTAGAATGGTAGCAAAAATAAGTGCTTATAGTCATGAAGAAAGGATTAAAATTTGGGGCTTTTTCATGGGAAAAGAAATGGGTAAAGGGAGATCTAATAGAGGATTGCAACATTTTGAAAGATTTTGGAAGGATAAATATTGAAAGATTGTTTCTGCTGGTTGGCAAATCAGTAACGAGGGCAGGAGGCTCAGGATTATCACTAGAAGAATGAAGGGGAAGTTAGAATCTTTCTCACACAGAGGGTTATGAGAATATGAAGGCCCAGAAATTCGAGTCGGGGGCTTCCCGCGGGTGTAAGCCCCCGACCTGCACTTACCTTGCACGCCGGCAGTTGAGCTCTAGGGCCCCGTGGAATTCCGCTCCGGGGCCTGGCCCAGCTGCCGGCGCGCTGTGCTTGCGTGTCCCAGGGGCGTAGTTAGTGCGATGCGTCCCCTGGGATCACGTGAGCCATGGGCAGCCAATCGGAGGAGGGAAAAGCCCATTCATAAGATTGACAGGAAGACCTGTCTAAACTTATGAATACTACAGGCCTCAAAATAGCATTAAACCTTCAAATAATTTTTTTTTTTTAAATCACACTTTTTCAATAAACTACAAATTACATTAAATAACTATTTTAAACAATAATTTTAATTTTTGAAAAAAATAATTTTATAAAAAAACAGGGCTAAAAATAAACTTACCTTGCTTTAAAGTATTTAAAAATAATAAACCTGTGGAAAAAATGTTTTAATTTTAATTAATTGACCACTTACCTTGTAAAAAGCAGGCCTTACGCCTGCTTTTTAAATGTGTAAATCCTACAGGCTTAACCTCGCGTGAAAACCTGCAAAAAAAACCTAAGTTCAAAGCGCACGGGCAGCCTCCCCTGCGCGCGCGTTTGATCTCTGAACCCCTTCGTTCAGAGGATCGGAAGTGCCGGTTTCCCGCGCATGCGCAGTGCATGCAGGAAACCCGCAATTCCATTCGGCCTACGGGTGAGTACCCCGTGCGTACTCACCCGGGGAGAGCCGAATTTCTGGGCCAAAATGCTTTACTGCAAGTGCCCATTCAGCAGAGAATACAATATAATTTAAAATGGAATTGTACAAGTATTTTCAAAGGAAGAATATGAAAGGATACAAAAATGGGCAGGAAAATGAGATTAGAGCAGATGGCTCCAGTGGAAAAGCTAGTACCAGCTCAGGTATGATGAACTGAATGGCCTCCTTCTGTGATATAAATTCTATGATTCTATAGGATCTTCCATAGACTATTGTGACAAGTAAAGAGATTGATTGAACTTATTTTTTTAACAAAGGCATCATTTGACACTATTTGCACTGTAGTCTGGTTCAAGAAGATATTAAATACTGGTCTGGATTTTTTTATTAGTGGCAAAGGAATGGCTTTCACCATTCACCTCGTTGACAGTTGCCCACAGACTTTTGCAGGCTTGTCAGCGGGGAATTCCACAAACCCGGTGTCTGTTTCAGTGCGACGCCCTCTACAGAGGATCTGTGGTATCTGTGAACAGGACAAGAAACAGCGAGGCTCTTCAACCAATCAAATTGAAGAACTCTCACTGAGACACGCAGACTGCAAACTAGGAAGTAAAAATCAGGAAATATAAATTAGATTTAAATTATGCACAGGAAACAAAATAAAGATTGGGATTAAATGAGAGATATAAAAGAGACAAACAGAAAAAGTAAAAGAAAAGTTCATTTTATTATAAAAAAATCTGCAACATCAATTTTCTTCTGAGGGAATGACACTCCACATTTGTAAAATTAATTGTTCAGGGCCAGAGAGGCTGTTCAGCAGTAACTATCACTTAAAAGCTCGCTTACTCCTAAATGTATCAGCCCTAACTTTTTCAGCCATCTTTAATGCGGAACTGGTGGGCAAGTACCCCAAGTTCACGCCATTACAGTGATTTCAGTGCTGAGTCTATCGGCAAGGACTGCAACAGCGCACCTTGTAGAGGAGCAGGGTATCTCTGACAGCAACTCCTGGATTTCTGCGTTTCACTTCACATGTGCGGATGCCAGAAATTGCTGTCAGATTTATCCTGTAATAATGGCTGATAATGACTCGCTGATAGCCTCATTGTTATTATTACAGCAAAATCCGGTCCAATGTTTCTATTACACTGGTGCATAGAATGGATTTGAGCTGCAGCACCTGGACGGGCAATGATTATGTGTCGTTAAAGATAGAACGTGTTTTATTGCATTCACATGATTGATTCATTTCACTGCCAATGGGAGAATATTTCATACATATGAAAATGAAACATGTGTGTAATAACCCCAATGATTGACAACAGTTCTTGGTGTCTTGTATCCATATGAAGTTGTACTTGGTATGCTGTTAGGAACCACTCTCTAATGGAATGACTAGATCCCCTGTATGTCCAGAGGAAGGTAATCACAACAGGTTAGAAATTCCCCTCCCCAGGGTGCGGGAATGCCAGAATAGATGTAGAGGCAGTTTGGAATTCAGGGCAGAATCAGAATCCTCTGAGTTTGCGCTTCATTTAAGTTGAAATGAGAATTCTGATTTAGAGGGGAGGGAGGTCGGGCACTTCTTCTGCTCACTCCCTTACATCCTAGCAGCAATTTGATGGCATTCCTGAGCATTACACCCAGCTTGCCCCTGTTTGACCAGTGGTTCTCAGGCCTGTTGGGAGGCATTGTGAGTTCTGTTCTGGGCTTCTTGAAGGCCCCAAATAAGTATAATGGCCCAGAACTTCGGGTCCCCACGGGTGAGTACGCATGGGGTACTCACCCGTAGGCCCAATGGAAGTGCCGGTTTACTGCATGCGCTGCGCATGCGCGGGAAACCGGCACTTCCGTTCCCCTGAAAAAAGGGGTTCAGAGGTCGAACGCGTGCGCAGGAGAGGCTGCGCATGCGCATTGAACTTACATTTTTTTTGCAGATTTTCCCGGGAAGGTAAGTCTCCAGAAGTTAGACATGTAAAAAGCAGTCGCAAGGCCTGCTTTTTACAAGGTAAGTGGTGAATTAATTAAAATTAAAACATTTTTTCCACAGGTTTATTGTTTTTAAATACTTTAAAGAAAGGTAAGTTTATTTTTAGCCCCGTTAGAAAATAAAATTATTTTTTTCAAAATTTTAAATTATTGTTTAAAATAGTTATTTCATGTAATTTATAGTTTATTTAAAAAATGTGATTTAAAAAAAAAATTATTTGAAGATTTAGTGATGTTTTGGGGCTCATAGTATTTATAAGTTTGACAGCCCTTCCTGTCAAACTTATGAATGAAGCATTCCCTGCTCCGATTGGCTCCCCATGGCCCACGTGATCCCAGGGGACGCATCGAACTAACTGCGCCCCTGGGATACGCAAGCACTGCGTGCTGGCAGTTGGAGGAGGCCCAGGATCGGAATTCCACGGGGGCCCACAGCTCAATGGCCGGCACGGTAGGTAAGTGCAGGTCGGGGGCTTGCACCCGCGGGAAGCCCCCGACCCGATTTTCTGGGCCAATATTACTGATAATCAATTCCAGGAGGGTGAATAACCTTTAAAAGGGTGACCCTCCATTCCCTGTCAGGAATGAAAAAACTTTCCTTCCTTTCATCTTCAGCCCAATAATGGCCTTGGACTTCGCCCTCAGAACATCCCCGGAGTGGCATGGTGCCGTTCCAAGCTTCTGGTGGCAAGGCAGGATTTAGGATGGGGTCATAGGTACAGCAGAGCAGTAAATGCAAGTGCCATGGTACCACACCCTTGTCAGAGTCAGTGGAAGTTTAGACTAATGGCTTTTATTTTTGTAATTTTTGCAAATTACCAAAGAAAGATGGTAATTGTGCTGGTAACTGGTCTGTTTTCAAAGCCCTCATTTTTGTTCTGTATGAATTTTGCTTTTATTCATTTTCAGATTTAAATGTCTTCCATGTTTGGTAACAGCAATGTTCTGTTTAGTGGCAGGGTTAACATATCAACAGCACTATCATTAGAGTGGTGTCGAGTAGCAGATTTTTGCTTCCAAGTCATGCTTGATTAAATTTCAACCACTTCATCCAGTGAGCAAGTTGGCAGACTGAGAACATTGAAGGCTAGAAATTCGATGCATTTGCACCTCTCGTTAGCACCTCCGGGGGGCGCTAACAGGGCGCAAACGACTTTTTGCCCGGGCGCGACACCGTTAACAACTCCCGTTAAATTCAACGGGAGTTTAGCAGCAGCGGTAACCAGTAGTGCCCCGCTCCGCTGGCGATGATAACAACATTACCGTACGCAGCGCCACGTTTTCACCCCGCCTGCAAAATTGGCCCATGTCCCCTGAATCTGTGCCAGGCGATGACATTGGGAACGAAGCGGCAGGAGGCTCACGGGCCGCTAACTAAAGGGGAGGTGGCAGGCTGGGGGGAAAAAAATCGTCCGACTTACTTGTCGCGGCCCGTTGCGTCTTTGAACGCGTGGTCCGTGCCATAATCTGGCAGCCCGGCACTCCTCTTTAGTGCCAGGCTGCTGACACGACATCCTGCTCCTCAGTGGTCCAGGTAGGGCCCCGTAGGATTGTGCGCTTGGGCCCTCCCGTTTAATGAGGGGAAGAGCCCTTCCATGCGGCAGCGCTACGTGGCTCAGTGCGTAGCGCTGCAGAATGCACCGCCCCGATATTCAGGGTTAGCACTCTAAGAAGGAAGTGGAGCACTTGAATTATCGCTCCACCACCCTCTTGGGGCGCTAAAACTGAAGTTCGCGATCATCGGTGCTATTTTTCACCGGGCGCTGAATTTAGCACCCAGGCGATGTTAGTGCCCCAAAATGGTCGCTAATGAATATTTCCCCCTGAGAGTTTTGTTCTTTGCAGCTCAGAGCTCAGGTAATTTGTTCTGCTGCTCATTTAAATCCAGGCTTTAGCCCCTTTGACAATGACAATTTATTAAACATTTAGCTAGAGAAAGGACAAGCTTTATGGGTTCCTGTGGCATTGAATTTGTCATTTTACATGTGAATTTTAAACTGCCTGGGGACTTTCTATTATCACTAATTACTAATTACCGTTTCTCACAGCCCACAGTCTCCTATGTTCTTCCTGCAGGATCACGTGGTACCTGACAACAGTTGTTTGTACACAGTTGCTGCCCAATTCTGAAAATTAGATTTGCAAGTATGAATCTAACAATAAAGCCCACTGACACTTTCATGGGTCAAAATAGTTAGCTTTGTCATGTCTTGCTGGAAGCAATGAATTCCTGGTGTTCTTCAAGTGCTATAAAAGACTTCAATGGAAATAAAAATCGGGAAAGATGTAAAATGGGCTGCCGGTTCGCTATCACTCATTTTACACTATTGGACACCGTCAAGATCTACCCCACTGTGTTTATAATAATCTTAATGAAGGAAGTGATTCAAGCCATTATCACCTGGAGATACAGGTTATTATTCAGGCAACTCTTTATCCATTGTGATAGCAATATTTAGACATGCTGTCCCACAATAAAAGGTATGTTATGAATTACTGTGAGCAGTTTGTTGATGAAAAGTCTTATCGTATGCCATGCATTTGTGCCAAGCTGATTGATGTTTATTTGAATTAAAATGGCTCCGGTTTTCCAGCCATTCATTTTAATGGATGGAAAGTCACAGGCTGGAGAAGGCAGAAGCAGAAAATCCATCTCATATTTTTAAATAAATTCTGTGTTAAAAGTTCTAATTTCAAGTCACCTCTCATGAGCGAAGCAGTTCCAGTACAGCTACAACACTGGCATCTACCCGACAAAGTGGAAAATTGCCCAGGTATGTCATGTCGACAAATCTAATCCGGCTTACTCTGGATCATCAGCAAAGTGATGGAAGGTGTCATCAACAGTGCTATCAAGCGGCACTTACTCACCAATAACCTGCTCACCGATGCTCAGTCTGGATTCCGCCAGGACCACTCGGCTCCAGACCTTATTACAGCCTTGGTCCAAACATGGACAAAAGAGCTGAATTGCAGAGGTGAGGTAAGAGTGACTGCCCTTGACATCAAGGCAGCATTTAACCGAGTGTGGCATCAAGGAGCCCTAGGAAAATTGAAGTCAATGGGAATCAGTGGAAAACTCTCCATTGGCTATAGTCATACCTAACACAAAGGAAGATGATTGTGGTTGTTGGAGGCCAATCATTTCAGCCCCAGGACATTGCTGCAGGAGTTCCTCAGGGCAATGTCCTAGGTCCAACCATCTTTAGCTGCCTCATCAATGACCTTCCCTCCATCATAAAGTCAGAAGTGGGAATGTTCGCTAATGATTGCACAGTGTTCAGTTCCATTCACAACTCCTCAGATAATGAAGCAGTCCGTGCCCACTTGCAGCAAGATCTGGATGACATTCAGGCTTGGGCAGATAAGTGGCAAGTAATATTCATGCCACACAAGTGCCAAGCAATGAACATCTCCAACAAAAGAAAATCTAACCACTTCCCTTGACATTCAACGGCATTAACATCATCGAATCCCTCACCATCAACATCCTGGGAGTCATCATTGGCCAGAAACTTAACTGGACCAGCCACATAAATATGTGGCTACAAGAGCGGGTCAGAGGCTGGGTATTCTGCGGCAAGTGACTCACCTCCTGACTCCCCAAAGCCTTTTCACCACCTACAAGGCACAAGTCAGGATTGTGATGGAATACTCTCCACTTGCCTGGATGAGTGCAGCTTCAACAACACTCAAGAAGCTCAACACCATCCAGGACAAAGCAGCCCGCTTGATTGGCACCCCATCCACCACCTTAAACATTCACTCCCTCCACCACCGGCATACCGTGGCTGCAGTGTGTACCATCTACAAGATGCACTGCAGCAACGCGACAAGGCTTCTTTGACAGTACCTCCCAAACCCGTGACCTCTACCACCTAGAAGGACAAGGGCAGCAGGCGCATGGGAACACCACCATCTCCAAGTTTCTCTCCAAGTCACTATCTTGACCTGGAAATATATCACCATTCCTTCATCGTTGCTGGGTCAAAAACCTTAGCACTCCCTCCCTAACAGCACTGTGGGCTCACCACCACCTTCTCAAGGGCAGTTAGGGATGGGCAATAAATGCTGGCCTTGATGGTGACACCCACATCCCATGAATGAATTTAAAAAATCATAAATGCATGACAAGTATTTCTAATAGCATACCCCGATACCGGGGAATAATAACGGTGCTTCAATTTCTAGGATGTGCTGTGCTTTGCTTTAACTCTGGCTCGCCCACCCACTCACCCACACACACACATTTCTATTCATGCTGTTTTCTACCTGATCATGTCTTAAAACAAAATGTTCTCAACTTGTCTCTGCATAACACTAGCTTTTTTGTAAAGCAAGTAAAAATACATAAGGGCTGATTTGAACTCCAGGTGGGAGGCAGGGAGAGTAGAAAGCCTCCATGATATCACGGGTGTGAGGCCCAGTTGATTTTAACTCCCAGATCTCATTTTAATATGATTGACAGGCTGTCTACCTGATCGCATCAGGAAGCGGGCAACATGCCCACTTACTCTACGCAATTTCCTGTGGTCCTCCCGAAGCCTATTTAAAGCAGGAATGAAGTTGCTTTCAGAATTTGTTTCAACACTCTGGATACAATTCTGATAGGGCTAGTGAGTTGGAGGCTGACCCCCAGCTTTTCAATTACTCCCTAGATGACCTCATGGAAGCGATTACTGCAAGGAGAGAGGTACTGTTCCCCAGCATTCACAGGAGCAGCCCACGGATACTATCTAGCAAGTCTGGACTGAGGTGGCTGACAGGGTCATTGTCAGCTGCATCACCCCCAGGAACTTGCTTCAGTGTAGGAAGCGGTTCAATTACCTCACCAGAACAGCAAGGGTGAGTACAGCTTTTCAGCTCCCCATCTCTCTCAACAACAGCTGCACTCTCAACAATGTTCTCCCCTACATCACATCTTTAATATACAATTGCAAGGGCACACTGCAACACCTTTCTTTCACATTCCAATTACAGTCACCACTTCCTTTACTCACTTCACACCGCACACGAACAGCATTCTCTTCTGACAACCAGCGCTCCTTCCTTACTTCACATTCCACACACATGGCTTTCCATTCATCACCTCCCCCTCCCCATCCTCGTTCCATCATGCTTCTTCTCCAGCTTTCAGCACATGCACGATAAGCACAAGCCCTGCACATCTTCATTTACCTTTCTAACAGTCAGTCCCTTACTCGCACCCTCTCATTCAGCAGGACAAAACAGTATAATGCTAAGAGAGGAGTAACACAAGGGAAGGAAACCTTCATACAAGAAAAACACCATGGGTTGACATTTGGGTAAGAAATAAATGGAAGGCAATTATTGGGGCTGAATTTGTGGTCAGCGGCTTCCCACGTCCGACCAGCAAATAATCTACGAACTTACCTGATGGTCCCAGAGGTTCGGACACTTGCGCTCCTGGGCCTCTATGTGTAGGCCTGCGTAGAGGCCCACGTATCCCAGGGGCGCAGGCCGTTCGCAAGCGCCCTTGGGATCACGTGGGCCAGCCCAACCAATCAAAGAAGGGGGATCTCCATTCATACTTATGGAGGTTCCGTTTGTACAGAACTTCCATAAGCATGAATGGGGATTCCTGTAAAATTAGATTTAACATAACAAATACATTTTTAAAATTACATATTTAAATTAATTAAAATACAATATAATTAAACATTTAAAACAAAAATTAAATTTTTTGAAAAATGAATTTACATATTTTAAAAGGTCTAAAAATAAACTTACCTCATTGTACATATGTTTTAATGTTTAAATGAATGAAAAAATGTTATTTATATGTTTTTTTAAACTCTTATGCTGGCTACCAGGTGTAAGAATTTCATGGGCATTCCCTGGGCAGAAGTTGGGCAAATAGCGCAACTCTCCACCCGTGGGTGCCCTTCTCCTGGGGATGCGTGCACAAGCTTCGCACCCATAGGGGCCGCAAATTACGGCCCATTATGTTGGAAATTAAATTCATCACCTTTATCACATTTGACACTTTGGTCTGTAGCTTGGTTTCATAGCAGCTTTTTAGTCTGCGTTGTCAGTATTTCATCGATATAGAAGCTGGCTGAATGGTTTCAATGTTCTTTAATGCGGGATTAAGGAAGTGGTGAAGGATAAAATGAGAACTATTAATGCAGAGGGGCGTTGTGTAAACTTACAGGCCTCTGTATGTCTAGGTTGCACAGCATTCAGCGCACCACTAAGATGTGGGAGACTCTTTCTGGGGCATGTTGTAGGGAGCCCTCAAACCTGATGAGATACCTGAACCTCTTCTTCAGCAGCCCTATGATGTGCTCAATAATCATCCTGGTGGTCCCCTGACCTGTGCTGCTCAGGTGTGGTGGGGTGGCCATGAGCCACGTGTGTAGGAGCTATGCCTTGTCTCCTAACAATCACCCTGCTACATTTCTGGAAGGGTTGAATATTGGAAGGATGGTTGACTGTCGCAGGATAAATGCATCATTGACGGCTGCCCTGGGTACCTTGCACAAACTTGCATGATCATGTTTCTGTGATCGGAGACTACTGGACATTAATGGAGTGGTAGCCTTTTCTATTCACGATGGCCGCTGGCTGGTGTTCTAGTGCCCTGATGGCAACATGTGTGAAGTCAATGCCATCCTGGACGCGAGGAAAGCCAGTCACTGCTACAAATCACCCAGCTCTCTCGTGCTGAGTGTTGAGGTCGATGAGGGAGGTGATTATACTGGTTAGCCTTGGTGACCTGCTTAATGCAGCTGCATACAACAGACTGGAAGGAGCCAGTGGGAAAGAAGTTAAGAGCTGTGGTGACTGAGAGCCACTGGCAAAGCATGATGCCTTGGTCCAGCAGACTGCAGGTTCTGTTGCAGGAGGCTACAGAGGTCTGCAACAGCCTGTCTGTTAAAGCACGGCCTCCTGATGCACTGCTCTTCAGATAGATCCAGGAAAGTGACTCTTGTCCTGTACATTCTGTGTGCCGGGTAGGCTCGCCTACATGGAACCCCACTCACCTGCTCTCTTCTGAGAGGCTCAGGCTGCTGCTGCTGGTTGCTCTGGCTGCTGCTGGTTGCTCAGGCTGCTGCTGGTTGCTCAGACTGCTGCTGGTCGCTCAGACTGCTGCTGGTTGCTCAGGCTGCTGCTGGTGTTGGTTGCTCAGGCTGCTGCTGGTTGCTCAGGCTGCTGCTGGTTGCTCAGGCTGCTGCTGGTGCTGGTTGCTCAGGCTACTGCTGGTGTTGGTTGCTCAGGCTGCTGCTGGTTGCTCAGACTGCTGCTGGTTGCTCAGGCTGCTGCTGGTTGCTCAGGCTGCTGCTGGTGCTGGTTGCTCAGGCTACTGCTGGTGTTGGTTGCTCAGGCTGCTGCTGGTTGCTCAGGCTGCTGCTGGTTGCTCAGGCTGCTGCTGGTGCTGGTTGCTCAGGCTACTGCTGGTGTTGGTTGCTCAGGCTGCTGCTGGTTGCTCAAGCTGCTGCTGGTTGCTCAGGCTGCTGCTGGTTGCTCAGGCTGCTGCTGTTTGCTCAGGCTGCTGCTGGTGCTGGTTGCTCAGGCTGGTGCTGTGGGTGCTGGTTGCTCAGGCTGCTGCTGGTGCTGGTTGCTCAGGCTGCTGCTGGTTGCTCAGGCTGCTGCCGGTGCTGGTTGCTCAGGCTGCTGCCGGTCCTGGTTGCTCAGGCTGCTGCTGGTTGCTCAGGCTGCTGCTGGTTGCTCAGGCTGCTGCTGGTTGCTCAGGCTGCTGCTGGTGCTGGTTGCTCAGGCTACTGCTGGTGTTGGTTGCTCAGGCTGCTGCTGGTTGCTCAGACTGCTGCTGGTTGCTCAGGCTGCTGCTGGTTGCTCAGGCTGCTGCTGGTGCTGGTTGCTCAGGCTACTGCTGGTGTTGGTTGCTCAGGCTGCTGCTGGTTGCTCAGGCTGCTGCTGGTTGCTCAGGCTGCTGCTGGTGCTGGTTGCTCAGGCTACTGCTGGTGTTGGTTGCTCAGGCTGCTGCTGGTTGCTCAAGCTGCTGCTGGTTGCTCAGGCTGCTGCTGGTTGCTCAGGCTGCTGCTGTTTGCTCAGGCTGCTGCTGGTGCTGGTTGCTCAGGCTGGTGCTGTGGGTGCTGGTTGCTCAGGCTGCTGCTGGTGCTGGTTGCTCAGGCTGCTGCTGGTTGCTCAGGCTGCTGCCGGTGCTGGTTGCTCAGGCTGCTGCCGGTCCTGGTTGCTCAGGCTGCTGCTGGTTGCTCAGGCTGCTGCTGGTTGCTCAGGCTGCTGCTGGTTGCTCAGGCTGCTGCTGGTTGCTCAGGCTGCTGCTGGTTGCTCAGGCTGCTGCTGGTGCTGGTTGCTCAGGCTGGTGCTGCGGGTGCTGGTTGCTCAGGCTGCTGCTGCGGATGCTGATTGCTCAGACTGCTGCGGGTGCTCTTCCTCCTACAACTGTTCCAACATCCAAATAAAAAACTGTGAATAATAAAAGGGATGGTGCAGGAGGGAGAGCTTTAGTTTCCTGGATCACTGGGTCTGCTTCTGGGAAAGGTGGGACTTGTACAAGTCGGACGGTTTACACCTGAACCAGAGGGGGACCAATATCCTTGCGGGGAGGTTTGCTAGCACTGCTGGGGGGGGTTTAAACTAACTTGGCAGGGGGATGGGATACAGAGTGGAGCTATAGTAGGGGGTGATTTACAGCCAAATACGGAGGAAAAAACAAGTCAGCTGGGAAGGCAGAGCAAATATGTGAAGGCAAAAGGCAATATGGGAAGGCTGGAAGGCATTTATTTTAATGCAAGGAGTCTTGCAAATAAGGTGGATGAACTGAAGTTGTTGTTGAACACATGGGAGTACGATATTGTTGCTATCACGGAGACATGGTTGAGGGAGGGTCAGGACTGGCAGCTCAATATTCCGGAGTATAGAATCTTCAGGCGAGACAGAGGGGGGTGTAAAAGGGGAGGGGGTGTTGCAATATTAATTAAGGAGTCAATTACTGCTGTAAGGAGGGATGATATATTAGCGGGTTCCTCTAATAAGGCCATATGGGTAGAACTTAAAAACAAAAAGGGGGCAAGCACTTTGCTGGGAGTGTACTATAGGCCCCCAAATAGTCAGGGGGAGATAGAGGAACAGATATGTAGGCAAATCTCAGAGAAGTGCGAAAATAATAGGGTAATAATAGTGGGAGATTTCAACTTCCCCAATATTAATTGGGATAGTCAGAGTGTGAAAGGCTTAGAGGGTGCAAAATTCTTAAAGTGCATCCAGGAGAGCTTTTTGAGCCAACATGTAGAAAGTCCTACAAGAGAGGGGGCGGTACTGGACCTAATTCTAGGGAATGTAGCCGGGCAAGTGGTGGAAGAGTCAGTAGGAGAGCATTTTGGCGACAGTGACCATAATTCGGTGAGATTTAAGGTGGTCATGGAAAAAGACAAAGACGGCCCGGAAATAAGGGTTCTAAATTGGGGGAAGGCCGATTTTAATATGATAAGGCAGGATCTGGCAAAAGTGGACTGGGAGCAGATACTTATAGGAAAATCCACATCAAAGCAGTGGGAGACTTTCAGAAGGGAAATAGAGAGAGTACAACGCCAACATGTTCCCGTAAAGGTCAAGGGTGGGACCAACAAGCAAAGGGAACCTTGGATGACAAGGGATATACAAAAATGCATTAGGAAAAAAAGGGGGGCTTTTGGCAGTTACAAAAGACTTAAGACGGAGGAAGCCCTAGAGGAGTATAAAAAGTGCAGGGGCATACTTAAAAAAGAAATTAGGAGAGCGAGGAGGGGCCATGAAATAACACTGGCGAGCAAAATAAAGGAAAATCCTGAGATGTTTTATAAGTATATTAAGGGCAAGAGGATAACCAGGGAAAGGGTAGGGCCCATTAGGGACCAAAGTGGCAATCTGTGTGTAGAGCCAGATGATGTAGGTGGGGTTTTAAATGAATTTTTTGCATCTGTGTTCACTATGGAGAAAGACGATGTAGACATAGAAATCGGGCAAGGGGACTGTGATATACTTGAACATATTAGCATCGAGAGAGAAGAGGTACTAGAGGTTTTAGCAGGCCAAAAAGTGGATAAATCCCCAGGCCCGGATGAGATGTATCCCAGGCTGCTGTGTGAGGCAAAGGAGGAGATTGCAGGGGCTCTGACACAAATTTTCAGAACCTCTCTGGCCACAGGGGATGTACCAGAGGACTGGAGAACAGCTAACGTAGTACCATTATTCAAGAAGGGTAGCAGGGATAAACCAGGAAATTACAGGCCAGTGAGCCTAACATCTGTGGTAGGGAAATTATTGGAAAAGATTCTGAGGGACAAAATTAGTCTCCACTTGGAGAGGCAAGGATTAATCGGGGATAGTCAGCATGGCTTTGTCAAGGGTAAATCATGTCTGACCAATCTGATTGAATTTTTCGAGGGGGTGACTAGGTGTGTGGATGAGGGAAATGCTGTGGATGTGGTTTACATGGATTTCAGTAAAGCTTTTGACAAAGTCCCGCATAGGAGGCTGGTCAAGAAGGTAAGAGCCCATGGGATCCAGGGTGCCTTGGCGCGTTGGATCCTAAACTGGCTGAGTGGCAGGAGGCAGAGGGTGATGGTCGAAGGTTGCTTTTGTGACTGGAAGCCTGTGTCCAGTGGGGTACCTCAGGGATCGGTGCTGGGTCCCTTGCTGTTTGTGATCTACATAAATGATTTGGAGGAGAATGTAAAAGGTATGATCAGTAAATTCGCAGATGACACGAAAATTGGTGGGGTGGTAAATTGCAAGGAGGAAAATCTCAGGCTACAGGACGATATAAACGGGTTGGTCAGATGGGCGGAAAAGTGGCAAATGGAATTTAACCCTGAAAAGTGCGAGGTGATGCATTTTGGACGGACAAATAAGGCAAGGGAATACACAATGAGTGGTAGGACCCTAGGAAGTACAGAGGGTCAGAGGGACCTTGGTGTACATGTACATAGATCCCTGAAGGCAGCGGAACAGGTAGATAAGGTGGTTAAAAAGGCATATGGGATACTTGCCTTCATTAGCCGAGGCATAGAGTATAAGAGCAGGGAGGTTATGATGGAGCTGTACAAAACGCTGGTAAGGCCACAGCTGGAGTACTGTGTGCAGTTCTGGTCGCCTCACTATAGGAAGGATGTGGTTGCATTGGAGAGGGTGCAGAGGAGATTTACCAGGATGTTACCTGGGCTGGAGCGCCTCAGCTATGAAGAAAGACTGAACAGGCTGGGGTTGTTTTCCTTGGAGCAAAGAAGGCTGAGGGGGGACCTGATTGAGGTGTACAAAATGATAAGGGGCATAGATAGGGTAGATAAAGAGGAACTTTCCCCTTAGTAGGGGGGTCAATAACAAGGGGGCATAGATTCAAGGTAAGGGGCAGGAGGTTTAGAGGGGATTTGAGGAGGAACTTTTTCACCCAGAGGGTGGTTGGAGTCTGGAACTCACTGCCTGAAAGGGTGGTAGAGGCAGGAACCCTCACAACATTCAAGAAGCATTTGGATGAGCACTTGAAATGCCATTGCATACAAGGCTATGGACCAAATGCTGGAAAATGGGATTAGATTGGACAGGGCTTGATGGACGGCGCAGACACGATGGGCCGAAGGGCCTCTTTCTGTGCTGTATAATTCTATGACTCTATGACTACCACCCTTGATTAGCAGATAAAGCTTACTGACTGTGAATAAAGCAAAATACATCAGAAGGAAGTGATCTGGAAGCTAGCAACTCTCCTGGCACAATGGCACACAGGCCCTATGATCCACTTACCTGCAGGGGAGTGCCCCTTTAAATACTGCTTCAGTGGCTCTGACAGACCAATCCCACCAGGTTTTACTAGCAGGGTTGGACACTGAGGGCTCGAATTTCCCAGGGCCGTGGAGGGGGGAATGGAGGTGTGTGGGGTGTTAAAATTGCAAAAAGTGGCAGGCGGGCCCAACCCCGCCTCCAAGCAATTTTCAAGAAATCGTGTTTACTGCTCCCGTCTCCGTCCCGCCTCCAAGAGGCAGGATAGGCCCTTAAGGCCCTTAAGAAGCACTAAATTGCCTCTACTATTCCATTTTGAAAGGCCTTTGTGATTTTAACCCTTTTCCCACGTGAAGCATGCCTGCTCTGAAACACGACGGTGAAACCTGGCAGGAGCACAATTGGATTGCTGACTATCAGCTGCAGCTCCACCATTAAATCGGAGATTTGATCAGCCATCATTTGCAGGTGGCAGGACTTTGTTGTCTCAGGTCTGGGGGAACTTTTAGAAGGCATAACCACAGCTGTGGAAGTTTGGAGCCCGACACCCATCTCCAGTGTGACCTCCTGGGAAACCCCTCTCGCCATCTTGACTGAGCACCAGCAGAACCATGAACAACAGCAGCACCAACATCAACAGCAACAACAGGAGCACCAAGCTGCTGCTCACCCACCTGAAGCTGCACAGGCCAGAAGGCGCCAGCGCATGGAAGCCCGTCGGCGCAGGAGATACCCCCCAAACAGGGTTTACCGACACAGGGTCAGCTACCTCAACATGTCTGAGCAGCAGTGCCAAAGGCAGCTCCGACTTTCGTGAGAGGTAGTGGATGACATCTGCACAATGCTGCAACAAGACCTGGAGCCCAGAGGACCAGGTGGACACCCCTTACCAGTGGCCGTCAAAGTCACCACCGCATTCAACTTTTTTGCCTCCAGCTCATTCCAGGGATCAGCAGCAGACATCAGCGGCATCTGCCAGGTGGCTGCACACACTTGCATCACACAGGTAACCGATGCCCTCTTTGCCATTGCGTACAATCACATCCATTTCACCAAGGATCAAGCAAGTGTCACGGCGCGTGCGGTTGGATTAGCTAATCTGGCAGGCTTTCCAAGGGTGCAGGGCGTCGTTGACTGCACACATGTGGCCCTTAAGGCTCCCCATCGCAATCCAGGTATTTTTGTCAACCGCAAGGGCTTCTACTCCCTCAACGTTCAGCTGGTGTGTGACCACAAGAAGGAAATTTTGCATGTTTGTACCCTGGCAGTTGCCATAACTCCTTCATACTGCGCCAGTCTAGTGTGCCTCCGCTATTCAGTCCGCCAGATCAACTTCACGGATGGCTACTTGGAGACAAGGGCTATCCCCTGAAGACGTGGCTAATGACGCCGTTGAGGAGCCCATCCAACAAAGCTGAGGAGCGCTACAACTCCAGCCACATTTCCACCAGATCCATAATCAAGCAAACCATCGGCCTGCTGAAGATGCACTTCAGATGCCTGGATAGATCAGGTGGAGCCCTACAATACGCAGCAGCCAGAGTCTCCAGAATCGTCGTGGTTTGCTGTGCACTTCACAACATGGCACAGTGTCGTGGCTTGCAGATTCCTGAGGGCTAAGTGGCTCCTCACATATCCTCCTCAGATGAGGAGGAGGAGGAGGTGGAGGAGGAGGAGGAGAGCGAAAACGAACATCTTGCAGAGGTCCATCAACCAGCGGCAGCAGTACGCGAGAACATTGCTGCCTGGGATGCAAGGAACGCACTCATCTTGGCCAGATTTGCTTAGCCTAGCCAATCAAGCACTTTTGCCTCGCAGCTTCTTACCAGAGCTTCAACAATGGCCAAGAACCAGCGGATTCCTAACAATTTGACCACCATACTGACAATTGCAAGTAATCCCAAGTCCTCAATGTGGAAGTCCCATTAGCGAAATGACACACACCACAACTGCAGCAGTAGCCATCAGATTTTTTATTTACAGTAACCATCTGATGGCTTTTTAACATTAAACATCAAATTTCACCCAAGTGACTACCCTTGTGACTATTTGTGCAGTAACTTTCTCTTACGCGTGCTCCTACATAGTGCTTCCCCTGTGGCTTCAGCAGATGTGGAGGTCCCTTGCTCAGTTTCTTGCTGCTCCTGTCTCGACACCTTTGGCACGCGTCCTCTGGGGTTGCGAACCTGTGAGGGCTCGCCAACAGTCTGCTGCTCCTGCGGCTGTGCAGAGATTGAGACGCCGATCTCAGTTGGGTGGGGACTCTGGTGGGGCACTGACCGAGGGCTCTGCAGTGGCATGGTCATGTGAGTGCTTGGAGAGGAGCCCCCACTTCCTTGATGTCTGCCACCAACTTCCCTCTCATGGGTCAGGTCCACCTCAGCGCTTGCAAGTGGCTTCAGAGCACCTTGCTGTACATCAGGGGGGCCATGGGGACCCGTATCTCCACTGGCAGTCCTACTCAGAAGGACTTCCATGAAGCTCTGGTTTCTCTGTTCAATAGATGACCATTGCTCCTCCAGAGATGTCATTCTATTCAGAACACTCACCATGTTTTCTGCACTCTGCCGACTTATCACCTCCATGGAGGTTGCCATCCTTTCCATGGTGGTGCGTTCATGCGCCAATGACTCCACAAAGGCTCTGCTCATGTTCGCAATGGACTCCTCCATTTGCTCCACACACGCAGCGACCCTGGAGAAAAAACCTGCCAGAGACTTCTGCATCTGTTCCTGGAGTTCCAGCACCGCTGATCTTGTGGATGGACCCAGAGGCAGAGCTGGGAGAGTCCTGCGCCCTCCGACGAGGACTCTCCACTGCTGTCCCTGTCTGCACAATCTGCTGATGCCCACTTGTGAGCTGTGATACACCAGGTGACAACACCACTCTATCTCGCGAAGGTCCCACCGAGGTGTGAGTGTCTGCGCCAGTGCTGGGTGCGCTGAATACTGCTGACGCTGCACCCTCAGAGGTTGCAGCTTCCTCTGAGGAGTCTGGAGGCTCAGCCTGTTCCTCCTGGCTAGTGGGGACGGGTGTTTGCGATGGTCCTGTGGGGGAGTAAAGGAAAGAGTCAGAGATGTGATGCCAAGGTTACATGCACATTGCATATTGCAGATGATCATAAGCTCATCTGTTAGAGCTTCAGAATCATTATCAGTGACTCATGCAATGTCAATGAGAGAGATGGAAAACTATTCTGTCACCAGCTTGCTCTGATGCGCCCGTCTGTCCGTCCCCCACTTGCACATCGTCCTCCACTCCCACGATCTCCAGGGCCGCCTCCTCCCAGGGGGTGAGCTGGGCTACTGAGGGTGGCCCCCCTCCTGTCCTCGCTCTTTCCCTCTTATTGTGAGCTCTCTTTTCCTGCAATGAGGGAGACAAGTGGAGTTTGAGTGAGAATGAAGGAGTGAGTGTAGAGAATCCATAGCATAGATGCTTAGAAGGAGACAAAGATGGAGTGAGATGGCAAGACCAAGGGCCCTCCCTGTGTGTTGTAAGTTGTTTTCATAGCATCACAGTGATAGAGAGTGTGAGGGCTGCATAGTCGAATAGTTAGATGAATGTGACCATAGAGAGAGAAGGAATGGGTAAGGGTGCATGGATGTCAGTTTCAAGTGGGATGTGGAAGAAGAGATTGCTAAAGCTGAGTGCTGGTGAGGAGAGGCAATGGGGATCAGATTAAGGGTGATGGGAAAGTCATACTCACTTTTCCAGTGTGCAGAAGATCATGAAACCTCTTCCTGCACTGAAGCCAGGTTCTGCGGCTTATCGACAAAGAGTTGACCTCCTGGGCCACCTGGATCCACACAGCCTTGGTCTGCTGGGGAGGCTTCTTCCTCCCTGAAGAAGGGAAGAGCACCTCTTTATTGGCTCTTGCTCCCTCCACTAAAGCTTGCAGGGCAGCATCATCAAACCTGGGAGCAGACCTAGGTTTCTCGCTGGTCATTCTGCCTCCAGGTCCCTCTAACATGAAAGGCCAAAAGGTTAGTAGTCTGCAGAAGAAGCAAAGCTTGTTGCAGACCTTAAATGCAGCAGCAATGATGACATCAAAGGAGGCGAGTTTCAGACTGAAAAAACTAATTGGGCCATGGGTTCCCACACGCTGGAACTCAATTGCCCATTTAAGTTAAAATCGCTTCATTCTCCCACATCAATTTAGAATCGGGTGGCTAACATGAAAAGCGGATTACACGACCCCAACCCGCCCCAGTGACAAAATCCAGCCCTGAGTGTTTGGATAGTAATTGCAGCATAGGACTCCAAGTTACATGTATTCATGAGACACTGCGTAGGGTGACTCGGAAAGCTTTGCAGTTAAGCTGGCAGCGGGCAGGAGCACATCAGGAACACACATGATCTACCACGAATTTAGCCACCTGACGCCTCGTTCCTGTTGGGTGCGGCAACAACAACTTGTATTTATATAGCGCCTTTAACGCGCTGCACAGGAGTATTATAAGACAAAAAATTTGACACCGAGCCACATAAGGAGAAATTAGGGCAGGTGACCAAAAGCTTGGTCAAAGAGGTAGGTTTTAAGGAGCGTCTTAAAGGAGGCAAGAGAGGTAGCGAGGCGGAGAGGTTTAGGCAGGGAATTCCAGAGCTTAGCGCCTAGGCAACAGAAGGCACAGCCACCAATGGTTGAGTGATTATAATCAGGGATGCTCAAGAGCAGGTTAAAACCAGCCTTGTATTTGATGTTAATTTGTTTTAATTGTTAAATCTGGCCATTCCTTCAGTGTTATCTCAATGTATTCACTGAAGGCCATGGGAGAATTAGCCCGGATGAACTTTGTGATTACTAGTTAATTCTTCTTGAATTTATGAAAATTAGCTGAAATTGACAATTAGATCATTAGAAATACTTTCTCAAGTGGAACACTCTGTGATACAGTGAAATATTTGTACCCTATTACATTCTGCATCAACTAAAGCTCCTTCAATTACAGTAAGTTAAGATCTCACTGCAGTACTGAATTTTTTACTGGCTCAAACTGAATGCAGAAGCAAGCTAATCGCTCGAGGGAATGAATTATTACTCAATTTCCAGTCCTGAAAGATTTTTGCTGCTCCAAATTACTGCTACAAATATTTTACATCAACTGGTGCGATGCAGAAAGATCTATTTTGTCGTGAAGATGCCCCTTTCCAGTGCATTAATTCACCACTGCAGAGTGGAAGCCATTAGGAGATCTGGAATCAAGATTGCAAGCTCCTTTCATGCAGTCAACTGATGCCAAATCATTTTATTGATTCTCCTGCATTGCACAGGCTGTTAAGGAAGCCTTTAGTTCCTCAGCATTTGCTACTGCCATAGGAAAGGGAAAATGTTCCCTGCAAAGCATGGCCATGTTCTGGATATTATCTCTGCAACAGACCCCCGCTGTGTTTGAACAAATAGGGGGCGTTGCACCAACAGTGTATTGTATTGGCTTCATGAATGTGGCAGACATGGAGGAGTAATGAAGCTTTTTTATGCAAGTGAAATAAACCCAGCAATACCCCATTACTAGCGCACCATTTAAAAATTATGTATATCTTTTTTACATCAAAACCAAAAAGGCAAATGTATTTTAAACTTTTTAAATTGTTACATCTACAAACCTTTTTGTTGAACAAAATGTTCATAGTTCCTCGAGTGATAAGGCTTTAGGATTTGCCTTCCTACTGGTGCAAATGCTGTCTGATGGGGTAGAATTTCCACAGGGGATCTCCCGATCTCCACCACTTTGGTGGAAGATTGTCAGAAACCCTGGAGAAACAGTGACGTAAGAAAACTACTAAGCACTTGGTTTGAGTATAAAACAAGGCTTTAATCAACTGTTTTACAACCATGAGTTTCTAGTTACATCACTAGTTCCTGGTTACAAAAATGTCCTGAGCAAGCTGGGCCCACGCCCGAGTATTTATACTTTCCTTGGACGGCGCCACCAGCTGGCCACCCAGTGTTATCTCATGAGTCATTTCTACAGATTCATGACAAACAGGTTAAATGCCCTATCTCTGGCATTTCTGCTGAAGTTACAGCGAACATTTGGGAGAACCCCCATGAAAATTCCTGGGGATAGTGTGATTGCACAGCCATTCTTCCTGCCAGAAACAAGAATATTTGAAGACCAAAGATGCAATAAAACAAATGTTGACCATGATTTCCAGGCTACAGTGAAAACCATTAACCCTTTGATTATCAAAATAACTGAGAGTGTACAGCAGGACCCTCAACCTTCAGCTTCAGGCATCACATACTGTTGGTCACTTCTAAAACCCTCAGGTCAATGGTTAGCTACAAAAGTTATTTTAGATATAAAAACCCATTCTAGCACTAGGGGGTAGTTTATTTATTCAATGATTGTATTGGGCTGACTCAATGAAATCACTTCAGTGGTGAATCAAAGTTGTTTTCAAGCCACACTCGTTTGACTCTTTTCCCTTTTGCACAATTATGCAGATAAACTTAAGATTGTGAATAAATGTTACTTAGAGGACCACACCATATGTGTACATACATATGTGTGTTTATGGCATTGCATGTAGGCAACATAGAAATGATTAGGTGAACATCAGGATTTAAACATTGCATTTATTTGTCTTCCCCTCTAATGCAAGTGACTCGAACTAGAAAACAGAGCTCACTATTGTCCAGTAATAGATATGTGAATGAATTTAATAATATTGGCAGAAAATAGAATGAAGAGTGTTGTGTTGGTACCTTTCTACCTAGACCCAATTTAGGACTCAGAATTCAGAGATTCAAACATGAAGTGCTTTATTCAGGAAGGAAAGGAAGTACTGGAAAGTTCCGAACAAAGAGAGCTAAACTTAACCAAGAGAACACCCAACCATTTATCTGCTGTGACAACGCCACCACAGGTGGGAGGAGAACACACAATACATAACATATTCCTCCCCTCTTAAATGAAAGGTCCACATTATTCCTCAACAGGTAAGTTACTTTCAATGCACTCACTAACCAAGGGTAGAGGTAGACTGCCTCAAACCCTGACTTTACCCTGGGGTTTATTCTGCCCCAGTCTTGTGGGTAAGTCACTAAGCCTACAGATCCAAGCATCTTGGAGGCCGCCGCTCCCTGACAGGATACCGGCGGTCATCGCTGGCTTCCACAGCAGTAGACATTGACACAGGCCTGGATGGAGAAGGTGCCTGTGTCAGTCGAAAGTCAGGAGTTTGCACAGGTGGAACAGTCTCTATGACTTCCTGTGTTGGAGAAGAGCACTGTGGCAAAGGATGCTGGTTTGCGGTATCATCCGTAAACAGTTCATGCCAACCAGCCGTTGGAGCCTCTGTGGCTGTCTCTGTTCCTAGCAACAGTTGATCTGTGTGTCTTCTCCAGACGACGTCCTCGGCAGTCTCAACCGTGTAAGACACAGGGCCTGTCTGCGTGATCACCGTAGCAGGAACCCATTTCAGTCCAGTGTTGTAGTTTCGAGCTAGGACATGCTCTCCAGGGTGAAACCGTCTCTCCTTGGCTCTTTTCTCTCTCTTTTCAACTTGAGCTTGTTGTTGACAATGGACAACCTGTTCTGCCCTTGGAGGTTTGAGTAAGTCAAAACTTGTCCGCAACAGCCTCTTCATCATGAGCGAAGCGGGGGAAGTTTTGGTTGTGGCATGCGGCTCGTTCCTGTAGGACAACAGGAAGCTGTTCAGACATTGGTGGACGGAGCCCTGACCTCACAGGCTCCAGGACTCCATTCTTGACTAAGGCCTCCAAGTTAGCCTCAACTTTTGGCCTAATTGCATAGGGTACAGGTCGGGCTTTGTGAAACTTCGGCTTGCTGTCAGGTTTAATGTCCAGTCTCACGCTGATCTTTTTCATGCTCCCAAGTTCCCCATTGAAGAGTTCTGCATGTTTGTTTAACACTGCAGTCAGACCTGACTCCCCTTTTGACATCATGCGGACTGCAGGCCAGTCCAGCGTGATTTTCTCTAGCCACGCACGTCCCAGTAGCGATGGGTAATTTCCCTTTACCACATATAGTGGCAGTTTCGCAGTCTGTCCGTTCAATTTAACTGTCACCTCAATGGCGCCTCTCATGGCCACAGGTTCGCTGGTATACGTCTTTAGCACAATGTTTGTTGGCTGAAGGGTAAGATGCTTTAGCATTTTGTTGTAGACAGTGTCTGAAACAAGGAACACAGCCGCGCCTGTGTCCACCTCCATCCGCACTGATTGTTCCTCCACCAGTGGTGATACCCAGTAGCCATTTGAACCACCTGCAACCATCAGTATGTGCACCTCTTCCTCCTCAGAGGTGTCGCTCCCCTCTGTTTTGCTTGTTCCATCATACTGCACTGAATGAACACTCCTTTTCCTCTCTTGTCCAAATACAGACATTTTGCTTTCATGCTTCCCAGCTCTGTCTGTTTTTTTACCTCTACAGGCGCGTTCAATGTGACCTTTTTTGCCACAATTTCGGCATTCCAGCTCCGTACACCAGCAGTCATTAGCGTGATGGCCCGTTTTCCCACAACGGTAACATGTGCTGTTCCGCGCACCTTTAGGCTCAGACGACACCTTGTGAACTCTCCCTGTTGAACTCAACTGGTGAGCCTCCTTTTCCACCATCTCCATGGAGACACTAACTTCAATGGCCTTTTCAAGAGTAAGGTTGTCCTCAGTAAGAAGGCGCTTCTGTGTGGCTGCATTTTGCAGACCACACACGAGTCTGTCTCTAATGGTGTCCTTCAGCACCTCCTTGAACTCGCAGTGTTCTGACAACCTTTTTAAAGCAGCAATAAACATCGTCACTGATTCCCCCTCCTCTTGATTCCGTTTGTGAAATCTAAATCTCTCAGCAATAACCAGAGGTTTTGGTGAAAAATGTGCTCCAAGAATTTCCACTAGTTGCTTATATGTTTTAGTTCCTGGCTTATCTGGCTGCACGAGGCTGTGAAGTAAATTGAATGTCTTCGGCCCCATTACACTCAAAAAGGTAGGCACGACCTTTTCGTTTGCCACCGCATTCGCCAATACAAAATAGTCAAAACGTTCCGTATATGCGCTCCATTGCACCACATTTTCATCAAAATCACCGATGTTTCCTAATATAATAGCCATCTCACGTTTCAAATTAAAATTTCTGTTTACTCACTGCCGTAACGTTAATGTGATGCTGCAATCTCTGTTCCAAGTGTTTTTTAGTCGAAAACAAGAAAGTTCCTACAACGCAGATTCATCCCATCCTCGTTCCACTTGTTGTGTCGGTACCTTTCTACCTAGACACAATTTAGGACTCAGAACTCAGAGATTCAAACATGAAGTGCTTTATTCAGGAAGGAAAGGAAGTTCTGGAAAGTTCCGAACAAAGAGAGCTAAACTTAACCAAGAGAACATCCAACCATTTATCTGCTGTGACAGCGCCACCACAGGTGGGAGGAGAACACACAATACATAACAAAGAGCACTGCCCTCTGATATCACAAAATGTTTGTGTTACTTTGTGATATTTTTGTATAAACAAGCTAACTTGCATTGAGCATGAAATAACAACAGAAAATGCTGGAAATACTCAGCAGGCCAGGCAGCATCCGTGGAGAGAGAAACAGAGTTAACGTTTCAGGTCTGGGACCCTTCATCAGAACTGGAAAAAGCTGGAGATGTAACAGATATTAAGCAGGTGCAGAGACGGGGGGGGTTGCGGTTAGAAGGGGAGGAAGGAGTAGAAAGAACATCCTGTACTTTTGTAAGAGGCAGGAAAGATAAAATGTTGCAAATGGGAATGGCAAAAATCATACTGCATGAAAAATGGGGGCAGGGATAATTATCTGAAATTGTTGAACTCAATGTTGAGTCCGGCAGGCTGCAAAGTGCCCAATCGAAAGATGAGGTGCTGTTCCTCGAGCATACGTTGAGCTTCATTGGAACACAACATGACCAACAACTTGCAATTAAACAGCACTGCTCATGTAGAAGAACATCTAAGTGCTTTGCAAATGGAAAGGGAGCAAGCTTACCAGGAGATTGGAAGAGCTTATCAGGGGAACAGAAGGCACATTCAAAGAGATAGGTCTCTAAGAATTTGAATGAAGTGAGCGAGGCAGAAAGACAAAATGGCTTTGGGAGACAGTTCCAAAGAGCAGAGGAATAGTGACTGAACGGTGGGCTGTGATGGTGGATTGAAGCGAATCACAGAAGCAGAGAGTCACCCATTGAGAAACTGTTTCCACTGGCAGAAGGGACGATAATTGTAAAAAAAAATGGGACTAATTGGTACTACCTCTTTCAGAGAGCCAGCACAGGCACGATGGGCTGAATGGCCACTTTCTGTGCTGTATGATTCACAAGCATCTGGTAGAGGCTACAGTGATAGTGCCAAAGGGATTATGTGCATTTCTATTCATATGTTGACAAATGTACTGTTCAGAGGACTGGCAGGTTCATCCATTTTTCTGTAGGTGCAGACAAACTGTTAGTCATTTGTTGAATGAGTCCTATAGCTGGATCCCCATGATTACAGGATATGGTCAATGACACTTGTCAAAATACAAGTGGTGTCAATCAATCCAATGGCGTATGACAACTCCAAGGGATTTTGTTTCCTTACGATGCAGAGGTGTGTGAAACTCAGAAGACTATCCTCCAGAGGACTGCTTTGTCTTTATTTGATCTGTTATCCAGGTTTATTCAACAGAAGTTTGAATGTTTACTTACAAAGCTAAATTTTGGAGACCATTATCCTGGTCCAAAGCCTCGGTTTATGTTTCTGTCACATTGCTCCCAAATCTCTATCGAGCACCAATAAAACTAGACATATAAAAGTACACAAAGGCTTATTTTGCTAAACTGACTATTGTGGTGCTTTTTTTGTGGTGTGCTACACTGTGCAGGCTGACGCAGTAGAGAGCATCCAGCTTAAGAAAAGGAAGGATATGTGACATGACTGGATAAAGAGGAACAATATAGCAGCAGTCACTGTAATTCAAAAATAAACTGACTCATTGGTTGATGTGCTTTGAGATTTTTGAAGTGATTAGGCATTATACATATGCAAGTTTTCAGATTATTAATCAGATTTAGATTTTGGCATGGATGATTTCTGGACAACTTCAACTGAGGATGCTAAGCATCACATCTAAACATGATTGTCTACATTATGAAACTTCGCATATCTTCCTCTTAGGCAGTCCCTTGGAAACGAGGATGACTTGCTTCCACATTACAAATGAGTTCTCAGGTGACTGTTGAGTCCAATGCGAAACCTACAGTCTCTGTCACAGGTGGGGCGGACGGTGGTTGAAGGAGCGGGAGGGTGGGGTGCTTGGGTTGACGTGCGCTCCTTGCGCTGCTTGCACTTGGCTTCCGCTTGCTCCTGGCGAAGAGGCTCGAGGTGTTCGACGCCTTCTCGGATGCTTCTTCTCCACTTTGTGCGGTCTTGGGCCAGGGGTTCCCAGGTGTCAGTGGGGATGTTGCACTTTTTCAAGGAGGCTTTGAGGGTGTCTTTGAAGCGTTTCCTCTGCCCACCTGGGGCTCTCTTGCCATGCCGGAGCTCAGAGTAGAGTGCTTGTTTTGGGAGTCTCGTATCGGGCATGTGGACGATGTGACCTGTCCATCGGAGCTGATCGAGCGTGGTCAAAGCTTCAATGCTGGGGATGTTGGCCTGAGCGAGAACACTGACGTCGGTGCGCCTATCCTGCCAATGAATTTGCAGGATCTTGCGGAGGCAGCGTTGGTGGTACCTCTCCAGTGCTTTGAGGTACCTGCTGTACATGGTCCATGTCTCTGAGGCATACAGGAGGGCGGGTATCACTGCTGCTCTGTAGACCATGAGCTTAGTGCCGGGTTTGAGGTCCTGGTCTTCAAACACACTCTTCCTCAGGTGACCGAAGGCTGCACCGGCACACTGAAGGCGGTGTTGGACTTTGTCATCGACGTCTGCCCTTGTTGACAGTAGGCTCCCGAGGTATGGAAAGTGGTCCACATTGTCCAAGGCCTTGTCATGGATTTTGATAATTGGGGGGCAGTACTGTGTGGCGGGGGCAGGTTGGTAGAGGACCTTTGTCTTACGGATGTTTAGTGTAAGGCCCATGCTCTCATACGCTTCGGTGAAGGTGGTTTGGAGTTCGACATCCGAGTGAGCACAGACGCAAGAAGAAACTTCACATATCACTGAGAAAATAAATGTAGAAAAAAAGATAATAAATGTTAATGCATTAAATAACCTCACTGGTTTTAATCTTCGGAATCTCGTCATTGAGGTATCTCAGCAAGTGTAGACATGTCAGCTAATAAGATAACACATTGACCAGCAGTACTTGTCCAGTAATTAGCTTAATAAGTAACAGTCATCGGGGATGTAGAAGGGAAAATCCTGCTTCATAACCTCCTCGACTTATTTGGGGGCATTGTAAATGACATAGATAGTAAAGACCCTACAGTGTGGTTTTGGGAGTAATTATGAGAGATGCAGTATAAGACTAGGGGGGAGGTACTGAACAAATTAATTCCTTTTTCCTATATTGGATTTATAGATTTTAAAAAGTGTTTTACGATCACATTCCACAATTCAGTTTGTTTTTCGGTGAAAACTAAAACCCACTGGCCTCCTGTACAACATATGAAAAAAGCAGTTATAATGGAAGTGTATTAGCTTGTGAATTTGTTATGACTTATGCTGCAGCTATACCCAATATTCCATTAATTTTATTATAGAGGGAAAAACCTTGAATACACAAAAGTGTAATCTTTGCAATGGTGGATTTCAAAATACTTGATGGCGAAAGTGGTGCAAAATGTATTTCCGGGAGGACGGTGGGGGGATATTTCCCCAGGAAATTTTCATTTCTGACATTTTCTTGTGCATTTTCAGCATTTTGAAGGACCATAAGCACAGAAAGTATGAATCGGTGCCCTAAATACTGACTGCATAAGAAGTGGTGGTTAGCAATAATTTTTCAACTTTCTCAAGGAGGAAATTTAGTTGGTTAAAGTATTTAGTTGTTTGTGGGGGTAGGGATGGGAGAGAAAGAAGTCATAGATACAGTGAAGATCAGTTTACTCAATTAAAGTGAGACACCACAAAAACAATGGAACCTGATCCAAACAACTACTACAACAAAATCACCAACTTGCATTTATATAGCACCTTTAATGTAGTAAAACATCCCAAGGCACTTCACAGGAGCGTTATCAAACAAAATTTGACGGAAATAATAGGACAGGTGACCAAAAGCTTGTCAAAGAGGTAGGTTTTAAGGAGCATCTTAAAAGATGAGAGTGTTGCGGCTGCCGCGGAACACGAATGGAGGCCGAACCGATCTGAGGAACACATGGCTTTTATTACATTCTCTTGAGAGATGGCTGCCCCAGCTCCTCTCTCTGCTAAACCCGAAAACAGACTGAGGGTGACACCCGCGCTTTTGAGTACACACTGAGGGCGACGCCCGCTCCTTTGTCATGCCTTAAAGGCAGCATGCTTCTTAAAGGCAAGATGCCCGATTTATTGCCCACGGACGGAAAAGTGGATTGCGCCCGTTTAGGTGGCGATCCGCCACACAGCTCCCCCCAGAATCCGCTTAGGAGGTGTGGACGAGACGGTGCGGTGGTCTGATGGGCCGGCTGGAGCGGCTCTTGTAGGACGCCGGTGGACGTGGAACGGCCGGGCGTGGAGCAGCCGGGTGTACTGGCTTGAGGGCAGGTCGGCCGCGTGGCGGTGGACGAGCTACTGGGACCTGCTCACCGGGCTCCGAGTGTGCTGGCTTGAGTCGGTCAACCGACACTTTTTCAGTCCTGTCGCCCACTTGTAGGTCGAAAAATTTGTCCCCAGCCTGTAGCACTTTGTAGGGCCCGTCGTACGGGGGTTGAAGGGGTCCGCGGTGGGCATCGTGCCGGACGAAAACGAACCGTGCCTGGTGCAGGCTTAGCGGGACGTGTGAGGTGGATTCGCCATGCCGGGCAATGGGCACCGGGGCAAACTGTAGCGCCGGTGAGGCGAAGTCGTGGCGTTGCTGGTCGGCTGACCAGGGTGTCGTGGCGGTGGGCAGGAACTCGCCGGGTACGCGCAGCGGCTGGCCGTACACGAGCTCTGCTGCCGATGCGTGGAGGTCTTCTTTAACCGCGGAGCGCAGGCCGAGGAGGACCCACGGGAGTCGGTCGGTCCAGGCGCCGTCCTGGAGGCTGGCTCGAAGAGATGCCTTCAAGGATCTGTGGAACCGCTCACACAGTCCGCTGGCTTGGGGGTGGTACGCTGTGGTGCGGTGAATGGTCACCCCGAGATTGCGTGCGATGGCAGTCCAGAGTTCAGAGGTAAATTGCGGACCTCTGTCCGACGTCATGTCGGAGGGGACGCCGAACCGTGCGACCCAGGTGCTGACGAAGGCTCTGGCGATGTCGGCGGTGGTGGTAGAGGTCAGTGGAATTGCCTCGGGCCAGCGCGTGGTGCGGTCGACGATCGTCAGCAAGTGCATGTGGCCTGTTGGTAAGTCAGCTACTATCATTGGTTCCTTTGCTTGTTTGTTTTGGTGTTTCTGACATGTCTCACATATGCCTATCATGTTCTCAATGTCCTTATTTATGCCAGGCCAATAAACAGTGTCTCTTGCTCTCTTGCATTTTTCAATTCTGAGGTGTCCCTCATGAATCCTTTTGAGCATGTCTTGACGTACAGCCTGTGGAATGACTATTCTATTCTGTTTTAGTAATAGTCCACTTGCGACACTCAACTCTGACCTTATGTGATAGTACTTTGGACAGGAACCTTTTGGCCAACCATGATGAATGTTCTCTATTACTGTTTGTAACACTGTATCTTTTACTGTTTCTTCTGCTATTTGCTTTGATTTTGTGTCTGACACGGGCAGCGCAGCAGTGACCATACTCACATGAACATCCACGTCTTCCTCAGTAGAGCTCACATGACTCATTGTGGGTGCTCGGGATAGTGCATCTGCTAACATTATGTGTTTGCCTGGTGTGTAGATCAGTTCAAAGTCATATCTTTGCAGCTTCATCATGAGTCGTTGAATCCTTGGAGACATCTCATTCAGGTTCTTTTTTATGATGGCAACCAGTGGACAGTGGTCTGTCTCAACTGTGAAGGTGGGAAGTCCATATATGTAGCCATGAAACTTTGCTAGCCCAACTACCAAGCCTAGACATTCCTTTTCAATCTGGGCGTATCGACACTCAGAATCAGTCATAGACCTGGAGGCATAGGCAACAGGCTTCCAATCTTCACCCTCTGCTTGTAGCAAGACCACGCCTAGGCCATCTTTTGATGCATCCATTGACACTTTGATTCTCTTTGTTGGGTCAAAGAAGGTGAGTACAGGTGTGGTTGTCAGCACTGTTTTCAGATTCATCCACTCTTGTTCATGTCTTTCTGTCCATGCGAACTCATTTGTTTTATGTAGCAGGTCTCGCAGACAGGCTGTCTTGGCTGACAAGTTAGGAATGAACTTTCCAATGAAGTTTATCATCCCCATGATGGGTAGCACTCCTTTTTTGTCAGTGGGTCAGGGCATGTTGAGTATGGCGTTTACTTTTCCATATCTGGCTCTATTCCTTTACCAGATAGATTATCTCCTAGGAAAGTGACTTCCTGGATGCCAAACTGACACTTGGCTTTGTTGAGCTTCAGTCCATTCTGGCGTATGCTCTATAGCACTTTAGTCAGTCTCTCATTGTGTTCTTTCAGTGTGGAGCCCCAGATGATGATGTCATCAACATAGACCCGAACTCCTTCCAAACCTTCAATTATGTGTTCCATCGCTCTGTGAAAGATTTCAGATGCAGATATTATCCCGAAAGGCATTCTGAGGAAACAATACCTGCCAAATGGTGTGTTGAAGGTACAGTATTTGGTGCTCTCTTCATCCAGTTTTAGTTGCCAAAATCCTTGTGAGGCATCGAGCTTTGTGAAGTATCTGGCACCTGACATTTTACTGGTGATTTCTTCTCGCTTGGGAATCTGGTAGTGTTCACGTTTTATGTTTGCATTTAAGTCCTTTGGATTCATGCATATTCTTAGATCATTGTTCTTTTTCTTTACACATACCATGGAGTTAACCCAGTCTGTTGGCTCTTCAACTTTCCTGATGACTCCTAGTGTGGTCATTCTGTCCAGTTCTTTCTTGAGCCGGTCACGCAGGGGTGCTGGAACTCTCCGTGGAGCATGTACCACTGGCTGAGCATCCTCCTTTAGCTGGATCTTGTAAGTGAATGGTAGAACTCCAAATCCTTTGAACACATCCTGGAAATTACTCACTACAGAATCCACCGAGTCATCTGGTCTGCTTATGGCACAGTTTATACGGTAGACTCTCTTGACCAGTTCTACGTCCTCACAAGCTTTGTCATCTAATAGTGAATCAAGTCCTTCAGCCACAACAGAAAACATGAGATGATGCACTTTTTCTTTGACTGTCACTTTAAGTCTGCATACACCTAAGCTATCTATTTTCTGTCCATTATAGTTCTTCAGTAATACTGACTTTTTCTGTATTTTGGGCTTTTCTTTCATATTTTTAATGTCACTCATACTGATTAAGTTTGCTTTTGCCCCGTGTCTAGTTTCAATGTAACTAATGCTCCATTTACCTGCAGTGACATCATCCATTTGTCCTCTTTTACTGCATTAACTTTATGTTCAGCATTGTCCATTCCTGAGGGCTGCACATTTTCTGTATCCTTTTCTATTTTGTCACATGACACCATTCCTACAAAAAATGTCTCACTTAAATCAGTGTCCTCAATCACATTGACTTGTTGCCCTTTCTTTGTTTTTACTTTTGAAAAGCATTGTCTGGCAAAGTGATTATTTCCATTACATTTTGTGCACATTTTTCCAAACGCTGGGCATTGTCGTGACTGGTGTTTGTAACCACCACGTTTACAATTAAAAATTCCATCCTCCGATTGCTTTGCAGTTCTGTTCTGCCCATGTTTCTTCCCCTTGTAGGACACAGCACCGACAGCAGCACAGTCACTCATTACAGTCGCATTATTATTAATTTCACTGAAAGTCTTCGCATGCTTCTGAGCTAGCTCACTGGCATGGCATATTTTCACAGCATTCTCCAATGTTCGTTCAGTTTCTCTCAACAAACGTTCCCTGACCTTTTTATCATGAATACCAAACACAATCTGGTCACGAATCATGGATGATTTCAGTTCAGAGAAATTACGTGTCTGTGCTTTCAGTTTCAGATCGGTCACAAAGCTATCAAAAATCTCATTTTGCTGCTGTGTCCGTGAACGGAACACGTATCTCTCATAGGTCTCGTTCTTTTTGGGAGAACAATGTGTATCAAATTTCTTTAGCACATCGTCCAATTTTTCTCTATCCTCCTCTTGATCAAATACTAATGTATTAAATACCTCTATCGCCTGCGGGCCTGCAACCGTGAGCAGTAACGCTATTTTCCTTGCGTCTGGCTTCGTACCGAACCCGATGGCAGCAATGTAGAGTTTGAATTGTTGTTTGAAAGTCCGCCAATTGCAGTTGACATTCCCCATGAGTTTCAAACCCACCGGTGGCTTCAAATTCTCCATGTCGCGTTTCACAATATTCAGCAGATGTTACCACTTCTGGTACCATGTTATTATGTTCATAAATAACTAGACATTCTTATTATGAACAGCTAGCTTGAGCTAGTCACTTTATTCAGCCATGTGGACTTGTACAGCATCCATCTTGACTACTGCCACCTTGTGGGTAGCCTAGTGCATCGTGGGTAGCCCCACTCTTATATACATACAGCTCCACCTAGTGTACCATTCTAGAATGACATGTTACTGATCATTACAACAACTGCCTGAGATCTCTGCGCTCCTCCAATTCTTGCATCTTGCACATCCTCTGTTTTAATCGCACCACCGTCGATGGCCATGCTTTCAGCTGCCTAGGCCCTCAGCTCTGGAATTTCCTCCCTAAACTTCTCTGCCTCTCTACGTCTCTACCTCTCTCTGTTCCTTTAAGACACTCCTTAAAACGTACTTCTTTGAGCAAGCTTTTGGTGATCTGTTCTAATGTCTTCTTATGTGGCTCATTGTCAAATTATGTTTGATAACGCTGCTGTGAAGCGCCTTGGGACATTTTACTACATTAAAGGCGCTATATAAATGCAAGTTGTTGTTGTTATTCCTCAGCTCCCACCTTCACCTTCAAGAAAAGAGTGCCATGCTGCTTAGGTACAATAAAAGCAGTGGTTATGTACAATGCCTGAAATGGTGCCTCCCAGAGAGTACAGGAGTTTCCAACTTAGGTTTTATACTATATTTGATGGGCTCCAAAAGAAATGTACAGAAAAAGGAAGATCACATTTAAAGAAAATGAGAAAGACTTGCATTTATATAGCGCCTTTCATGACCACCGGACATTGAAAAGCGCTTTACAGCCAATGAAGTACTTTTGAAGTGGAGTCACTGTTGTAATGTGGGAAACGCGGCCTTTACTTTGCTACTGTTTTAATATTTCGTTAGCTTTGTAGCAATTCCCATTAAATCACTCTTTCTAAAACCATGTGAAAAAGGCAATTATTTGCCAAATTATTCAAATCTTATTTGAAAAATATTGGACCTCATATATATTTACTAGCTGGGGAGCCCCGCATTGCGAGGGCAATTTTGGGGCGCTTGGTCTCCCTGCCCCTGTGTGTCCCCCCTCTCCCTGTCATGTCCTCTCCCTGTCCTATCCCTCCCCTCCTCTCCCTCCCCTCCCCTCCCCTCCTCTCCCTCCCCTCCCATCCTCTCCCTCCCCTCCCCTCCCCTCCCTCCCCTCCCCTCCTCTCCCTCCCTTCCCCTCCTCTCCCTCCCTCCCCCCCCTGCCTAGCGCCTGAGGTCCGGAGCTGAGGTCCCCCGCGTATCGCGCGGCTGATGGACGGCCGCTGTGGGCGGGCGGGCGGCGCATGCGCGGTCAGTGCGGGCGGCACGAGCCCCCCGCGATTTCCCGAGGCTCGCCTCCCCCCGCGATTTCCCGAGGCTCTCCCCCCCCCCTGCGATTTCCCGAGGCTCTCCCCCCCGCGATTTCCCGAGGCTCTCCCCCCCCGCGATTTCCCGAGGCTCTCCCCCCCCCCCCCGCGATTTCCCGAGGCTCTCCCCCCCCGCGATTTCCCGAGGCTCTCCCCCCCCTATTAAATTGTTATTTAATTCCCTAACACATCATTAAAATATTTACCTTAGTTCCCTAACACACAGAAAGTGTGGGGAGAAAAATTGTGAAAAATCAAGATGGCGGCCACTCACCTCGGTTCAGAAGGATAAGGCCCGCCCACACACGCACCGATTGGTCGACTGGTCAGGTCACCGAAGCGTAGGATTGGTCAATCATCGAGTCACTCGACACTCAACTGTAGGAAGGAACCCGCTGTCCGATTGGTGGACCTCGACGTCACACAGTCGCTAATGAGATGCTAATGAACGGAATGCTGAACGTTTTTGGGATACCGCGGGCGGGATTTTTGTCCGGCCGTAACGTAAATACGCCTATGACCGGTCCGGAATCGCAAGCTTTCTTTTGAGGCGACGCGCGCGTCGGTACGCTCTGTAACTTTCAAACGTATAGAGAACGGACAGACAGACATCGGGACAGACAGAAGAGCTCTTTTATATATATAGACCAGCTGGGGAGCCCCGCGTTGCGAGGGCAATTTTGGGGCGCTTGGTCTCCCTGCCCCTGTGTGTCCCCCCTCTCCCTGTCATGTCCTCTCCCTGTCCTATCCCCCCCTCCCCTCCCCTCCTCTCCCTCCCCTCCCCTCCTCTCCCCTCCTCTCCCTCCCTCCCCTCCCCTGTATCCCTCCCTCCCCTCGCCCACCCCCACCGCTCCCCCACTCCCCTCTGTCCCTCTCTCCGGCCCCTCCCCCTGCCTAGCGCCTGAGGTCCGGAGCTGAGGTCCCCCGCGTATCGGGCGGCTGATGGACGGCCGCTGTGGGCGGGCGGGCGGTGCATGCGCGGTCAGTGTGGGCGGCGCATGCGCGGTCAGTGCGGGCGGCACGAGCCCCCCGCGATTTCCCGAGGCTCGCCCCCCCCGTGATTTCCCAAGGCTCTCCCCCCCCCGCGATTTCCCGAGGCTCTCCCCCCCCCGCGATTTCCCGAGGCTCTCCCCCCCGCGATTTCCCGAGGCTCTCCCCCCCGCGATTTCCCGAGGCTCTCCCCCCCCCGTGATTTCCCGAGGCTCTCCCCCCCCCCGCGATTTCCCGAGGCTCTCCCCCCCGCGATTTCCCGAGGCTCTCCCCCCCGCGATTTCCCGAGGCTCTCCCCCCCCGCGATTTCCCGAGGCTCTCCCCCCCCCGCGATTTCCCGAGGCTCTCCCCCCCCTATTAAATTGTTATTTAATTCCCTAACACATCATTAAAATATTTACCTTAGTTCCCTAACACACAGAAAGTGTGGGGGAAAAAATTGTGAAAAATCAAGATGGCGGCCACTCACCTCGGTTCAGAAGGATAAGGCCCGCCCACACACGCACCGATTGGTCGACCGGTCAGGTCACCGAAGCGTAGGATTGGTCAATCGTCGAGTCACTCGATACTCAACTGTCGGAAGGAACCCACCGTCCGATTGGTGGACCTCGACGTCACACGGTCGCTAATGAGATGCTAATGAGCGGAACGCTGAACGTTTTTGGGATACCGCGGGCGGGATTTTTGTCCGGCCGAAACGTAAATATGCCTATGACCGGTCCGGAATCGCAAGCTTTCTTTTGAGGCGACGCGCGCGTCGGTACGCTCTATAACTTTCAAACGTATAGAGAACAGACAGACAGACATCGGGACAGACAGACAGAAGAGCCGCTTTATATATATAGATATAATGTAGAGTTTTAGACCAGATGTAGAATAGAGTTCAATAATTAACACAATCGCTAAAATTAATGGATCTCCTGATGTGCTTTAATGATACCGATTTTTACATTTGTTGACAATGAATAATTAAGCAAATAAAACACATTGGGGGAAAATTGGGTATCACCCATTTTGGGCTGCTAATATCAGCTGGGCGCAAAGTTTAGCGCCCGGCACTAATTATCGCCTCTGACTGTAAAATTCGCCTCTATCGCCCCTGGAGGTGATTGGAGCGCTAAATCAGGTGCTACACACCTCTCTTAAGGCACAAACGTCGGGGAGCGAGGCGTTACCTCAGAATGCTACCGAAGCTCAGGCAATGTCAGTTATCATGGAAGCCAGACAGACTGGCGCCATCCAGTTCTTAATTGGGAGGGGCCATCTTGCTGGCCAGCCACTCCCTGCTCATTGCAGCCTTGAATCTCGGCCTGAAGAGACCTCTAAAGCAATTGTGTTGGAAGCACTAATGGATAGGCCTAGGGAAAGAGCTTGGTACTTAGGAACCTCAGGTGCTGAGGGCCAAAACTCCTTAGGACAGCATTAAATCTCTCCAGACGACTTCTCCCTCTCAACCTATGTGTACCAAAAATTTTGCCAACAGGAAGTGCCCACCTTTAAATAGTGCTCCCACAGCCCCTTCCCGACCTGAAAACGTTCGCAGGCGCTAAGGGAGGGGGCATGACTCAATATCCAGCCCGGGGCGCTACCGGGGCGTTGCACGCTCGACTGATGTCACAATCTGCGGGCGCAGGAGATCGTGGCGGTAGTGTTTAGCGCCGCCACAAAACAACTGGTCAATTTCGCGAGCGGCACTAAAATCACCGCACGCGGATGCTAAGTTCCTAGCACCCCGTTAGCGCCCTCTGGTGGCACTAACGGAAGGTGCTAACCAACTGAATTTTTCCCCCATACATTTCATATTGCGTTTGATATACTGTTGCAATTATAACTTTGAAAAGTGCAGCATGGTGTTTTTGAAATGACTCAGTATAACCACACTTGGGCTAGAAATTCATTATAGCCCAGGAATGGGCAGTATCTTTAGAAAAGTTTGAGAATTAGCACCAGGTGCTAATGCTTTAGACAGCACGCAAAATTCATTCTCACTGCTCAAAGAAATGATTGAGGTGCTAAATCAAGTATTAAAGGCCTAGCTCAGTGGCATTACACTCAAAGGGTGGGCCAATATCGGGTGCAGTCTAATCTCAACTCATCATTGCCACAGGATTTTCCCAGTACTTAAAGGGGTGGTTCATTAATACTGCAGCACCTCACTCTCAGCATTGCTGGCTGTGCAGCTGCCTCAGCAAGCAGCAGCAGGTCAAGGAGAAGGAGCCGGAGGACTGAAGCAGGTGTGCTCATGGCAGGTCCACCTCAGTCGGGTGGTCAGGGTGATTGAATGCTTCAACAAATGCTACATACCACCATCTGTACCACAAGCTTCACACACTGCCCAAAGCACCACCCCCCCCCCGTGCTCACCCACCAACAATCTCTACCTACTAAGACTCACACCCACATCTCATGCCTTGCACACAATGACAGCTGTGGGAGGCACAAGGGTTATTAGTTATTAGAATGAACATAATATGTGTGATAAGCTTATGCATGAATTTATTCATGGAGTTTGCAATATTTTGTGGTCTCTCTCATTTCACCTTTGCGCCCAGGAGGACGCTGTGATATGGCATGACCCAGGGATGGTATGATGGGCATGTGGTGAGCAAAAGAGATCTGGGGTTTAAGTCATCCTGGTGAGGCTGGAGGTCTGTTTGGAGGAGGTGGCAGAGTTCTGTGACCACCACCTTGGTGATGCGGAGCCGTCTAATACACTGCTCCTCGCTTACTTGAAGGTAGGAGAAGTGCTGTCGGAATACCCTCGGAGGGTAAGGCCTCCTGGTGAGAGCCCTGATGTCCCTCCTCATCCCTCTGCGCACATGTTCCCATTGTTCTGGCTGCCTACGCTCCCTCCGCCATAGATCCTAGAGGGTGAAGTGGCCTGCCAGTACAGCCCCCATTAATGTTGCCAAGTGTAGCAGTTTGAATCTTTGAACAATAAATGAGGCCACTCTGCACTTGCCAGAAGACTGCTGATAAAAAAGAAGCTTGAAATTACTCATACAAACTGCTCCACTGGCTGAAACTGACAAGAAGCCACTCAAACTAACCTGCCCTGACAGCTGCGAATGATTAATGCTGATGCCTTTAAATAAGGTCGCTGGAGCCAGCTTCCATCTGCTGTGCACCTGCTCTCCCTGTCGCTGTCTTGTCAAGGCACAAAGGTCAGTGGCGACAATGAATTTGGAAGATCGGGTGCCCGGTGAGCGTTGCACGCTCACTGACGTCACAATCTGCCTGGTGTTGAAGTCCACGGCGGCACCTCATACCAGTGGCACAACGGGGGGCTGGATTTGCCATGTGGCGCTGGATTCGTCTCACCCCAGCGTTACTGCATCGGCATGCCATTACTGCCCTCTGCAGGCATTAACAGGAGGCGCTAACCTATCGCATTTTTCCCCATATGTTTAAAGATTTATGAGTGAAGTTGAACGAAGGCACATTGAAGTTTTATTAAAAGACCATTATTGTACAATGACACTTTTTCCTGGTTTAGTGTTCACTATTTATATTCCCCGACCTTTTAGTTACTTTTATTATAGATAGGATAGAAATATATCTAACTCCTTCTTGAATATATTTAATAAGTTGGCCTCAACTGCCTTTTGTGGTAGAGAATTCCACAGGTTCACCACTCTCTGGGTGAAGAAATTCCTCCTCATCTTAGTCCTAAATGGCTTACCCCTTATCTTTAGACTGTGACCCCTGGTTCATGCCATACACTACTCCAAAGGAACTAACTGATCACCAGGACTTTGCTGATGGTAAGCTTTAAGCAGCCCATGGGAGATGTTTAGTTTGATTCAGCTACTGATTTAAAACCCAATACCCCATGTGAAGTTATAGTTTCCCCACAGACTTCATAGCATATCTGTGTACATGTTCCCATTGATGTTTAGCAAGAGAGGGAGATAGCATGAAAAATGCATTCAGCTCCTGGCAAGATGATGTTCACATGTGCATTGGTTATCCCATAGGAGACAAGAGAGCTTTGCTTTTTTGCCTTCTAGATACATGTTTCATTTTTTTAAATTGTACTTTAAAATGGTACAGAAAACCTCATATATTGCATTAAAAAATTAACTTGAGAATGCCATAAAAAATATTAATGCTTTGTGCAGTGTTTTTGGATCTTAAACAGTTTTCAGAAGAGCTTTTGGGTTATACCATGTTGGCAGGCGCAAAACGGCCGCAAAGGATACCACTTCAGCATTGGTCCCACCACTAAACCCGTGGGTTACTTTTTTTAGGTGTCCTGAGCAGACATCTAGAACAGCCGAATTCACAATGCATCTTTGTGCCCCTAGAAACTCTTTCAATACGTGATTTCTAAGCTTATGGGCTAGAAATTGGCCTCCTTAGAGACTCCAGTTTTGATCACCTCCAGGGGGCGATAACATGGCGCTAACGACTTACAGCCCGGGTGCGGTGATGTTACCGCCTCCCGCAAAATTCACCTGGCGGTTTGCGGTGGCAGTAACCCCCTAGCGCCATAATCTCCTGCGCCTGGAGATCGTGACGTCATCCGGCTGTGCAGCGCCCCGGACCCGAATTTTGGTTCCGCCCCCTGCAGCATCGCCGGGCGAAAACGCCGGCAGCTGCAGGAGGCGTTCATCGGGAGGCCGGGCGCTTCAGGGCAATACTTAAAGGCGACGTGGCTGAGGTAAGTAAAAAAAAAATTCTGAAATGATCTTTCTCTTTTTATTTCCATTGTCTTCGCCAGCGATCGTTCAGCCCGGCACTCTGCTGCAGTGCATGGGGCTGATCGGGCCCCATCGCGGTGCCGTCAGGGACCAGGTAAGTTTTTCCCTTACAGAGCTTGCAGCGATGGCCCTTCCCTTTAAGGGAGGGAAGGAGTCTTCCAACGCGGCAGCGCTGCATGGCCCAGTGTGCAGTGCTGCACATCTATTGCCCCGCCTGCTGCCTGTTGTGCTCCAGGAAGGAAGTGGAACACTTGGCTTCGCGCCCCACTTCCTTCCTGGAAAGCTAAAATCCAATTTTTTTTAAACTGGAAATCATTAGCGCCTGGTGCTAAGTTTCCCAGCTTTCAAAAGTTACCGCCCCCAAATGAGGCAATACCGAATTTCTCCCCCTTTGTGTTTTCCACGTTAAGGTGTGACTACTTCACAATGTTTTGAACTTAAACTTCTAGCAACTAGAATTAAATTTAAAATATATGGGTGGGGAGAAACTTTTATGTGCTTTCCCTTATGAAACTGCATAAGGGTTGTCAGAGGCAATGTTTCCCCTAAGGTGCGCGGCGTGTGGGCATGCAGCCGCGCATCACTCGGGAGGTCCCGCGCAGGCTGCTCACAAGCTGTTGCTGCTGCAAAATACCGTGCAGCAAATTTAAAGGGACCGCACACAAAAAAAATGAGAGGAAACATTGGTCAAAGGAGCGGTGGGGCTGATTAGGGACCAAAATGGAGAACTATTGGTGGAGGCAGAAAGCATGGCTGAGGTATTAAATGAGTACTTTGCATCGGTGTTTACCAAAGAAGAGGACTTTGCCAAAGCTATGGTAAACAAGGCAGTTGCCGGGATACTGGATGAGAGGAAAATAGATAAAGAGGAGGTGCTAGACAGGCTGGCAGTATTAAAGTGGATAAGTCACCCGGTCTGAATGGGGTGCATCCTAGGTTGCTGAGGGAAGTAAGGACAGAAATTGCAGAGGTGCTGACCACAATATTTCAATCCTTCTTAGATACAGGGCTGGTGCCAGAGGACCGGAGGATTACAAATGTTACATCCTTGTTCAAAAAAGGGAGAAGAATAAACCTGGCAATTACAGGCCAGTCTGTTTAACGTCAGTGGTGGAGAAGCTTTTAAAAACAATAACCTGGGAGAAAATTAACAGAGACTTGGATTTGTTAAGGGCAAATTGTGTTTGACTAACTTGATTGAGCTTTTGATGAAGTAACAGAGAGGGTGGATGAGGGCAGTACAGTTGATGTTGTGTATATGGGCCTAGAAATTCAGTTGGTTGCGCCAGCCGTTAGCGCCTTAAGAGAAGTGAATTTCGGGCGCTATGCGTGTAGCGTCCAGGCGCAGCGCGATCTGCGCCTCGCCCCAAATTAAGTACACATTTAGCGCCAGCGCAAAGTTTAGCGCGCGCTCACCTGCGCGCGCAGAAAATGACGTCATATCCTCGTGCAACGCCCTTTGCGCGCCCCGATCCAGAACTTCAGTGGGACCGCCCCATTGTGCGGCCGGCGGCCCGCACGCTTGTTTAGTGGAACGCAACAGAGCCGACGCGGGACCCGGGGAGCGTAAATTAAAGGGCACTTACCCTGCACTATAAAGGGCAGCCATTTTGCAGCAAACACTCTTGTGCAACGGATTTCTGGAGAGAGACCAAGGAAGACAGCTTTCTGGTTTGGGCCCACACTAGCTCAGGTATTTTTGGCTTCAGGCCAGAGCGTTGCAAGTGGCCTCTTGTATATTTGACTGTTTGGCAGCATATTATGGGGGCTGCATGGGGTGCCAACGCTGAGTTTCAGCGTCATGTCCGTAGGGCTCGCAGATGCGGTGTGAGAGGGGCAGCCCTGGCTAGACGCAGAGGGGGCAACAGGCGTCGGCAACATAGGCCTTACCCAGTCAGGGCATGCCGCCAGCAGCACACCTACCTCAACATGAGTGGCGCGAGATGTGTAAAAAGGCTGAGATTCCGAAAGGAGGTGGTTGCAGAGATCTGCCATCTGCTTCACAGAGATCTGCGTCCAAAGCTCAGGAGCAGGACGTCTCTGTCGGTGGAGGCGAAGGTGACGGTGGCCTTGAACTTCTATGCCACCGGCTCCTTCCAATCCGCTGCTGGGGACATAGCTAACATATCCCAGTTCGCCGTGCATTGCTGCATCCGCCAGGTGACCGATGCCCTTCTCAGAAGGAGACGCCAATTCATCTCCTTCCCCATGGCCCTGGAGAGGCAGCATCAGCGTGCACTGGGATTTGCAAGATTCGCGGCCTTCCCCTTGGTGCAGGGCGCCATTGACTGTACGCATGTGGCTTTGCGGGCACCTGTGGAGCATGCCGAGGATTACCGCAACCGGAAGGGCTACCATTCCCTCAATGTGCAGCTGGTGTGTGACCACAAGCAGCGCATCCTAGCTGTCAATGCCCGCTTTCCAGGCAGCAGCCACGATGCCTTTATCCTGCGGCAGACAACTGTGCGTGACATGTTCGAGGCACAGCCTCCCCCAAGAGGATGGCTTCTCGGGGACAAAGGCTATCCTTTGTGTACCTGGCTCATGACCCCGCTCCGCGCGCCCAGGACCCCTGCTGAAGAGGCATACAACGAGAGTCATCAAGCGAGTAGGAACATAATCGAACAAACAATTGGCGTCCTCAAGCAGCGGTTCCGCTGCCTGGATCATTCCGGCGGATCTCTGCAGTATTCCCCGGACCGAGTGTCCCAATTCGTCATTGTTTGCTGCATGCTGCACAACCTGGCTCTCCGCAGGACTCAGGCACTGCCACCTCACGTTGGACCACCACCTCAGGAGGAGGAGCAGGAGGAGCATGAGGAGGAGGAGCAGGAGGAGGAGGAGTACCATCCCAGGAGGGAGCGCGAAGGTCCAAGGGCCGTCCGTCGGCGGCTTATTGAACGTCACTTCTAAGCCCCCTGTCAGGGAATGCCTTGTGGCCATGAAGGAACATGAACGCAGCCGCTCTGCAAGCCCTCAGCCGGCGAAGGCAACAAACACTTACAGCAACAAACATGGACACTCTCTGAATAAAGAGAAATCTTTATTTTAGACCAATGAAACCCCTTCACACATGAAACCCAGAAACATTAAACGGCCCCAAAAAACAGTACATCAAATGACTCACTCCCACAACCTGGGGAGGAATAACTGAACATTTGGTCAAAAATGGCCTTCATCCTCGGCCTTAACCCAAAAAACATCCCCAGAAACAAAACAACCATGGCCAAAAGAAACATAGGCATCGCCATATAAAATAACACTTGGCCACACCGTCTACTTCTTGGGCCGCGAGGGCGAGACCTTGTCGAGCCTTTTGGGGCCCCTGCCTGGCCTGCTGCTCCTCCGCAAGCTCTGCCCAGTGGCTGCTGCGAGGCTGGGGAAAGGCTCCTGAGGGTTAGATGTCCTTCCGGCAGATGCCCTTGGGGGGCGGCCTAGACGGGGTTTGCCCCTCGAGGATCCGGCTGGTGATTGGCGCAGCTGTGCCTGGCCAACATCATTCGCAGCCGCTTGCCGTTGAGGCGCCACTGGGGGAGTGGCGGTGACGGCTGGAGGAATGTGTGCAATCTGGCGGATGGTCGGCCCTGGCTGGTGATGTGCCACTCTGGCACTCGCACGGGCCCGCACTGCAGCATGCGCACCAATCTGTCGAAGGGCAGCCCGCTGTGCTGCTGCAGCGCGGCGGGTGTCCAGGCGATGCCTGGCTGACGCAGCGCGTGTGGCAGCAGTCAGTGCCCTTGTTGCCCTGGTCTGCGACCGCAACAGAGCAGCCACTGTCTGGACGGCATCACTGATCAGCCGGCCACTCGCGGCATGTGAGGCCCCGAACTCGCGCACACTACTAGCCAGGGACTCGATGGCCTCAGGCATCCGTGCCACTACCCCCATCAGCTCGGTGTGCCGGCGATCCGAATCCTGGGCCATTTGATCGAGGTGGCGCACCTCCTCTGAGTTGAAGGTGGCCGGACTGGAGTCCGGACTCTCCCGCTGGGGAGCAGGGGGCAGAGCTGGCCGACCCTTGCCACGTTGCCGGCGGCGACTGGGCCCAGCAACTGCAATCCACTCCGATCCTTCCCCCCTCTGGGGGCAAGGCCGCGGACCCACCGCAGCCCTCCTGGGTTGCTGGACGCCACTGGTCCCAGCAGCGCCACTCCCCTCCGACACTTCCTCCATGCTCTCCTCCAGGGAAGACGTGTCCACTACTTCGGCATCTGCAGCCGCACCTGACTGCTGCCCTGATGGTCCGCCTTCCTGTTCCTCCTCCTCCTCCTCCTCGGAGGGGCTGTCACTGGCAGCTTCAGGGAGCTCCTCGTCACCAGCTGAAAGCAGGAAGGCACAAGAGTAGCTTTAGAGTGAGGAGAGGGCGTCAGCGAGGGAGGCATGACTGGTGGCATTCAGCGCATTGGTCGGACAATGGCAAAGGAGGTAGATCGGATGCGCAAGTGCGACGAGAGAGGTCCAAAAGGTGATGTCCATACCATTGTGGCCCAGAAGAGGGTCGGCATCTCCACAGGCGACGGGCCCAATCACCCGGGGTCCCATGAGGCGACTCACGCGCTCCTCCAGGGGAGTGAGCTCCTGGATCTGGGGGCGGCCTCCCCCAGTCTGCTCCTGGTGCCTTCGGTTGTTGGCAAGTTTTGCCTGCAAGAGAAAGGACGGCCTGTAAGTACGGTGTGTAGCCCTGATGTGGTGTGCACTGCCTCCCATGGTGGAATAGCTTGGCCAGTGTGTAGCCCTGATGTGGTGTGCGCTGCCTCCCATGGTGGAATAGCTTGGCCAGTGTGTAGCCCTGATGTGGTGTGCGCTGCCTCCCATGGTGGAATAGCTTGGCCAGTGTGTAGCCCTGATGTGGTGTGCGCTGCCTCCCATGGTGGAATAGCTTGGCCAGTGTGTAGCCCTGATGTGGTGTGCGCTGCCTCCCATGGTGTAAAGTGCAGAATGTGCAATTGATGTTCATGACTGTCCCATAGCTGCTGGCTGAGGGCTGGCCATTAGGGCTTTCAGGTCCCTTTGCCCATCATGTCAGGTGTACATGCAAGGATGAGGAGGAGACTGGAAAGGGTACTCACCCTGACAATCCTGGCCAGGTCATTAAACTTCTTCCGGCATTGGACATTGTCCCTGGGGGCATCGCCGGTGGCCGACACCCAGCGGGCGACCTCCCTCCAGGCTTTCCTATAGACGCTGGTTGGAGGCTTCCTGCCAGTGTCCGGGAACAAGATGTGCTGTCTCTTCTCCAAGGCCCTCACCATCACCTTCAAGTCATGGGCTGAGAAGCGCAGGGCACGCTCACGGGCCTTCTGTACCGTTGCCATGGCTCCTTCTGATCACCAGCAGTGTTCAGGCCTAGCTGGAAGGCTGCAGTGTGCAGGCCGTTGCAGCAGAGCAAGTCGACCCTTCCCCCTTTAAGAGCTGGCCGGCGCCACGGTGTCTGCTGTCAATCAAGAAATGACCGCACCTGCACTGTGCCCGGCCTCGGCGCTATCCCTCTGCACCACCGGCTTAGCGCCTAAAGATAGGCGTGCAACGCCAGTTTTAGCGCTCAAGCAACCTCTTAGGGCAAAGCTACTGAATATCGGTGAAGTGCCATCGACTTTGCGCCGGGCGCAAACTTTAGCGCCCGCCCGACTGTACCGCCCCAAAAGTGGCTATACTGAATTTCTAGGCCATGGTCTTTCAAAAGGCATTTGATGAAGTACCAAGTACTAGACTTGTTAGCAAAATTGAAGCCCATGGGATAAAAGGGGCGGTAGCAGCATGGATATACAATTGGCTAAGGGATAGAAAACAGAAAGTTGTGGTGAATGGCTGTTTTCCAGACTGGAGGGAGGTATACAGTGGCGTTCCCCAAGGTTCAGTTCTAGGACCAATGCTGTTTGTGATATATATTAATGACTTGAACTTTGGGGTCAGTGCACAATTTTGAAATTTGTGGATGACACAAAATTTGGAAGTGTAGTAAACAGTGAGGAAGATAGTAATAGAATTCAAGAAGACACAGACAGGCTGGTGGAATGGGCGGACACATAGCAGATGAAATTCAACGCAGGGGAGTGTGAGGTGATACATTTTGGTAGGAGGAATGAGGAGAGACCATACACACTAAATGGTACAATTTTAAAGGGGGTGCAAGAACAGAGAGACCTGGGGGTGTTTGTGCACAAATCTTTGAAGGTGGCAGAACAGGTTAATAAAACAGTTAATAAAGCATATGGGATCCTGGGATTTATAAATAGAGGCATAGAGTACAAAAGCCAGGAAGTTATACTAAACCCATATAAAACACTGGTTCAGCCCCAGCTGGAGTATTGTGTCCAAGTCTGGGCACCACACGTTAGGAAAGGTGTGAAGGTTTTGGAGAGGGTAAGGAAGAGATTTACCTGGATTGACTAGAGAAGCTGGAGTTGTTCTCATTGGCGCAGAGAAGGCTAAGAGGAGATTTGATAGAGGTGTTTAAAATCATGAAGAATGTAGATAGAGTAAATAAAGAGAAACTGTTTCCAACAGCTGAAGGATTGATAATGAGAGGGCACAGATTAAAGGCGATTGGCAAAAGAACCAGAGGCGACGCGAGGAAAAACCTTTCTACGCAACGAGTGGTTAGGATTTGGAATGCATTGCCTGATAGAGTGGTAAGATCCAATAGTAGCCTTCAAAAGGGAAGAGGATAAATGCTTGAAGGAGAAAAATTTGCAGGGCTACGGGGAAAGAGCGGGGGAGTGAGACTAACTGGATTACTCTTTGAAAGCGCAGACTCGATGGGCCGAATGGCCGCCTTCTGTGCTGTACTATTCTATGATTCTAATAGTATGAAGGGAGCACATTTTTTGATTGACAGTTGGAAGTGTTACTTTGTGTTACTGGCTTGTCATAGTCATGGGGTTTTTATTCATCTTCACTGTAATCTAGATGTTGTGATTTTTTTTACTTGCAGTTGGTTCTTACGTCCTGTTACAACACCATCATTCTTATCATCCCAACGTTCAATAGAACACATATCCTCCCATTTTATTTACCTCATTACATCATCCACCAACATGGAGGGAATAAATAAGTAGCTTTAGTTCTACCTCTTATAAGATATTGTGCCAGGAATAGTTCTTTCACAGATGCAAAACCTGATAAGTCTCCAGTCTTTCATGCATGATAAAATGGACTATCATGGTAGCAAAAGAAATCTTGTTTGGCACAGGTAATAATGCAATTTTCTATTTGATCTAAACTTTTAAATATCTTCTGTAATGAGCTGTTAACTGTAGACTGTTAATGATAATTAACTCAGCTACTTTTTGTTTTATTTCCTTCTTTTTGGGCAATAAACTGACATCTTTACAGTAAAATGGCTTCTTGCCTGGCTATATAACCAGCCTTTTAAGGCGTTTTTACGTCAATGTAGAAGTGGAGCCAATGGCAGATGTGTGGTGAGCTCCCCTGATTGGTGAGCTGCCCGTTAACGTCGGAAAACTCTTGGGCAACTCGCCTGTGATAGGATGACGAAGCCCGACCATTAAAGTGGCTTGAGCCTGTCACGATTTCTCGTGGGTGAATAGCGCAGTCGCTCCCCCCATCCAGTACCAATTCAAGCAGCCAAAGTTAAAACCGATCCCTAGGTTTCTGTATGACACAAGGGAAGTCAGCATGCCTACAAAGATTGAGGGGATATTGGCACATAGATATTGCTCTGTTTGTCAAAACAGGATTTTAAAAATCCAATATTGGCCCAACATTTGTGATCGGAGGCTTGCCACGGGCAGATGCCTCTGACCTGTAAAATATTTACGCTTTTACCTGGTGGCCTGGGAGGTACGGTGGCTTGGGATCCTGGGTCTCTCCAGGTACGCGCGGGCAGAGGCGGTTCACAAGCGCCCCTGGGATCACATGGGCCAACCAACCAATAAAAGATGGGAATCCCCATTCATACTTATGGGAGTTGGGTACATATGGAACTCCCATAAGTATGAATGGGGATCACTTAAAAAATACACCAACACATAAAATAAAATTTAAAAATTACATATTTAAAATGAATTTAAATGGCATTTAATGAAATATTTTAAACAAAAATTTTATTTTTTGAAAAAAAACGATGTTTTAGCGGGGTTAAAAATTAACTTACCATATTGGACAGGGTTTTAAATGTATAAATGACTGATAAAATTTTATTTTTCTATTTTTTCAAAACTCTTACGCCTTACGCCTGCTTTTACCGGACGTAAGAATTTCACGGGCTTTCGGCGGGCGGAAGTTGGGCAAATAGCGTAACTCTCCACCCGCAGAGGCCCATCTCCCGGGGATGCAGAGGATCTGTCAAGAGGATTCTTGGCAGATCGCAAGTTCTGGGTTTTAACGCACGCGCTTCACATGCCTAAACCTGGAACTTGCGCCGTCCCTACGGGGTCGCAAAATACAGCCCAATGTGTAAAAACGCTTTGAGAGGCACATAGAGCTGGCTCAGTTATTGCCTGTTCATTTGGGCTCATTGCCGTCAGTGCTTTGCAAAGCAATATTATAGTGATATGAAAGTTGTGACAGGAAACTGAAAATTACATTTCTAGGTTTGTAGGCATTCAGCTCATAGTCTTGATGAGATTTTGATTTCACTAGTTTTATCTCCAGAAAGATCGATTCCGAGAACCTTTACCTTGACTGATTGAAGTTCCTTTCAGATTAGCAGCCAATACGGTGATAAATTTCAGTGGAATTATTTTATTGCCTCTGAGAGCCGGTGTTGACTAATTTAATGGGCATCGATTTTACCTCAGAAAGCAGCACTATGTATTAAAACCCAGCACCACACTTTTAGCACTGGTTGGTCTAATCCCATTGTACAGTTTAGCATGAGAATTTGTCTTCCACAATAATACATAAGAAAACAACAACCTCTTCTTTCAGAAAACCCTAAAAAATTAAGGGGGATTAAGTTAATTGAATCTAACATGAACAGAGAGAGTAAAGTGAATCAACATAAAATTGTAAAAGAAAGACTTGCATTTATATAGCACCTTTCACGATGTCTCAAGCACTTTACAGCCAATGAAGTACTTTTTGAAGTGTAGTCACTGTTGTAATGTAGGAAACGTGGCAACCGATTGCGCACAGCAAGCTCCCACAAACAGCAATGTGATAATGACCAGGTAATCTGTTTTTGTTATATTGATTGGGGGATAAATATTGGCCAGGACACTGGGGATAACTCCCCTGCTCTTCTTCGAAATAGTGCCATGGGATCTTTTACATCCACCTGAGAGGGCAGACGGGGCCTCGGTTTAATATCTCATCTGAAAGACGCCACCTCCAACAGTGCCCCACTCCCTCAGCACTGCACTGGAGTGTCAGCCTAGATTTTTGTGCTCAAGTCTCTGGTGTGGGACTTGGACCCACAACCTTCTGACTCAGAGGCAAAGGTGCTACCCACTGGCGAGGGTGCTACAAACAGCCACGGCTGACACATAACACACTACACGTAAGGAATATTTATAAGGAAATTCAGGCCACTGGACAACTTAGGGCAGCAAGGAAAACAAAGTGACTGAGTTACCGGCTCTACTTGTTTCAAAAAAACATCAAATAGAGCACCATGTTCTGCCATTGCCATACTGTGTTTGCAACATACTTTACTGTAATACAACTACAGGAAACTTTTTTTTATCCGGCACCGACGGGACCGCCGTGGTGCCGATTCATCAAAAATTCCAGATAACCGAAAGCTATAGTAAAAGATACGGAGAGCTGACAGCTCCATATAAAGCAACAAACCCTGTTGCTTAGCAACAAGTGCAGAACAATGGCCACAAGTTCCAAGCATCTCTGTAGCTTAGCAACAGCTGCAGCCACACCCTTGCACAGCAACAGATCGAGGAAGGCAAGTACAATATGAAGTAAAACTTTCCTGAACCTACTCCTGAATTTTGCCGGTTAACCAGGATTTCCGGTTATTTAGGTGCCGCTAAATCGAAAGTTTCCTGTAAATAGCAGGTAAATTGTAGCGTGTTTTGACCCCATTATCAGCAACACAAAACGCTTTCAGAGCACTGCTGTGAAGCAAGCTGGGTACTGGCTTAATGGAGGCATTGCTAATATATCGTTTTTATGATTTTGTAGTGATGCACCAGCCTCAACCCCATTCTGACTGAGATCCCTTTTTGAGAACAACAGTTTTCAAGATATAAACAGCAGTGGTACCGAAATAATGCACTGATATCTCAAACCTCATGATGTCTGAAAATTGTGAGAATAGAATTTTCTTTCTTGCCAGCTGATGATGAGGCAGCCCTTTTATCGTCTGGAATTTGGTGATGAAAATAGATGATCATGATGGTTAATTGAAATACGTTTAGTGCATTACAGTATATCAAATGTCAAGCTTCCATATGATACTTTTGGCTTCATTTACTAAAGATTCACTACTTGTCTAAACCTGTGTGACAAGCTGCACACAACTGGTAGCAATGTATTAAGGCTTTCTTAAACATGATATGATAGTGGGCTTTCTTCTTTCTTTTTAATGCCGCAAAACCATTATTTAGCCGCTACTTTGTCTTACTGCATTAAATTTAGTGCAAATTTCTTTTTAATAATCTATGGCTCATTGATTAGAATATTTTCATATTCTCTGGCTGTATCAGATTTAGCTGTCTCTTCCACTGAGAAGATGGATTTTGCATTCAGAGGAATAGTCACAATAATTAGATTAATGGGAATACATTTAGTCTCAACAATTGTATTTCAAATTCTGACCCATTTCTGTGAAGTTGTGCAGAGGCACATTTAATATTGATTGGTTTGTCAATTAACTTTCGTCTTTTAACGATTAACTCACTGGTTTATTTGATGTGACAGCAGAGAATAATTTACTTGTCATTCAGATTAAGGACAACTGGAAATGAAATACTAAACAAAACATTAAAATTTGTCAATGAAAATACCTGCTTATGTTTATGTGATGCAAACAAATCCTGATAATTAATTAAACTGCTTATCATACTTAATTTTGGTCAACATTAGTCATTAGGTGTTTTGAATTGAGATGTCAATATTTTGAGATTTGATACTAGAAAGATATTTCACAAAATTTCGGTTTTGTGTAAATTGACTCAAGTAGTGATTTTTCCAATTTATTGATGATTAATCTCATTCATTAGAAAATCAACATACAGTGCTGTAGTTACTTTCCCTATAATCTGTTCCTCCTTAATTTTAGACTTGTTTCATATATTCAAAATAAACTGCTATAAAATTCCTCATTTTCATAGCTGATAAGTTAAATGAAACAAGTTGGGTTTTTTTCATTATATATATCTAAACCCATCGGTCACTGCTGAGCTGACGGGCGAGGATTTAGTTAGTTATTATTCTGGAGAATCTGTGACTTTGCTGATAAACTGTTCCTTTGAAGTACCGAAAATATATTCATGAAAGGGTTCAGTGTGGAAAGAGAAAAATATGTCGGCTATTTACACTAATTCATTGATATTCCTTCACTGGGTGATTTGTCACAGATACTATTTTGAATTAGCACATTTGTAAAATAGACATCTGCCAATGCTTACCAGTGGCTAAATATTCTTTTAAACACTGATTCCATTGCTGAGTGCTAAATAAAAGATGGTAATTAACATCGTCCTAAGAACAGGAAGATAATTAATCTTTGTCCACTGTCTAATGACTTGTCTTTATGTGCACTGTTAACACACAGTCCCTTCCAAATTCACAGATCTTAACACTGGGTTAGATATAGCTTAGACAGCCTTCATGTCAGCAGTGCTTTAGGGTACAGCTATACTACATGCGCTGACCTGATATCAGTACTTTTTTTAAATTCATTTTTATGGGATGTGGGCGTCGCTGGCAAGGCCAGCATTTATTGCCCATCCCTAATTGCCCTCAAGAAGGTGGTGGTGAGCCGCCTTCTTGAACCGTTGCAGTCCGTGTGGGGAAGGTACAACCACAGTGCTGTTAGGGAGGGAGTTCCAGGATTTTGACCCAGCAATGATAAAGGATCAGCGATATACTTCTAAGTCAGGATGGTGTGTGACTTGGAGGGGAACTTGGAGGTGGTGGTGTTCCCATTCGCCTGCTGCTCTTGTCCTTCCAGGTGGAAGAGGTCGCGGGTTTGGGAGGTGGTGCCGAAGAAGCCTTGGCGAGTTGCTGCAGTGCATCTTGTAGATCATACACACTGCAGCCACAGTACGCCGGTGGTGGAGGGAGTGAATGTTTAAGGTGGTGGATGGGGTGTCAATCAAGTGGGCTGCTTTGTCCTGGATGGTGTCGAGCTTCTTGAGTGTTGTTGGAGCTGCACTCATCCAGGCAAGTGGAGAGTATTCCATCACACTCCTTACTTGTGCCTTGTAGATGGTGGAAAGGCTTTGGGGAGTCAGGAGGTGAGACACTCACCGCAGGATACCTAGCCTCTGACCTGCTCTTGTTGCCACAGTATTTATGTGGCTGGTCCAGTTAAGCTTCTGGTCAATGGTGACCCCCAGGATGTTGATGGTGGGGGATTCGGCAATGGTAATACCATTGAATGTCAAGGGGAGGTGGTTAGACTCTCGCTTGTTGGAGATAGCCATTGCCTGGTACTTGTGTGGCACGAATGTTACCTGCCACGTATCAGCCCAAGCCTTAACGTCGTCCAGGTCTTGTTGCATGCGAGCATGGACTGCTTCTTTATCTGAGGAGTTGTGAATGGTGCTGAACACTGTGCAGTCATCAGCGAACATCCCAATTCTGACCTTATATTGGAGGGAAGGTCATTGATGAAACAGCTGAAAATGGTTGGGCCTAGGACACTGCCCTGAGGATCTCCTGCCATGATGTCCTGGGACTGTGATGATTGATCTTCAACTACCACAACCATCTTCCTTTGTGCTAGGTATGACTCCAGCCAGTAGAGCGTTTTCCCCCCGATTCCCATTGACTTCTGTTTTACTAGGGCTCCTTGATGCCACATTCGGTCAAATGCTGCCTTGATGTCAAGGGCAGTCACTCTCACCTCACCTCTGGAATTCAGCTCCTTTGTCCATGTTTGGACCAAGGCTGTAATGAGGTCGGGAGCTGAGTGGTTTTGGCGGAACCCAAACTGGGCATCAGTGAGCAGGTTATTGGTGAGTAAGTGCCGCTTAATAGCACTGTCGATGACACCTTCCATCACTTTGCTGATGATTGAGAGTAGACTGATGGGGCGGTAATTGGCCGGGTTGGCTTTGTCCTGCTTTTTGTGGACAGGACATACCTGGGCAGTTTTCCACATTGTCGGATAGATGCCAGTGTTGTAGCTGTACTGTGTTTGAGTGTGGACAGGCAAGGATTATACTGCCATTGTTGCACTTTCAGCAATAGGACATCAGGCTCTTGTCCCCTGGATATAATGCTGAATGCAGCAACTAATAACCCTATCCACCTCTACCTACGTGTGCTGAAATTGATATTTATATGCTTTAAGAGGATGACTTTTTACAATAAAATTACTGATTTTTTTTTAAATATTGAAATACAGAAAATAAAAACCACTTTAAAAAGCTGTGTATTCAAAAACTGAAGCAATTCAGATTTCTTAATATTCAAAAAATGTCAGTGAGTTCCTGGATATTTCACTGAAATTATGAGGCTCAGAAATAACGGTGCAAATTGCTTTATGTGTCAATCGTATGAGCTGCAGCTCATGCTCCTCAACTGAATGTAAGCTGGTCACAAAGTGATCCCATTATAAACCATTTTAAGTGCGCACTCTAAATCAGATGCACTGAAGACTTATTGCTCCTATCGCTGTAGAATACTGCTGTAATGAAATCTGTTTGTCTTGGTCCTGTATTCGTTTTGCACTCATGTATATTACCCTCCCCCACTGTGTATAGTTTCACTTCCTCTTTCCCGACTAACCTGGGAGGTTCCAGGTCTTGGCTCTTGGCTCCACCCCTGACTTCTCTTACATAAAGATCCCAGGATCTGTATGACTCATTCCTGTGAACCAGTCGGCGTGTTGAGATGTTAGCTCTGATCTTAGTGATTAAAAGCCAACTTGTTTAAGTCTATAACTTCTAGTTTTGTGGTTATTGAAGGCCCATCAATTTTAATCACTAAAGAATACTAGGATGGATCGACTCCTAAAACCAGAGCGTCTGGACTTGGATCCACATTCTGCTGAAGCATCAAATCAATTTGGACACTGGCTCAAATGCTTCGAACTCTTCGCGGGGGCCTCATCCGCTAGCGAGGTAGATAAACTGAGTCTACTGACTACTCGCGTAAGTCATCGGATTTATTCATTCATCCGGGACGCCACCTCTTACACGGAGGCCATCACTATCCTGAAGGCCCAATACCAGAGGCCGGTAAACGAAGTGTACGCCAGACATCTGCTGGCTACACGCAGGCAGCGACCAGAGGAATCAATGGATGATTTCTTACAGGGCCTAAAGGACCTGGTCCGGGACTGTAACTGCAAGGCCGTGACGGCCAACGCGTACTCTGACGAATTGGTCCGCGATTCCTTCATCACGGGCCTCAAATCGAATTATATCCGGCAGAGACTGCTGGAGAAGGAGGTCCTGGACTTAAAAAAGGCAGTGGCCACTGCGCGATCACTGGACGTGGCCCAGAAAAACTCTGACTCTTATTCTTCCGGCCATGCGGCCCTCACCGCCTCGTGCGCGCCGAGGGGCCCGCCATCTTGGAATCAGCCATCTTCCCCATCCAGGTCTCAGACCAGCTCTACGCCGCCGGAGTCCCCACACAGAAGTTCACCCAGGACTCCTACTACAGCGGCAATGTCTCGAGGCCCGAAATGCTACTTCTGCGGCCAGGCCAAGCACCCCAGACAACGATGCCCAGCGAAGGACGCTACATGCTTCAAATGTAAGAAAAAGGGGCATTTTAGCAAAGTCTGCAGGGGGAATCCGATTTCCAACTCTGTCACCGCCTCGTGCGTGCCGTGCGGGCCGCCACCTTGGGATCCGCCATCTTTTCCCGACTCAACAGCCGCCCAGGGCCCAACAGTGGCTTCGATCACGGTGGATCAATCCAGGCCACACCCGTTGACAAAATCCATGATGGACATACAGGTAAACGGGAATTTAACAAAATGTTTAATTGACTGTGGGAGTACCGAGAGTTTTATCCACCCTAGCCTGGTATGGCGGCACTCATTAACGGTAACCCCTGCACGGAGCAGAATTGCTATGGCTGCTAAGCCCCACACTTCGGACATTTTGGGCTACTGTGTGGTAACACTGACTGTAAAAGGCACGGACTACAAGGATTTTAAACTCCTCGTGATGCCAGAACTCTGTTAATGTAATCTTGGGCCTGGACTTCCAGTGCCACCACGAAAGTGTCACGCTAGCACATGGCGGGTCCCAGCCGCCACTCACAGTCTGTGGCCTATCAACCTTAAAAATCAGCCTGCCCTCTTTATTCGCTAATCTCGCTCCGAACTGTAGGCCCATAGCGACCAAAAGTAGACGGTACAGTCTGGAAGACAGACACTTTATCAAGGCGGAAGTGGACAGACTCCTGCGGGAAGGCATTATTGAATGCAGTACCAGCCCGTGGCGTGTCCAAGTAGTCATAGTTAAAATTAGCGAAAAGAAACGGATGGTAATTGACTACAGCCAGACTGTTAATATTTATACCCAGCTGGACGCCTACCCTTTACCCCGCATATCAGAAATGGTCAACCAGATTGCGCAATACCGAGTCTTCTCGACTATCGACCTCAAATCCGCGTATCACCAGCTCCCCATTAGAACGGAGGACCGCCCATACACCGCCTTCGAGGCGAACGGGCGCCTCTACCATTTTCTCAGAGTGCCCTTCGGGGTAACAAATGGGGTCTCGGTCTTCCAACGTGAGATGGACCGCATGGTTGACGAGAATAAACTACAAGCTACCTACCCCTATCTGGACAATGTCACTATCTGCGGGCACAGCCAGCAAGACCACGATCTAAATCTTGCGAGATTTTTAAAAACTGCCCTAAAGCTGAATCTAACCTACAACGAAGACAAATGTGTCTTCAACACAACCCGTCTCTGTATCCTCGGCTGTGTGGTGGAAGATGGGGTAATTGGACCGGACCCTGACCGATTACGCCCCCTAAAGGAACTGCCCCTGCCACACAATCCCAAAGCTTTAAAAAGGTGCCTGGGATTTTTTTCGTATTATGCCCAATGGGTGCCCAATTACTCTGATAAGGCCCGACCCCTCATTAAATCGACGTCCTTCCCACTATCAGCTGAAGCTCGGGAGGCTTTCACCAGTGTTAAACAGGACATTGAAAGGGCTGCAGTGTGTGCAGTGGACGAATGCATTCCCTTTCAAGTCGAAAGCGATGCGTCAGACTTTGCCTTAGCTGCGACCCTCAATCAGGCTGGGAGACCTGTGGCCTTCTTCTCCCGAACCCTTCAGGGACCTGAAATCAGGCACTCTTCTGTCGAGAAGGAGGCACAGGCTATAGTGGAGGCAGTGCGACACTGGAGACACTACCTAGCCAGCAAACGTTTCACCCTGCTCACCGACCAGCGGTCGGTGGCTTTCATGTTTAATAACAAACAAAGGGGGAAAATCAAGAATGACAAAATACTCAGGTGGAGGATCGAACTATCCACGTTCGACTATGATATTATGTACAGGCCGGGAGCCCTTAATGAACCCCCAGACGCCCTATCGCGGGGAATGTGTGCCAGCATTCATACGGACAAATTACAGGGTCTCCACAATGACCTCTGTCACCCAGGGGTCACCCGACTATACCATTTTATAAAGTCCCGCAATCTGCCCCACTCCATCGAGGAGGTCAGGGCAATGACCAGAGCCTGCCGCATCTGTGCGGAATGCAAGCCTCGTTTCTACAGGCCTGACCATGCACACCTTATCGAAGCCACACGGCCATTCGAGCACCTAAGTCTGGACTTCAAGGGACCCCTTCCCTCTGCCGACCGTAACGTATACTTCCTCAATATCATTGATGAATATTCCCGCTTCCCCTTCGCCATTCCCTGCCCAGACATGACCAGTGCCACGGTCATCAAGTGTCTCTGTAATCTATTCTGCATGTTTGGCATGCCGAACTACATACACAGCGATAGGGGGACGTCATTCATGAGTGACGAGCTGCGCCAGTTCTTGCTCTCGAAGGGGATAGCCACTAGCAGAACCACTAGCTACAACCCCCGGGGTAATGGGCAAGTGGAAAGGGAGAATGCTACTGTTTGGAAGGCTGTCACGTTAGCCTTAAAGTCAAAAGGCCTTCCGACCTCCCGCTGGCAGGAAGTCCTCCCAGACGTGCTCCACTCCATAAGGTCTCTGTTATGTACTGCCACTAACGCTACCCCTCACGAAAAGATGTTCGTTTACCCCCGGAAATCCACCTCGGGCATATCTCTACCCGCGTGGCTGACGTCTCCGGGGACAGTACTATTGCGGAAGCACGTGAGAGGCCATAAAACAGACCCCCTTGTGGAAAAGGTACAGCTCCTCCATGCAAACCCTCAGTACGCCTATATCGAATACTCTGACGGGCGAGAGGACACTGTTTCCATAAAAGACCTCGCTCCCTCGGGGAGCGGAGAGAACGATGGGAGACTACCCAATGAAGACCTACACTACAAAGAGACAGGACGCCCAGAGGTATCAATACCCAACTTTAACCTGGAGGACACTGCAGATAACCTGGAAGACACTGCGGAGGCCCGGACGGCGGAGGAACCAGAATCCACTCCCCTAGAGGCACCCCAACCGGCTTTGCGCCGATCACTGAGAACTGCAAAACCTCCTGACAGACTCACTTATACCAACTTTTAAGAAACATCACCCCGATGGACTAAATCTATAGAAGGGGTGAATGTAATGAAATCTGTTTGTCTTGGTCCTGTATTCGTTTTGCACTCATGTATATTACCCTCCCCCACTGTGTATAGTTTCACTTCCTCTTTCCCGACTAACCTGGGAGGTTCCAGGTCTTGGCTCTTGGCTCCGCCCCTGACTTCTCTTACATAAAGATCCCAGGATCTGTATGACTCATTCCTGTGAACCAGTCGGCGTGTTGCGATGTTAGCTCTGATCTTAGTGATTAAAAGCCAACTTGTTTAAGTCTATAACTTCTAGTTTTGTGGTTATTGAAGGCCCATCAACTGCTTTACTACAGTGGCAGCCAATGTCCCAATAAGAAACACAACTGACGAGACCCATCTCCCAATTGCTCAGTGAGTTTATCCATCTGAGCTGTACAGACTAAGAAGATCCCAGGTTCAATTCCCCCAGTCTGAGCTGAATTAGCTGTATGGATTGCAATGAATATCCTCAATGCTTCCGGGTTCCTCAAAGCTTCTGAGTTAAGGAAGCAAAAAAAATCAGTTGCCGTTCCCATTCATGATCACTGTTCAGCGCTACCTGCTCAAGTGTGGACAGCAGGCGAAGGCAAGATTAGGTTCTGCATTAAGGCCCCCCATCACCATCAAAGAGCCTGCTGTCACTGACCATCACACATGTGAATAATGGCCACTTCTACATCTGTTGTAACCAAATCCTGGCAAGTAGTCAACATGTTCAGGAGAGGGGAGGAAAAACGGCAAGCAAAGATAAATTGTGACAACGTCAGTGAGATTGAAATCACTGCGATCTTGGTTTGTATCAAATGAAAAGTAACTCATCTGTGACAAATCTTTTGAAATTCTGCAACTTATTCTTACACTAACTTACCTCAGGTCCACTTGTATTCTCAAAAGTGGTCATTGTATTTTAGCTATATAATACACCCTTTATGATGTTCCCTTTGAGAGCTATACAAAAAAAATGTTACAGTGAATGGTGTGTAATAGAAATAACATTTTGTACAATTTATGTATCAGGGAGTCATAAATAATGTACTATATACCAGGGATAAAATCCATCAGAGTGTTATAGATGGGAGCTATTGACATTGTTTTTATATGATAACCATTGCTTGAAGTGATTTGGGATTTAGATATTAATGTCAATGATAATTCTGACCTGGGTTATAACACTCATGAAATAGTGATAAATGACAACTGAACAGCCAAGAAATGCACCAATTGGAAGAGGGCAAAGCAGATACATAAACTTTCAATGAACAGTATTAAGCAAACATGTGTTTACAGTGTGTAATCCTGAAGCTTGAATAAATATAAATGCTCAACTCTGCTAATCACCAGATCTAATATGTACCATGACACCAATAGTCCCAATAGCCATAGATGAACCGAGTAGGTGTTAATTCAGCACATATTCAGTGGGGAAATGAGCAGCATTCTAGGGCTTACGTATAAAAACGCTGATACTTAAAAGGCATTAAGTATGAATCCCAGTGACCTGTACCTTCTGTTAATTATGACATGATTTGACAACTGAAATTAAATTGTTTTAAACTTCTTAATTTACAGTTTTTGATATCTTCATTTCACCGGAGAATCCACTAGCTTCTAAAGACAAAATAATTGTAGCTTGAAAAATCATCAGTTGTTTAAAAAGCTATATTATTTAGAAAATCATTTTAATGTTGTCATTGCTCTTGGTATCAAAATGTTAGCAGAGAACTGTAGTGTATGTACCCGTCTACCTTTAAGGGAACTATTGAATGTAACCGTTCACCTTTAAGAGAACTACTTTAGGTGTGGCACTATTTGTTTGGCTTCTGTATACTGTAATACCGATAGTGACCACACCAGTATATAAGTATTGTGGCAGGATTGCTGGGGCAGATTCGCCCGGACCTTCGAATAGTAAAGACCTGTTTTGTTTGTTACTTCTGAAGTCTGTGTATTTATTAACTGCACAACCCACAGACTTTACAGTGGCGACGAGTCCGATCGTACCCTGCGGCAAGATTACCAAAGCAAGAAGAGCATCGAAGAGAGGCAACCGCCCTCGTCGTGCTGCTGGAAGAAAACACGAGGCTGCAGCAGGAGAAAGGTGGAAGACTTTAGCAACAAAAGCTTCCATCAGCAACAGGCACTGACTACCCTTCTACCACGGTGCGGAGTGAGCCGATCAGCAGGGAACAAGGCGGCCGAAGAGACTGTGAGTAGGGGAAGGTGTAGAAGTATCCGGAGGATAAGGGCAGAGCACTCGACCTCGGTCGAGGGGGAGCTGTGCCGGCCAAAAGTCGGGTCCAACGGCGTCGGGTGACAGCCGCACCGCGATCGGCGGGAAAAATCCGGGCAGCGACCGCAGCCACGAAGCGCTGAGCCTGCGAGTAGGCGCGGGAAGAGAAACCCAGCCGCAGCCGGGGAGGGAAACACCGGTCTGCGAGAGGGCTGGGGAGGCGAACGGGAACCGTGCGGGTGAGAGCCGGGTGCGGAGAGAGAGACTGCGAGGAGCCAGTCCAGCGGCTGAGCTGTTCTCCACCAACGGGGTACTCAGAGCCGGCAAAACCGAACGTGCAGGAGTGGGTGAGAGACACAGCCGAAAACGGGGTGAGAGACTGCGCGAGAGCCAGTCCAGCGGCTGAACTGTTCTCCACCAATGGGGTACCCAGGGCCGGTAGCACCGAACGTGCGGGTGAGAGAGCGACAGAGCCGGGGACGGAGAGAGAGACTGCGCGAGAGCCAGTCCAGCGGCTGAACTGTCCTCCGTTAACGGGGTGTACCCAGCGCCGGTAGAGCCGTGCGTGCGGGAGGAAAAGACATAGCCGAGTAAGGGGAGCTGTGCAGAAGCCAGCCAGCGGCTGAACCTGTCCGCTGTGGGGGAAGCGTACCCCTTCCACCGGGAAGAAATGCGGGAAGCCGCCATTAGGCGGAGAAGACGCCAGAAGCGGGAAACCGCCATTGAAGTGGGCGGGGCGAGAAAGGAAGAGCGGGAAACTGCCATTTTCGCGGGAAAACCGCCATCTTGATTGACATACCGCCATTGAAGTGGGCGGGGAGAGAAGGAAAGAGCGTGAAACCGCCGATTTCGCGGGAAAACCGCCATCTTAGAAACAAACAAATAAATAAGAATACTTAAAGAAATACTGGTGCTGCTCCCAAGGGAAGAAAAATGCCTAAGCGAGGGAATATTAACGACTTTAATTCTGAAATAGAAGACTGGGCCACGTACGTGGAACGCATCGAGATCTATTGTGAAGCCAACAAAATAGAGGAAGACGACAAGGCGATAACATTGTTAAACTCGATGGGCGCAAAGACATATGGGCTCTTGAAGGATTTACTAGCACCAGCTAAACCGGCGGATCAGTCTTTCGAAGAGATTGTGGTTGTTCTAAAGGACCACTTGAACCCCACACCGTTGATGTTGGCTGAACGATTCAAATTCTATGCAAGAACGCAACGGAAAGACGAAAACAACGCAGAATACTTAGTCGAACTGCGTAGGCTAGCGAAATACTGCCAGTTTGGAGGGAATCTGACAGAGGCACTGCGAGACAAGCTCGTAGGCGGATTGTCCAAGGAAGGGACGCAAAAGCGCCTACTAGAAGAGAACGACCTTACACTTGACAGGGCTGTCCTTATAGCCGCATCACACGAAGCCGCAGCGAAAGGAACGGCGGAAATGCAACTAAAGGCGGCGGCGCTCGGGGTGGACCAAATTACCTCGAGTACAACAAAATGCTATCGTTGTGGGAAGACAACACACGACCAGAATCAATGCTGGTTTAAGAACCAAGAATGTAGGAAATGTGGCAAACTGGGTCACATCGCTAAGGTATGCCGGTCAGGGAAGAAGACCAACAACCAAAGGAAGCCATCACAAGAAAAGTACAACAAGGTATACAAGGGGGCTGAGAAGAGTTCAGACGAACAGAATCCAGACTCAGATCCAAACGGCCAGGAGCTGGGTAGTCTGAGTATCCACCATGTGAGTAAGGAAGCTGACCTACAAACTATCTGGGTCATGCTAAAAATAGTCCAAGTGAAAATGGAGTTGGACACTGGATCAGCTGTATCAGTCATAAATCGAGGGGATTACCACCGGCTATTCTCACACATACCCTTAAGAGATACCAAGTTCGTATTGCAGACATACACGGGGCATAAAGTATACCCCATGGGAAAAATAAGAGTCAAGGTGAGAGATAGGGGTAAAGAACACCCAAGAATGAACTTGTATGTACTACATGAGGGAGGACCACCACTTCTAGGACGGGAGTGGATCAAGAAAATAGACATGGAATGGCACTACCTACAAGCAATGACGAGTGAGGACTCGGTGCAGACAAGCAGCTCAGACTCTGAGCCGGAAGACGATAAGTCCAGCCCACGTATGAAAAACAAGGTTAACATGAACTCACTGACTAAGGTTGGAAAAACGATGGCGTGCATAAAGACAGAGAATTCTGAGTCTGTTCAAGTCACAGACATATGCATTACGGAGGAACACCGAGCTCGAACTCAACGTTATTTCAAAGTACGACAACAATTCGAACAATTAAGTTACCGTCTCGTACAGGAGATGAAAACAATGAAAAAGTTCTATGACACCGAATGGGAGAGTCTGGAAAGACAACAGAACCTGCTGGCTCAAGCAGAGAGTGACCATAGAGCCATCGTGACCAATTACCGATCACACCTCCCTTATGATGTTCAGGAGTTAGAATATTTGCATGATCTAGAGATACAGCATAAAGGCAAACCACGCTACACTGAGGATTTTGTTCTGCAATTGGAGACGGAGCTAGTGCAGGCAAGGTTAAGAGAAGCTGAATCGCAGTGTGCACTTAAAGAGATGCAGAAAAAAATCTTGGACATGGAAAAGAGAAACGCTTCTTTACCTGATGTGAATAATGTGGCCATGTTGCAAGAGGAGCTTATCACTCAGTTAAATGAAAATAAAGGGAAAATGACTGAGATAGACTGCAAGAATAAAGAAGATTTGATGGCAGTGAGACTTCAAGAGGCAGATAGCATAGCAGCCTTGGCTGAACTCCAACAGGAAATTGCGAAAGAAGCAAATGAAGAGGAATCTTCAGGAAGCCGGGATTTTATTCCAGTTCTTCTCTACGACTCCTTACAAGCAGAGTGTGAGAAGTGGAAAGAACAGTATGAACAGGCCCAGGCTACAATTCTGGAGGGGATTAACTCGGCAACCTCCGAAAAGCTAGTTTCAGTAGAAGCATATGAACAACTAAAGGTTGAACATGAGCAAGAAGTCCAAAGGCTGCAGGAAATTCTTGATGAGCTCAAGGCCAAGACAGACTCATCGGTAGAAGTTCCATCCATAGATGAGAATTTAGCGGTGAAAGACATGGCAGAACATGAAAGACAAGATGTCCAAGAACTCATAAAAATATTGGAGGAAACCCAAGACAAATATGAGGCGGCAATGACCGAGGTTCAACGACTTGAAGAGCAGAGTCAACTGGGAATCCTTTCAGTGGAAGGGAAGGAAACTGTAAGAAACACAGAGACTGTAAGAATGGGCTCTGAACATGAGCTTGGGAGCATCAAGGCGCAACTTCTTCGAGCGCTTGAAACCAAAGTACAAGAGGAAAGGAAGGTGAAAGCATTGGAGGGAAAGGTGGATGAAATGGTGAAGACTCTGATCCACAGAGTCCCCGCGGAAGAGTTAACGGTCAGCCAACTCCTTCACATGCTGAGAGACAAGACTCCACAATGGGAACACGAGCTTCAATCTGCAAAGGGAAGGAATTCGGAGCTCCCAAAAGTTACAGAAATAACTGAGGTGGCAACACAGATTTTGTGTTACAGTTTACTCTATGAAGAGTTCGTTGAATCACGTCAATGTGAACAGAAGAATGTTGAAACAGCTGCTTCAGTAGAAGGATTAAATAGCCTGATACCGCAATCCCCGGTGGAAGGGAAGGTATTGAACTCACAAATGAGGTCAGTAGTGAAGGAATGGCAGACAACCCAGGAAGAGCGGGATGAATATGAATGCATGAAGAAGTCTTTTCAAGAAAGATGTCTAGGGAAAGAACCACCGTCAGCTAACGTCCAGACGGGTGAGGAGGAAGAAGAAGGCTCCCTCGCTGGCCTAACTCAGGACGAACCCGAATATTACCATGACCTGTTGAGTGACACTGAATATTACGAGGATGTGGTCTGCCCAGCTTGTGATGAAAACTCCCAAAGTGCTGAAATCCGGAGGAAGCACTTAAGGTCTAAGGAACATAGAGAGTTGGTGGCGCTACAGCTGGCAGCCGAGAAAGGAGCTCCGAGAGTTTCAAAAAGGCAGAAAAGAAAAAGAAGAAGCAGAAGATAATAACTGTCTAAAATATTAGCACTTCTACCATCTCAGGCGGAACACTACGAAAGGAGCTAAATTAGTTGAAAAACTGGAAAATGTCAAGACAGCCAGTTGGTTGTAAAAGTCCGCACTGCTGGTTCAACAGGACGAAAGTTCAAGCTGTTACGTCAAGAAAAAGGCTATGGAGGAGTCACGCTAGCCAGGTGAACCGGCTACACCAAAGAAATGTTGTTCGGAACGAGTCAAGATCAGAGACTGAATCTATGAACTGTTTCCGCAGAGACTGAACCTGTGAACTGTTCCCACCGAGATTATATCTGTAAATTGTTTTATATGACATTGACTCCACCGAGATTATATCTGTAATTGTTTATAGGAAGTTGAAGATATGTATGTTTAACGGAGACTCTGTAAGTAGTAAGCTAAAAAGGGAGGATTGTAGTGTATGTACCCGTCTACCTTTAAGGGAACTATTGAATGTAACCATTCACCTTTAAGAGAACTACTTTAGGTGTGGCACTATTTGTTTGGCTTCTGTATACTGTAATACCGATAGTGACCACACCAGTATATAAGTGTTGTGGCAGGATTGCTGGGGCAGATTCGCCCGGACCTTCGAATAGTAAAGACCTGTTTTGTTTGTTACTTCTGAAGTCTGTGTATTTATTAACTGCACAACCCACAGACTTTACAAGAACAAATATATATCTTGATCTAAATTTAGAATAACATGGTTATACAGGGTGGTTATGTTTCTGGACTAATAATCCAGAGGCCTGGACTAATGATCCAGAGACATGAGTTCAAATCCCACCACGGCAGCTGGGGAATTTAAATTCAGTTAATTAAATAAACCTGGCTAAAAAACTATTTTCAGTAATGGTGACCATGAAACTATCGGATTGTCGTAAAAACCCACCTGGTTCACTAATGTTCTTTAGGGATAGGAAATCTGCCGCCCTTACCCGGTCTGGCCGATATGTGACTGCAGACCCACAGCAATGAAAGGTCATCGACCTGAACCATTAACTCTGTTTCTCTCTCCACAGATGCTGCCTGACCTGCTGAGCGTTTCCAGCATTTTCTGTTTTTATTTCAGATCTCCAACATCCGCAGTATTTTGCTTTTGCCGCAGTAATGTGGTTGACTCTTAACTGCCCTCTGCCTAGCGAGCCACTCAGTTGTACCAAATCGTTACAAAGAAAGTCTACACGGACTGCAGCGGTTCAAGAAGGCGGCTCACCACCACCTTCTCAAGGGCAGTTAGGGATGAGCAATAAATGTTGGCCTTGCTTGCGACGCCCACATCCCATGAATGAATTTTTTAAAAGGCTATTGTTGCTTTGGCTTTGCATTGTCCATTTACAGGATGAACCCAGCCCTTTTCTTGGCAATAATGGCTGCGATTTTCCCTACCTCAGCGGGTCCGTGGCGGGCAACGTCGGTGACGGGTCCCGATCCCGCTGTTGGCTCCATACCGGTCTCCGACATGACTTTCCCCTGATTGGGCTTGTTAAGCCTGCCCAGCGAGTTTCCCAGCCAATTGAAGGAAGCGGGTCTGATGACGTCATTTGATGATGCGTCATCAGCCGTTTTCCTTAAAGGGACCATGCGCAAATTTATTTTGACATTTGTGCTGTCAGTGTTCTACAGCATTGAGGTGCTGCCAACACAGATAAGCACTGCACAGAGGTGCACGGCTGCACCCAGGCTCTCCCATGACTCCCTCCATAAGCATATGGAGGGAGTCACAGCACGCAGGGAGGTTCTCTTCCCTTCCAATGGGTAGAAGAGACCTTCCCAGGAGACCAACACAGCCTGATTGCACATTGTACAGGAGGACACAAGCAGGGATGTCATTAGGAGGACCAGGCTGCAGTGGCACAAACCTTTCAATGATCTCAGTAGATCACGAAATGTTACTGCAAAGCCACACTCAACCTCTTCCTGCTGTGCCACCCATCAAATCCCCATCACTCTGCCTTCCCTACCCTACTCCTGCACATCCTTACTCACACCAACTTACCTTGCACCTCCACCCATCCCTCTCTATCTACATTAGCACTTCCCCATCTCACTAGCCTCCCCTCACACTCATCCTCATCCTAGTGCAATCATACCAACTAACAACACACAAGAATAGGCACGTGTATGTTTTAGCCAATGTTCATGTAAAGTTTCTGTTAATGTGCTGTCAAACATTGAAACCTTTATTTTCAACACTTTGTGTTCTTGGACAGATTTGTGTGCACCTTTGGAAGTGGCTTAGTGAGTTGCAGTGAATGGTAAGGCATAATGGTACCCCCCCCCCCCCGCCACAATGGTGATGAGTGTGAAAGGAATGGTTTGGGCATTGTACGGATGCTTTATGGTGTTGGTGTGGGGCAGTGCCAACCTGCCGCATCATATGGCAGCCAGGGTGTACAGCATCAAGTGAAATAAATGTGGCCATGGTGAGGCCATCTCTGGCGTCCTCGGCAGCAATGTGGTCGTGTGCTGATGCCCTGTGTCCTGTGCAGCATCAGGTGATTGCGGGAAGGCTGGTGTTGTTGTTGGTGATGCTGGTGTTGGAGCATCTTCTTAGGCAGTCCCTCGGAACCGAGGATGACTTGCTTCCACATTAAAAATGAGCTCGCAGGTGACTGATGAGTCCAATGCGGGACCTGCAGTCTCTGTCACAGGTGGGGCAGACGGTGGTTGAAGGGGCAGGTGGGTGGGGTGCTTGGGTTGACGTGCGCTCCTTGCGCTTGGCTTCCGCTTACTCCCGGCGAAGAGACTCAAGGTGTTCGGTGCCTTCCCGAATGCTTCTCCTCCACATGGTGCAGCCTTGGGCCAGGGATTCCCAGGTGTCGGTGGGGATGTTACACTTTTTCAAGGAGGCTTTGAGGATTTCCCCTGCCCACCTGGGGCTCTCTTGCCGTGCCGGAGCTCCGAGTAGAGCGTTTGCTTTGGGAGTCTCGTATTGGGCTTACGGACAATGTGACCCATCCATCGAAGCTGATCGAGCATGGTCAAAGCTTCGATGCTGGGGATGTTGGCCTGAGCAAGAACACTGACGTTGGTGCGCCTATCCTGCCAATGGATTTGCAGGATCTTGCGGAGGCAGCGTTGGTGGTACCTTTCCAGTGCTTTGAGGTGCCTGCTGTACATGGTCCATGTCTCTGAGGCATACAGCAGGGCGGGTATCACTGCTGCTCTGTAGACCATGAGCTTAGTGCCGGGTTTGAGGTCCTGGTCTTCAAACACTCTCTTCCTCAGGCGACCGAAGGCTGCACTGGCACATTGAAGGCGGTGTTGGACTTCGTCGTCGACGTCTGCCCTTGTTGACAGTAGGCTCCCGAGGTATGGAAAGTGGGCCACGTTGTCCAAGGCCTTGTCATGGGTTTTGATAGTCGGGGGGGGGGGCAGTACTGTGTGGCGGGGGCAGGTTGGTAGAGGACCTTTGTCTTACGGATGTTTAGTGTAAGGCCCATGCTCTCGTACGCTTCGGTGAAGGTGTTGGCAATGGTTTGGAGTTCGACCTCCGAGTGAGCACAGACGCAAGCATCGTCTGCATACTGTAATTCGACGACAGTGGATGGGACGACCTTGGATCTGGACTGGAGGTGACGGAGGTTGAACAGTTTCCCGTTTGTTCTGTAAATTAGCTCCACTCCAGTGGGGAGCTTACTGAGGGTGAGATGGAGCATTGCAGCAAGGAAGATTGAGAAGAGCGTTGATGCGATGACACAGATTTTGGAGCATAGTCAGATTCTGAGGTCCAAGGAGAGAGAGTATAACGTGCACCCATGCATATGGAATAGATGGCAGTTTAAATTAAGATGACAAAAGTGATCTGTCAATCGTGGGAGAGGTAATGAGGTCAGACTGGATGGAGACTTGTGTAAAGACTTGCAGCATTCTGAATCTGTCATGGAAATGCAGTTTAGAGAAGCTAGTGGTTAAGGGAACATTTCTCAAACAGCTGGGTGCTTTGACTTGACATTTGAAGCTGTCAACTCATCAGCTGAAACAATGACAAGTGACCTCCCACCTCAGCTTCGCAGACAAGGTCTAGGCACAGCGGGAAACCAGTGGGCAACCTGTCAAATTAAAAAAACTGGGAAAAAAGCATTGTTAAGTGGCTGTAAACAAGCCACTACTGATTTGAATTGGGTCCCCCCCCCGCCGCCGCTGCCTGTCGGGTCTGCTGAACGCTGGCAGACCCGACATTGGGAAATGCAGGTGTGCGCTTTTTGACAGAGGGTTCCCGATCCGCTGTCAATCGTTTTAAATTTCACAGCTGACCCACTGCCCATCCCGTCCACTGAGCGCCGGCAAAATCGCAGCCAATGAGTCAGGTTTGTAGTTTTCATGGTTATCAGAAAATCATTTCGGAATTCTACTCCATTCCACAGGGTAGCTCAGTTAAAAGTGAATTGATGATGCACACAATTGATTACCTTAAAACTACCTCTCTCCTCTCCAAATCTATAACGATGCAGAAAACATGCCTGTAAAATATTTGAACTGTAGCCATGACAAACATGTTTTCAGGTGGGACAAAAATCCCAAGAAGCTGCTGAGCTGTTTCCACAGATTTTAATCTTGAAGCGACTGTAGTAGCATTTCTACAATAGAGTTCAAGAGAATACAAGATTCAAGGTTAATCAGGCAGAAATAGACATTTTACAATGCTCAATGGGTTTATGCCTCTCTTTCTCTGTACTTTTTAACAGCTGGAAAGAACAGAAAGTCATTTTGCAGATGAATCATCAGACGTGAACACTGGGAGCTAGGTGTTGTGGTTTGTATTTCAATGATAAGATTAAAAGTTCCTTAATATTCTCTAGAAAATACAGACAGCACATCCCCTATACTTCCTGGAATAATCAGTAGGTGATGCACTGTCTGGTGTTCCTAATGGAAGTGTATACACCTAACTGAACTGAATGATACTTGTACTGGGTTTGCTCTTAAGATCCACATACAGCATTGGCTTTTCATACTTCTGTTTTGGTTTTCAGATGCCGAATTCGGGTGATTGACACATTTGGCACAGAGCCAGCATACAATTTTGACGATTATGCAAATCTCCATGGTTACCGAACAAACTGGGGCCACTGGAATCTCAACCCGAAGCAGTACATGACCATGTTTCGTAAGTAATTACTATATTACTGCTTCAAGAAAAAGGTGCTCAGTGCAACGGGTGCATTTCAGCATCCCCCGTGTCTGACCGTTGGAACACCTTGTAGTTGTTACAGCCAGACCATTTTAAAACAGTCATATTAATCCTTTCTGAATCTGCTATAGGTATTCTCTTTCATTTTAAAGTTACAGGGATTGCTGTACTGTAGGTTAATACGTCATGATGAAAACTGCAGCTTGCTTAAAAGAGAAGTTTATCTTCATTGTAATTATAGATAAGCTAAACGTTCATGTATCATTATAGTTTGTTTTTAATAACCTCTGACTGAGCAAAGTCATTTGTGGAAAAAGCAAATAGCTGGCCCAGCTTTTGAAGAATAGTGTATTTAAAAGGCCATTATCGCCACCTGATTTCTGACTTTATTAAGCATATTTATTTAGAAAACTAAATCAGTTTGCAATGTGCTGTGCTGACTATTGGTTAACAGAGACTGCTCCATTTAAAGCTGATTTGTTAAGACAAGGTCTCCTTAAGGACATGTTTCTTCCACTTGTAAAATGTTTTCATTTGAGTTTCCTCTTAGACCCAAATTTGAACATCTATTAACAGCTTATAAATCTGTAGTGCATCTAGAGCCCTTGGTACTATAGTTTTCCCCATTAGTCAAGCAAGAGTAAACCATGTTCAAAGAAAAATTGCTGGATTATCCTAATAGGTGGATATAAAACATAATTATCAATATATTGGACGAGTGCAGCTCCAACAACACTCAGGAAGCTCGACACCATCCAGGACAACGCATCCTGACTTAGAAGTATATCGCTGATCCTTCATCGTCGCTGGGTCAAAATCCTGGAACTCCCTCCCTAACAGCACTGTGGGAGTACCATCACCACACGGACTGCAGCGGTTCAAGAAAGTGGCTCACCACCACCTTCTCAAGGGCAACTAGGGATGGGCAAGAAATGCTGGCATTGCCAACGACGCCCACATCCCATAAACGAATAAAAATAATTATGTAGAAACAATTCTCTACTGCCATTTTGCCACTTTCCTGCCTCGCTTCATTACAATCAGATTTCTCTTCAATAAATGTTTCTATATGAGCTAAGTAGTTAAAGCACCTAATTACAAAACACTATCAAACCTACCTATATCTATCGTATATTGTAAGGGCTACAATTTTCTAGTGAAACATGTGCCTGTAGGTGGCGCTGTAATGGGTCGCATTATTGGCCCATTTAATAAAATGGGACTCTCACTAACATTATGTGACAGGCTGCTGTACTCTTTTGCCACCCTAGACATTCAGAAGTGCCTTTTATACTGTTTATTTTCAATAACCCTTCAACAAATGACCTCATAAATAACAGCCCAAGCTTAAACTTCATTCAACATGCTAAAATAGAAAATATCCAATATCTTTAAAAGGCAGTTTTTCCACTGAAGCAGCACATGGCAACACGAAGAGTCGGTATCGGTGGAGCCGTGTTTAACCAGCTCTGCTATGAACTGCATTAAACTAAAAATAGACTGTCGCAATATAGAAATGTTAACAAAAAGCTGCTGATTATTCCAAATCTGACGCAACTTGAACCCACCAACACTTCCCCCTCAAGTTTCTAAGATGTTTTACTGCCCCGTGAATCATGAAGCAGTATGTAGTTGTAAAGTCTGTGGGTTGTGCAGTAAATAAATACACAGACTTTTGAAGTACAAACAAACAGGTCTTTACTATTCAGAGGTCAGGGCGAATCTGCCCTAGTTATCCTGTAACATCACTTATATACTGGTGTGGTCACTGTCGGTATTACCGTATACAGAAGCCAATCAAATAGTGCCACACCTAAAGTAGTTCTCTTAAAGGTGAACGGTTACACTCAATCGTTCCCTTAAAGGTAGACGGGTACATACACTACAATCCTCCCTTTTTAGCTTATTACTTACAGGGTCCCCGTTAAACATACATATCTTCAACTTCACATAACAATTTACAGATATACTCTCGGTGGAGAACAAACAATTTACAGAGATAATTCCGGTGGAGTCAACGTCATATAAAACAGTTTACAGATATACTTTCGGTGGGAACAGTTCACAGGTTCAGTCTCTGCGGAAACAGTTCATAGATTCAGTCTCTGATCTTGACTCATTCCGAACAGCATCTCTTTGGTGTAGCCGGTTCACATGGCTAGCGTGACTCCTCCATAGCCTTTTTCTTAACGTAACAGCTTGACCTTCCGTCCTGTTGAACCAGCAGTGCGGACTTTTACAACCAACTGGCTGTCTTGATAATTTTCGGGTTTTCAACTAATTTAGCTCCTTTCATGGTGTCCCGCCTGAGATGATAGTATTTTAGACAGTTATTATCTCCTGCTTCTTCTTTTTCTTTTCTGCCTTTTTGAAACTCTCGGAGCTCCTTTCTCTGCGGCCATCTGTAGCGCCACCAACTCTCTATGTTCAATAGACCTTAAGTGCTTCATGCGGATTTCTGTACTTTGGGAGTTTTCATCACAAACTGGGCAGACCAGATCCTCGTAATATTCAGTGTCACTCAATAGGTCATGATAGTATTCGGGGTCGTCCTGAGTTAGGCCAGTGAGGGGCCCTTCTACTTCCTCCTTATCCAACTGGACGTTAGCCGACGGTGGTTCCTTCTCTGACCATCTTTCTTGAAAAGACTTCTTCAAGCATTCATATTCATCCCGCTCTTCCTGGGATGTCTGCCATTCCTTCACGCCTGGCCTCATTTGTGAGTTCAATACCTTCCCTTCCATCGGGGATCCCGTTATCAGGCTATTTAATCCTTCTACTGAAGTAGCTGTTTCCGCATTCTTCTGTTCCCCTTGACGTAATTCAGCATACTTTTGACATCCATGTGCAAGCTGTGTTGCCCCCTCAGCTCTCTCCGTGACTTTTGGAAGCTCCGAATTCTTTCCCTTTGAAACCTGAAACTCGTGTTCCCATTTTGGAGTCTTGTCCCTCAGCGTGTATAAGAGTTGGCTGGCCGTTAACTCTTCTACGGGGACACTGTGGATTAGCGCCTTCTCCATTTCATCCACCTTTCCCTCCAATGTTTTCACCTTCCTTTCCTCCGGTCCTTTGGTTTTAAGCGCTCGAAGAAATTGCGCCTTGGTGTTCTCTAACTCCTGATCAGGGGCCATTCCTACAGTCTCTGTGTTCCTTCCATTGGCCTTTCCTTCCACTGCCCGGATTCCTAGTTGAATATGTTCTTCAAGTTGTTGGACCTCTGCCATTGCCGCCTCATATTTGTCTTGGGTTTCCTTCAATAATTTAACGAGTTCTTGGACATCTTGAATTTCACGTTCTGCTATGTCTTCCACCTCTAATTTTCCATCTACGGATGGAATCTCTACCGATGAGTCTGTCTTGGCCTTGAGCTCATCAAGAATTTCCTGCAGCCTTTGGACTTCTTGCTCATGTTCAACCTTTAGTTGTTCATATGCTTCTACTGAAACTAGCTTTTCGGAGGTTGCCGAGTTAATCCCCTCCAGAATTGTAGCCTGGGCCTGTTCATACTGTTCTTTCCACTTCTCACACTCTGCTTGTAAGGAGTCGTAGAGAAGAACTGGAATAAAATCCCGGCTTCCTGAAGATTCCTCTTCATTTGCTTCTTTCGCAATTTCCTGTTGGAGTTCAGCCAAGGCTGCTATGCTATCTGCCTCTTGAAGTCTCACTGCCATCAAATCTTCTTTATTCTTGCAGTCTATCTCAGTCATTTTCCCTTTATTTTCATTTAACTGAGTGATAAGCTCCTCTTGCAACATGGCCACATTATTCACATCAGGTAAAGAAGCGTTTCTCTTTTCCATGTCCAAGATTTTTTTCTGCATCTCTTTAAGTGCACACTGCGATTCAGCTTCTCTTAACCTTGCCTGCACTAGCTCCGTCTCCAATTGCAGAACAAAATCCTCAGTGTAGCGTGGTTTGCCTTTATGCTGTATCTCTAGATCATGCAAATATTCTAACTCCTGAACATCATAAGGGAGGTGTGATCGGTAATTGGTCACGATGGCTCTATGGTCGCTCTCTGCTTGAGCCAGCAGGTTCTGTTGTCTTTCCAGACTCTCCCATTCGGTGTCATAGAACTTTTTCATTGTTTTCATCTCCTGTACGAGACGGTAACTTAATTGTTCGAATTGTTGTCGTACTTTGAAATAACGTTGAGTTCGAGCTCGGTGTTCCTCCGTAATGCATATGTCTGTGACTTGAACAGACTCAGAATTCTCTGTCTTTATGCACGCCATCGTTTTTCCAACCTTAGTCAGTGAGTTCATGTTAACCTTGTTTTTCATACGTGGGCTGGACTTATCGTCTTCCGGCTCAGAGTCTGAGCTGCTTGTCTGCACCGAGTCCTCACTCGTCATTGCTTGTAGGTAGTGCCATTCCATGTCTATTTTCTTGATCCACTCCCGTCCTAGAAGTGGTGGTCCTCCCTCATGTAGTACATACAAGTTCATTCTTGGGTGTTCTTTACCTCTATCTCTCACCTTGACTCTTATTTTTCCCATGGGGTATACTTTATGCCCCGTGTATGTCTGCAATACGAACTTGGTATCTCTTAAGGGTATGTGTGAGAATAGCCGGTGGTAATCCCCTCGATTTATGACTGATACAGCTGATCCAGTGTCCAACTCCATTTTCACTTGGACTCCAGCTATTTTTAGCATGACCCAGATAGTTTGTAGGTCAGCTTCCTTACTCACATGGTGGATACTCAGACTACCCAGCTCCTGGCCGTTTGGATCTGAGTCTGGATTCTGTTCGTCTGAACTCTTCTCAGCCCCCTTGTATACCTTGTTGTACTTTTCTTGTGATGGCTTCCTTTGGTTGTTGGTCTTCTTCCCTGACCGGCATACCTTAGCGATGTGACCCAGTTTGCCACATTTCCTACATTCTTGGTTCTTAAACCAGCATTGATTCTGGTCGTGTGTTGTCTTCCCACAACGATAGCATTTTGTTGTACTCGAGGTAATTTGGTCCACCCCGAGCGCCGCCGCCTTTAGTTGCATTTCCGCCGTTCCCTTCGCTGCGGCTTCGTGTGATGTGGCTATAAGGACAGCCCTGTCAAGTGTAAGGTCGTTCTCTTCTAGTAGGCGCTTTTGCGTCCCTTCCTTGGACAATCCGCCTACGAACTTGTCTCGCAGTGCCTCTGTCAGATTCCCTCCGAACTGGCAGTATTTCGCTAGCCTACGCAGTTCGACCAAGTATTCTGCGTTGTTTTCGTCTTTCCGTTGCGTTCTTGCATAGAATTTGAATCGTTCAGCCAACATCAACGGTGTGGGGTTCAAGTGGTCCTTCAGAACAACCACAATCTCTTCGAAAGACTGATCCGCCGGTTTAGCTGGTGCTAGTAAATCCTTCAAGAGCCCGTATGTCTTTGCGCCCATCGAGTTTAACAATGTCGTCTTCCTCTATTTTGTTGGCTTCACAATAGATCTCGATGCGTTCCACGTACGTGGCCCAGTCTTCTATTTCAGAATTAAAGTCGTTAATATTCCCTCGCTTAGGCATTTTTCTTCCCTTGGGAGCAGCACCAGTATTTCTTTAAGTATTACTTATTATCTTTTTTTTTCTAAAATGGCGGTTTTCCTGCGAAAATGGCGGTTTCCCGCTCTTCCCTTCTCTCTCTCTCTCTCTCTCTCTGCCCACTTCAATGGCAGTTAAGATGGCGGTTCTTTTCCCGCGAAAATGGCGGTTTCCCGCTCTTCCTTTCTCTCCCCGCCCACTTCAATGGCGGTTTCCCGCCTCTGTCGTCTTCTCCACCTAATGGCGGCTTTCCGCGTTTCTCCCTGGTGTAAGGGGTACGCTTTCCCCACAGCGGACAGGTTCAGCCGCTGGGCTGGCTCTCGCACAGCTCCCCTTACTCGGCTCTGTCTTTTCCTCCCGCTCGCACGGCTCTACCGGCGCTGGGTACACCCCGTTAATGGAGGACAGTTCAGCCGCTGGACTGGCTCTCGCGCAGTCTCTCTCTCCCCGTGCTCGGCTCTGTCTCTCCCTCTCCCGCACGTTCGGTTCTACCGGCTCTGGGTACTCCGTAGGTGGAGAACAGTTCAGCCGCTGGACTGGCTCTCGCGCAGTCTCTCTCCCCGTTCTCGGCTCCTGTTCGCTCTCCCACTCCCGCACGTTCGGTTTTGCCGGCTCTGAGTACCCCGTTGGTGGAGAACAGCTCAGCCGCTGGACTGGCTCCTCGCAGTCTCTCACTCCGCACCCGGCTCTCACCCGCACGGTTCCCGTTCGCCTCCCCAGCCCTCTCGCAGACCGGTGTTTCCCTCCCCGGCTGCGGCTGGGTTTCTCCTCCCGCGCCTACTCGCAGGTTCAGCGCTTCGTGGCTGCGGTCGCTGCCCGGATTTTTCCCGCCGATCGCGGTCCGGCTGTCACCCGACGCCGTTGGACCTGACTTTTGGCCGGTACAGCTCCCCCTCGACCGAGGTCGAGTGCTCTGCCCTTCTCCTCCGGATACTTCTACCCCTTCCCCTACTCACAGTCTCTTCGGCCGCCTTGTTTCTTGCTGGTCGGCTCACTCCACACCGTGGTAGCAGGGTAATCAGTGCCTGTTGCTGATGAAGCTTTTGTTGCTAGTCTTCCAGCTTCTGTAAAGTACCACACTTTCTGTTGTTGTAGCCTCGTGTTTTCTTTTGGTAGCACGACGAGGGCGGTTGCCTCTCTTCGACGCTCTTTGTTACTTTGCTATTCTTGCCGCAGGGTACGATCGGACTTGTCGCCACTGTAAAGTCTGTGGGTTGTGCAGTAAATAAATACACAGACTTTTGAAGTACAAACAAACAGGTCTTTACTATTCAGAGGTCAGGGCGAATCTGCCCTAGTTATCCTGTAACATCACTTATATACTGGTGTGGTCACTGTCGGTATTACTGTATACAGAAGCCAATCAAATAGTGCCACACCTAAAGTAGTTCTCTTAAAGGTGAACGGTTACACTCAATCGTTCCCTTAAAGGTAGACGGGTACATACACTACAGTAGTGATGCAAAGAAGCTTTAACTGCAGAACCTCATGTAAGTGACCAAGGCACGAACCACATTAAACTGCAATGGGAATTGCCAGGTTGTTCACTGGTAGGTAGAAATGCCCAATTTCCCTTGCATCTATTAAAACTGTATTTGAGGGGTGATTTTGTAACAGGATAATGTATCCCACTTAGGGGTACTGAAAGATGCTCTAATTAAATGTTGATGATGAAACTGCAGTTACTTCAAGGAGCTTTTTAAAGGTAACTGCCTGGTAAAAGCAACTCCAGTTTAGAGAAAGCTTTTTGTTAAAGAAAGATGACTATATCTATGATATTTAAAAAATCTTGTGTCCTTGCAAACTTCCTGTCAACAAACGTTATTTCTTGTCAAGTTTTTGTTACACTTCTGGGTCAGTTTTTTTCCATTACAAATTCCCATGTCCACATTTATAATGGAAACTGCCTCTGTAAACTTGCCACACTGTAACTACATCCTCTATCCATGTACTGACTGTACTCTAACAACTCAATTTTCTGTTTCCCAGCTCCTCAGCCTGTAAAAATAACTATGCCCCAACCAACTCTACTTCTCTGCATCCAAATAGCCACACATTTTCCTAGTTATCTATTAATAATTCTATCAACTCAAGTATTATATAAAAATAGGAAAGACTGTAGAACTTTCAAATGACGACTGAACTACATCCACGCGTCCTGATCAAGTTGTCCCCTACCTTTTAACCCTGTTCCACCTGAAGATTACACTTGGGCGCGATCTTGCCAGCCCTGGGGACGTGGGTTTGGAGGCAGGACTGCCGGGAAAATGGCAGAATCTGGGGACGGGTGCCCATCCCTTCCCCAACCCACCTCCGTGCCATCTTCCCGGGAGGCGGGTAGCCGACCCACGCCGGGTCCTGTCTCCTTAGAAGCGGGAAGGGGATTACAGCCACTTAACTGCCAGTTAACAGATAGTTAACAAGCAGATAAGAGGATTATCCCCATTTTACCCACACAAGTGCGGGCTTCCCGAAGGCTGTGAACCCCGCCAGGGTCACTGAGGCGAGCAGTGGGTCTGTGGGGGTCTGCAGGGTGCAAAAGTGCGCTGTGAAGGTAAGTGATGGGTGCAAGTGTGGAGAGGTAGGTATGTGAGGTGAGTGGAAAGTGATAGAAAATGTTTACTTACCTTTGTTTCTTCCTGCAGGCTTCAAACGTTGGAGTCTCGCATCTCACCGGCAGAGATGGCATTCTCCAATGCAACAACCATCTCATTTCTGCTAAAGAAAGAGGTTTGATGAGTCTTGAATACAAGAACTCATCAAACAACAGAGAATTTCAGTGTTTGACAGCTTCACAGAGCTGTCAAACGATGACAATTCATCCGTCAAAAATTTTTGACAGATGAAACGTCATTCGCTAACATTCTCTGTAACCGGCTTTCCCTTAAGTGGCCTGCTAAACCTACTGGGCAGGCTTAACAAGGTCAATCAAGGGAAAATAACGTGGGTTGGCCAGAAGTCAATGGAGGCGGGACTAAAACCTGACAAGTGGGAGTCCCGCCTCCAAAAGCTCCCCATTGGCAAAATCCAGCATTCCCCATGTGCAATGCCATAGGAGAATGGCTAACCTTACTAACCTGTTATTACACATTTTGTGTCAACTTTTTTCTTTATAAATTCCTGTGTGCACAATTAAAATGGAAAAGCTCTATGTCAACTAGCTCTGACAATGTATTTGTGATACACTGCTGTTTTCCTACAATCACTCAAAATGCTTTCTGAACTTTTTTCACCTGCTATTTTTAGTAACTGAAATTTATAATGTCTTAAATAAGAGTTTAAACAAAATAAAACAATTTAAGTTACATATTTCATAATAACCTGTTTTTTCCCCTTCGCGTATATTGCCTCAGTTTTGTCTTGAAGGACTCAGCCTCTCTCAAAGCTTTGGGCTTGAACAATAGTTTTATCCACAGTTCTGCAAAAGCCCAGGTCTTTTCCTGCTGATGCCAGACTCCCCATACTGCCAAACTCCAGCAGCCCCATTGCAGCATCATCAAACTCCAGGAGCTCCATCCTAGTTTTGCCATACTCTAGGACAATTTGTCAGTGTTACCAAAGCCCAGGCCCATTCCTCAATACTGCCAAAGCCTCTGGGCCTCCTGATGTGCCTGAATCCGGTGAGCTGCTCAAGCCGCCAATTAAGGATGGGCAGCTCGCCGGTTCTATTTCAATGAGGACTGGGCCTCAAAATGCCTCTGCCCTCTTTGCTACTGGAATGAGCCGGCTGCCAGCACACGCCACCAACTGGGCTGTCCAAAAGTTAAAATGTGTTTGAAAGCCACTTGATCTCTGTCTGCCTCTGAAAAGGGAGATAAAAGGAGGAACCTAGGGAAATACAGAAAAGGATGTTGTGCAGGCTGTCAGGCAGCAAAAGGCAGGAGAATGCAGAGGAGTGATTCTGTTTAAGCTAAATAAGATGACTCGCTCATGCGGGGAAGCATAGCATGTTTATTATTTTGCATTATTACACAAAGTCAACTTGCATTGTTCGAATTGAGTGAATTTAATCATAATTGTTGTTCTACGTGTTCTTGTGATGTGAAATAAAGCAGGATAACATTTCATACCCACATACATAGTCTCACTGACCATGTTTGCTTGGTCCACCTTCGGCGAATTTGAAGAAATACATGTGTGAAAGATGCGAATATCCAATCTTGATCACAGGGGTTGCTATTGTTATAGCCGTAGGTTGCTCTACTGTGCAATTAGATATAAGGCAGTGTGAGATTGCTGAAGGGAATGACTGATGCCACTGAACCAGTAAAGGTATCTACAACAGACCCAAGTTCATAACAACCATTTAATAAAAATGGAATTTGACATATTGAGTAATTGTGAATCAGTGGTCCTGATGTATTCTCCTACATAGCATAAACAATCCTATTTATATGAAACAGAGAATCCTCTTGACTCACCATGAGCGATGTCATGGAAGATCTCCTATTATATAAATGTGAATTATACACCGTTGGTTACAGAAGTATTTGAAAATGGGAAATAGAAAGACAAAAAGTTAAAAGAATAAACATCTTGCAAGCGGCATTTTTTGTTAGAAAATTCAATTTTGCATTTTATTAGGGGAAAATCAGGTTGTGGATTAGTCAGAACAACTTGTTCCGTGATCAGCTGTGTTGCACAGATGCAGTTAGAAATAACAACAGAAAATGCTGGAAAAACTCAGCAGGCCAGGCAACATCCGTGGAGAGAAATTAGAGTTGACGTTTCGGGTCGAAACCCTTTTTCAAAACTGGAAAGGAAATAAAATAGATCGAAGGCAGGGCTGCAATAGAACAAAAGAAGTAAAAGAGACATTAAGAGGTATTCAAAACCAGACGAGATGGTAATAGGACAGTGGAGACAAAAGACGACTGAGATTAGGTGTGAAGTGTACTGGCAGAAAGAGAGACAGCTGCCATGTGGGAGAGAGAAAAAAAAGGGAAGTGGGGGGGAAGGGAAGACCCAAAACAAAGGGGTGGAAAAAAATATAAGTAAAAATATAATAGGGGCCGAGGTTATGATCTGAAATTGTTGAACTCGATATTGAGTCCGGAAGGCTGCAAAGTGCCTAATCGGAAGATGAGGTGCTGTTCCTTGAGTTTACATTGAGCTTCCGTGGAACAATGCAAGAGGCCAAGGACGGTGAGGTCCGAGTGGGAATGGAGCGGTGAATTAAAATGACAGGCGACCGGAAGCTCGGGGTCACCCTTACGGACTGAACGGAGGTGTTCCACAAAATGGTCACCCAATCTGTGTTTGATCTCCCCAATGTAGAGGAGGCCGCATCGTGAGCAGTTAGAGCTTGGTTACATTGAGCTAATCAAATGCACATCTGCATAATCTCCCTGGAAAAGATCTTAACAAAATGGGAACATTTGCTCACTAATTGGCTGGATATTCTGCAGTGTTTGCTTAATAACAATGATTGGATTAAAAGAAAGTTAGGATGTTGGGCCCACTGTTCCTGCAATCAACTTTTTGTTATCTAAAATTAAGTGATTTGTAAATCACTTTTTTTACAATACTTTTTTTTACAGTATTTCAATTCAACAAACAAATTATTTTAAACTAAACTTGATTATTTTGCAGATTCACCACACTCCAGTGCCCTGCAGCTACTTAGAGAGCCAGAGCAGCCGGTTAGCATTGCTAATGTGTTGCACTCGGTTATTATTAGAATAATTGTTCCACTTGAAATGTACAGAACATTGTATTCCAGCTAAATAGCTGACTGTATTATGAGCTCCACCTACCAGCTGGAAGAATCATAAATGGCAAAATATACAGAATAATAGTGCTATCAGGCAAATTCAAACTAATGTGTTTTTGAAAATGCATAATACAAATAAATACACTGAAGTTACAACACGGAAACAAGCCATTCAGCCCAATCGGTCTGTGTCAGCATTTACCCTCCACATGAGCAATAATAATCTCTTTGGTTAATTCTTCTGCAGAATGGTCAGTGACAATTACACCCCAAAACATTGCATTGTTTATGTTTAGAGGCGGCTTCTGCCCGTTGCAAAGGTTTGGTTTGGGGGCCCCTATATTTTACTAGATAATGATACTAAAAACTACCTACTGAATATGGTGTCAAATTAGTACCAGCATCTGAGAAGAGAAGATTATGTGGAACTGACTTCACTCAAAACATTAATCTGTCTCTTCAAATACTGTTCGGGCCATTGCATAAAGTCCAACATTTGTTAGTTTAACTGCAAAGTTTTAACTAGCCTGGATTTTTTTAGTCTGATTCAATTTTAGACATATTCCTTAAATGAATAGGGCCTGAGTGCTACCCAGCAACAGAAGAAGAGAAGGAGGGAAGGGAAGGAAGTAGAGGAAGAAAGGAGGAAGGGAGAAACGGAAAGAATGGAGGGAGGGAGAAAAGGAAGGGAGGGAAAAGAAAGGGTAGGGGAGGAAGGAAGGGAAGGCAGGGTAGGAGGGAGCGAAGGAAGAAGGGAAGTATGGGTGGGAGGGAGGGAGGAAAGCTCTGGGGCTCTCTTCACACTTGCAGAAAATTAATCTTATTCCATGTAAGTAATCTTAAAATCCCCTTTGGAAACACCTCACCTTCACTTGCCATTTTCCTGACAGTCTGACTGCATCCTCACAATGCGGGGAATTGTGAGCGTGAATACATTTCAATACCAATGAGCTGAAGGCACAGAGACAAGACATGGATTCACACCTGCAGTTCTCCAAACTATTTGCTGCCCATTTCAGCCATGCATTTTTAAAGGACACCCATGCACCTAACTTTTTAAAATAAAGTTATCAGATTAGGAATTATTTCTCTCAGATACAGTACATTATCCTATCCCCCCAAAAGTAGTTTTAATGACACTATTTATGCATTCCTGTAATATTATGTAATAAACTCAGTCTGCTGATGCTGGAAAGTACAGGGAGCTGGCTAGAATCAAATGAATAGAAAACAGAAACCTAACAAATAATAGTCACATTTATTACTGTTATAAGAAAGCGTGAGGTTTAAAAATGTGGTGCATTCTGCTGTTCAAGGAGATAAGTGTTCTATTATATATTGGACTAAATTCGAAATCTTGTTTGACATTAACAACTAGAGACCTGACTGCAGGCTGAAGAAAATTAATGGGATTTCTCTCCAGCCACCCTTGTTGTAAATCAGTTTGAATTTCCCCCCCCCCCCCCACTTTACTAAAACATTAAACTCCATCTTAAATTAGCATCATACAATTGGGGATTACATACTCTGTCAATGAAGGACAGATCTTAAGAGTTTCACTGTTTCATCCAATTATTCTCAATTTTATTAGTCACAACCCTTGTGCCAATGATTTTGTTTTATTTTAAATAATGTGAAGGGTGCCACAATCTCATTTTTACAAACATTCCTGGATGACTAAAACTGGGAAACACATTCCTGGTGAAATGTTGTGTTATTGCAAGTCAAACTTTCAGCTTCTCCTTGGTAGTTCAGTGAGTAAGTGTGTGACCTGCTGCGGTCTTGAGCTGAATAGCTCAAGAAAGCCTTAAGTTTGATCCCCAGTGTGGGCTAAATAAGTTTCTTTCAGTCCTGTTTAGTAACAGTGGAGAGAGTGATGGAGTCCACCATGACGTTATGTTGAAACATTATTTTAGGATCAGATCAGCCATGATCTTATTGAATGGCGGAGCAGGCTCGAGGGGCCGATTGGCCTACTCCTGCTCCTATTTCTTATGTTCTTATGTTCTTATTTTCAAAGGTTTCAACAGTGGAAACTTCACAAAAACCTGAATACAATGAATAATTTCTGTACAATCTAGACCGCTTTAACTTAACTTTTATTCTCAAGTAGTATCACTGTATTAGGAGTTCCTCTGCAACTGCTGGGTGTACTCTACCCCTTAAAACTCTTACAATGCTGTCATGCTGGATGCTGTGACAAGTGACAAGTTATAACTGCTGTAGCCTTCTCAGAATTTTATTTTCAGTTTTAGTCAAACAAAAATGTTTTAAAAAAATTCTATTGTGGTACCCATCACATTAATTATTAAGTCTTCTCCTTGCAAAATACTTTACCATGGCATCACTGCATCAAAATCAACACCTAGATATTCAAGAAATCTATTGGAAATATATTTTCTTACAAGCATTTAAGGTTATATCAATCTTTAAATGACTGGAGAAGCTGATGCTTGGCAGACATAACTGAGATCGCCTGGGTGATGTATATTCAGAAGACACCAATTACAGTACAGCAATTGATGTCTGCTGATCACACCTTGCGCGTTAAGCCACATCAATCCTCTGATCTAGCAATTCTGTCTTTTTCTTCTAGGATTTTGTCTTTTTTTCATTTTATTCTCTATTTGCTTTTTTACTCGGCATTTGCCTTCATCCTTTTTATTCTTTCTCATCCTCTGCTGTCAGTGCCTTTGCTGCAGTTATTTTAGCGGTATGTCTGTGCCTTTCATTGTCTCCACGTCTGGTATTTTTGTACCTCGTTGTTGTGTTCATCTTTTTCCCCTTTTTGTTGGCCTGTATCATTCGCATTTTCTGTTTTTCATGGTTCATTTGATAAAATCAGACGATTGAATGGTATGTTGATGGTGGAAGTGGAGATTAGAATCATTCGGGGAGTCGTTCATTTGGAAGGAGATCCTACACTCCGTGGCACTGTTGTACCCACTATCCCATCATATGGATTTTTAAAAAGTGGTAGCTGCACTCTGCTTAAAATGAGATGTGTCAGGAATCTTTATTAGCTCAAGCCGAGCAGTGGTGTGCAACTGCACTAAGTTCACTGTTCAGAGTGGAAAATCACTACAAAGGAAAGGACTAATATTTCATAGTAGTTACAGCATCTATCTTTGCAGTAACTGTATTGATTTAATAGCAGCTTTCAGTGTCCTCAAGTAGTAATCAGGGACAAATCTTCTATATCAACCAAAATGGGTTGAAACACAGTTCTATTTAAAGCAGTGTGAAGGCCTCGGAGCTGACAGTAATTCCCATTGTTGCAGACCTCTCGGATCCACAGCAATTACTTTTTCCCCGCTGTCGATTCTGGGCGCAGGCCCCTGCCCCTGCGCAGATAACCTGAGCCTGGAAATCCACACGTGTTAAAAGCCATCGCACAAGAGCACACTTCAGGTGAGAGTCTTGGTCTGCAAAGTCAAATCAATCTATTGTGAAGGATTTATTGTTTTTAAAAGAATATTGATTCCAAAATACATCTTCGTTGAAATTGTGAATACCGATCACATTATTGAGCCAAGTCCCTTGGAGGAGTTCCTCTGTCTGACAATGTGAGGGAGATGAATTAGCACATATCCCTTAAATAACATAATCACTGAAGCATTCTGAGCTGAATGATTCAGATTCTTCATACTGTTGGATTCTCTAATACCTCCACCAACACTTACTTATTAAGCAAAAAAAAGTTTTTAAACGCTACAGAAATATTTCACAATAACATACATCCATGATAATTCTTTGATGTTTGAAAGGGTTACTTTTGGCGATATACTTTCCTTAAACATGGAATAACACAAATTCCTGATTGTGTTGGATGACTACGATAACTAACTGAGACATTGAAAGCAGCATCAAAGGCAAAATGTCTGGTGCATTGCAAATGGGAATATTGGCTCTTGTTCAATATGAAAGTACCTAGTTAGCAATTTTCAAAGAAACATCATGAAACTGAATAGTGCTGACAGAAATCTGAACCAGATTATATTCACTCTGAGGATGATGGACATAAAAATGAGTTTATGAGTTTCTGAATATATGTGAAAGGGCATTGTTGTCAGGGTGTACTGTGATCATGGGGTTCATATAGAGGTAGGCAATGTGATTATACTTTGTCCAGGTGGATAGGCTATTCAATCTAGACAGGTTGGCAGGACCAGAGGACATAAGTATAAGTTATTTAAGCATAGAATTGGTTAGATGCTAGGAGGCACTTTTTTTCGCAGAGAGTCGTTGACTCAAGGAATTAGTTGCCAGCTCGTGCTGTGAGTGTGAATACACTGCAAGCATTCAAAAGGGAGCTGGACAAATTCTTGACAGTGGCCAACATATAGAAGGTAGGTGGTCATTGAGGGTTGTATCGCCCAGTCACCATGGTCTACTGCAGCTTTGGGATAGGAGAGGATTTTTTTCCTAAATTGGCCAGTGGCTTTTTCTCTATTTTTCCACTCTCTTATGTGATTGTATGGCTGCATGATAAAGATGGGCGGGAGCATAGGGATGCTGGTGTGCAGAAGTTACACCATGCCAGGATGGGACAGGCTCAATGGGCCAACTGGCCTTTACCTGTCCTCTTTCTCGTATGTTTGAGATTAAAGTAGTGTCATGTTGTCTGATGCATCAGTCATCTGATTCGTAAATGGATAGCGCATTGGCTGATACTGCAGTTTATTCCTTTGCAAAACTGGAAGGAGGCACAGGTACAAAGGTTTGGGTGATCTTGACTGCCACTGACAATGCAGCCCTATGGTTCATGTTGGCTGTAGGTATCCTTACAGAAAATGGTACAGCTTAGTAACAGCTCCATGCTGAGTCTGTGAAGCCAATTCCCTTTGGCCATTGCCATGTGCTGTAACCATTCTATGATTCTATGGGGGAAAAATTCAGTTGGTTGCGCCTCCTGTTAGCACCTTAAGAGGGCACTAACGGGACGCAAACCAACTCACGCCCGGGCGTGGCACTGCCCACGCCTCCCACAAAATTCAGCGGAAGTTTAATGGTGGCGCTAACCGGTAGCGCTCTGCGGCGCTGTGCCACTGGCGATGACGTCATTGGTGTGCACAGTGCCCCGCTCACGCCCCAGCCACGATCTTCGGAAGCGCCCCCTGACTTACCGCCGGACGCTATGTCTGACGGGGTCAGGGGGGCGTACCTGCGGCCAGGGAGGCGCAATTTAAAGGCGAGGTGCGGGCGGCCATTTTTGTTGCTGGCCGCCTGCCAGCACCTGCCTGTGCTCCCGTCCCAGACCTCCTGAAACGCGCCCCCCCCCCCCCGCGGAGTGCTGGCTACGCTCCAAGAGCCCGGCACTTCTCTTGAGTGCCGGGCTCTTTTGCCTGCACTCCTGATCCCCGGGGGCCCAGCTGGGCCCCAGGTCGCGCTGCACAAGGCCCCTCCCCTTTAAGAAGTGGAGAAAGGTCTGCAATACCGCGGCGCAACGTGCCGCAGCGCCGCAATATTGACTCACAGCACCCCAAGAGGGATGCGGGGCGCTTCCAGTAGTGCCCCGCTTCCCTCTTGAGGTGCAACCACTCAATTTCCGGCGCGGGGGTGCTAATTTTTCTGGGGCGCTACTTTTAGCGCCCCGGCGAAGTTAGCGCCCCAATTGGGGCGCTACTCAATTTTTAGCCCTATGATTTTACCTTGACTTGTTAACTGCCACAGGGCGGTGATGCCTTGTTGCTCCCTGAGCTCTATGATTACTCGTATTGGCAGACTTCTTTTGCCTGTGCACTCTTGTTGCATCTGTTTCTGTTCTGTTGAAGTCTGACAGATGGCTTTCCAGTAACTCATCAGACAATAATGAGCTATTTTTTAAGTTTGCCCAGAAAAAATATCTACAATAAAACATATTTAAAAATGAGCTAAACCTAGTGCTAAAAATGTACCATAAAAGTGGAAATAAAATAATGGCTACAGCACTACCAATGGTGGGTGAGTATTATCATAGTGTGACATGTTTTCATGGACAGTTTCCATTATAAATGTGGACATAGAAATTTATAATGGAGAAAGTTATCAGGAGTGCCTTGAAATAGTCAAGTCTCGAGGTAGCAAAGGCATGGGTGAGGGTTTCAGCAGCAGATGAGCTGAGGTAGGGGTGGAGTTGGGTGATATTACAGAGGTGGAAATAGGCCATCTTAGTGATGGCATGGATATTTGGTCGGAAGCTCATCTCGGGGTCAAATATGACACCAAGGTTGCAAACAGTCTGGTTCAGCCTCAGACAGTTGCCAGGGGAGGGATGGAGTCGGGGACAAGGGAACAGAGTTTGTGGCAAGGACCGAAGGCAATGTCTTTAGTTGTAGGAAATTTCTGCTCATCCAGTACTGGATGTCGGACAAGCAGCCTGACAATTTAGAGGCAGTAGAGGGGTCGAGAGAGGTGGTGGTGAGGTAGAGCTGGGTATCATCAGCATACATGTGGAAACTGACACCGTGTTTTCGGATGCTGTCACCGAGGGGCAGCATGTAGATGAGAAATAGGCGGGGCCCAAGGATAGATTCTTGGGGATACCAGAGGTAATGGTGTGGGAGCGGGAAGAGAATCCACTGCAGGTGATTCTTTGTCTGCAACTGGATTGATAAAAATGGAACCAGGCGAGTGCAGTCCCACCCAACTGGATGACGATGGAGAGGTGTTGGAGGAGGATGGTGTGGTCAACCGGTCAAGAAGGATGAGCAGGGATAGCTTACCTTTGTCACAGTCAAATAGGATGTCATTAGTGACTTTGGTAAGAGCTGTTTCGGTACTGTGGCAGGGGCGGAAACCTGATTGAAGGGATTCAAACATGGAGTTCCGGGACAGATGGGAAAGAGAGGGAGTTGGAAGTGAGTCATATTGGGCCAGAAATTAGGTTCGGGGGCTTGCCGCGCGTGCAAGCCCCCGATGTGCACTTACCCGGCGCGCTGACATTTCAATCCTGGCCCGCATTGCATTTCCTGTCACTGGCCTGCTTTAGGTCCTGCCGCGCTGTGCGTGCGTGACCCAGCGGCGTACTTAGTGCGATGAGCCGGCTGGGATCACATGAGCACTGGGCAACCAATGGGAGATTGCAAAAGTTCATTTATGAGTTTGATAGTAAGAACTGTCAAACTCATGAAAACTCCTGGCCCCAAAACACTACTTAAACTTGAAAGAAAATTTAAAAAAAATCACACTACTTAAATAAACTATAAATAAATGTAAAAAACTATTTTAAACAATAATTTTAAATTTTGAAAAAAATTATTATATAAAAAATCGGGACTAAAAATACACTTACCTTACTGTAAAGTCTTCAAAAAAAATGAACCTGTGGAAAATTTTTCTAATTTTACTTAATAGACCACTTACCTGTTAAAAGTAAGTACTTACGGCTGCTTTTTCCACGCGTAAAAACCGGAGTCTTTTCCCCACGGGCAACTCTAATAAAAAAAGGGAAGTTCAGCGCGCACGCGCTGCCTGATACGTCGTACGCGTTCCGCCTCTTAACCCCTTGGGTCAGAGGAGAGGAAATGCCGGTTTTCCCCGCATGCGCTGTGCATGCTGAAAACCGGCAATTCCTCCGGGCCCACGCGCGAGTACCCCGTCCGTACTCACGCGTTGGGACAGGAATTACTGGCCCATTGTCTCCTGTAAAATGTGAAAATAATTGTTTTTAAATGATTGCTCAATAATTTCTTAAATGCCATCACTATCTGTAGTAGTTTATTGCACCTTTAATAATCCTTGAATTTACAGACTTGTATTTGGTTTAACTCCATCATCCAGCCTCTTTGTGAGCTATGTCATTCTCTTTTTGAGAAACATCAGCTACAGGCAAATTAGTCCTCAGTGACATGCTATGTGACATCTAGATTTATCCTTCTCCCTCCAACATTAGTGTTTGAAAGGTACAAATTTAAGGTGCAGCCTTAGTACGTGCACATCTCTAATCTCTCTCACTGTTTTTAAACTATGTAGTTATTTGCAGAAAATGTCATTTGTGTCTGTCTAAGTGAATATATTCAATACTGCATTGCAACGTACTTAACTATTTCCAGAAAACCTGTTGTTATTCACAATGATTGTAAAGAAAGTATTAAACAGTTGATCACATAAATAACTTTTACAGAATTCTGTAAATAGCACTAATAACCACCTCTATTAACACTGGAGTCAATACATCCAAATCAAGTTCAACCTGAATATGGTTGGGTATAAAAGTATATTTGTTAAATAGTGCATACAGCCCCAATCTGCATCAGTAAATCTTATCATCGGCACCTAAATTTCAAAATAAGAAAGTTTTTAAATGCCCTTCATTACTCTCTATGGACACCTTGCAATTTTTTAATGTCCTTCTCTATCCAAATTTGTATTTTTCTCATATTAATTAAAGTTGCACTGCCACATCATTACTGCAAAATGTGTGTGTGTTTATATATTGCAGTGTCTAACCAGGAGCTAGTTTCTTCATAGTACCATCTATTCAGAAAATATGAAGAAACTAGGAATGCACAGTTTCCACAGTTACGCTGTGAACCTTCACTTTTCACTCCAGGGCTCATGTCAATCAAACAGCCAGAATCCAGGGGAGAAAAAAAGAAGTGAAGTTATTGTTATGAACATGCATGTCACGTCTTCCTAAAAATAACCTCTGCTGTGGGAACTTGAAGATCTTCAGAACAGATGGTACTGGAGAGAAAAAATTGTAACCGGGTCACCATTTGTGGCAACCTTTACCTGGTACAACTCATCCAGAACTGTACCATCTGCAATCTATTTTGCCTTGCGTCTCGTTTGCCTATCAACCCTGTCCTCACTGACCACCAATGGTTCTTCATTTCTCAACTCATCAACTTCAAAATCCTCGTACTCATCTACAAATCTCTCCACAGCCTTACTCCACCCTACCCTTGAAATGTCCTTCAGCCATACGACCCCACTCGTACCCTCTACCCACCTGACTCTGATCTATTGTGCATTCGCCCCTCTCTCCACTGTACCATCAGCGCCAGAGCCTTAAGTCATCTCCATCCTACACTATAGAATTCACTTCCTAAACCCCTCTGCCTTGCTATAACTCTCTCTATCTTCAAAACCCCCTGAAAACCTGCATGATCAACTGTGCCTTCAGACATCACTCTGATCTCCTTCTAGAGTCTGACTCCCAACTGTGAAATGGCTTGGGAAGTTTTGCTAACTTAAAGATGTTATTATAAGTGCAATTTGTGGTTGTTGTGTATGAAATTTTATGTTGATGTAGATAAACAAATAGGACGTATTCTTCTTTGTGAATTCCCAGCATCAAACACTCTTAATGCATCTATGGCATAGAATAAATGCAATGCAAAGCTATCCTTCACTGCCTCAACAATGTACTTAAACCCCAACTTCCGATAAGCACCCCCAGCTGATATTTAGGCTTGAACTTATTGAGGTAAAGCAAAGTCAGTAGTATAACTCTTACTGTACTTTAAAAATATTAAAGCTGTATTGGCTAGGGTGCAGAGCTCTACATGTGCATGCTTATACATTTATGCAGAACCCTCTTCTGGCTGAGCTATTGGGAGTTAAGGTAATCTGCAGCCCACAGTGCAAACTACACATACCAGTCTCAGGCTGGTAAGTGCAATATAACAGTAGCTTTAATGGTATTTATTTATCCAGAATATCAAACCATCCAGACTTTCTGAAAAGAACTGCCCAATGTATTACTTTATTATTCTGCAAAATCCCTATCCGCCCAGTAAAGGAATACTGTAGTCCTATTTACAAATTGTAGAGCTAGCCCATCTCTTACTCCTGCACTCAGCATGGTTCAATGTCATGAAGATCAATTGGCAAGTAATCAAAAGAATACGCCACAAACTCTGTGAAACAAAATATACTGTGATGTCTTCAAACTTAATGCTACAGGCTGAAGCCTAGAGAAACGTTAGAGTCATAGGTACATCGCATTGTGTGTATTCACTCAGTTTAAAACCGTTAACTCTGTCATAACCAGTGATGCACAAAAATGTCGCAGGGTACTTGAAGAATAAGAGGCAAATCAAAAGGTTTTTTTCTGCATCAGCAAGGTTATTAGATCGACCAGCATTACCTTTTATGCTGCGATCTCATTTGCAAATCAGCTTTTACCACTGGAAAAGTGATTTGATGTGGTCCCACACCACAGAAAAACACAGTACACCTAGAACAGTTCAAGTGGAAAGAACAAACAACATCATTTCAGAAGCTATCACGGTGTAGTTATCCAAACAAGAAAGCAACACAAGATTTTTTTTGCTGTATGTTTGAAGTAGATTCATATTTATTTTTGCTGTACGTCACCTAATTGAAGTAGATTAATAATAATTGGTTCAGTTGTAGTGGATCGCTGCTCATTTTGGCACCAGTGGATGGGGGCAGTAACCATGCTAAAACGGCTAGATGTATTTAAATGAGGCAGTAATCATGGTAACATCATGCATCCCATGTTCTATCATTACCATTTAATTTACACTGTGCTTCTATCATGCCAGTATAAAATGGCCACCCAGCAATGTTAAATGCTATAGAAAAGGCAGAACATGATTCAAGAGGCTTACCTGCTCCATTCAACGGATTCACAGAAAGCTTCTATCTCGGCTGGTTTTGATTTTTTTTAAATGTTGTTTTAGTACTGACATCTATATATCTATCTTTCTGCCTCCTGTTGTGGGGCTTCAATTTCTCCCCCCCCCCGCCACCAATATCCACAATTCTAGATGCCACGGTGGGTTTTACTTTTGGAATGCCCCTGCTTTTTTGGGGGAGGGGTAGGGGGAAAGCGAGAAAGCAATGGAGGAAGGCCAGGCTGGGTGCAGGAAGGACATGACACCCAGCCATCAGTATCCCCAAAGGGAATTGACTCAACCATTATTTCTTCAAAGAGCCATGTGAATGATCATACAGCTAAAGAAGCTTTTGTAGGTTTAAACATCCTGAGGATGGCTTGGAGGAAAAGGAAAATTGGTCAGAAGCAGACTTCAGCACTTCAAGCTGCACAGCTCCTGCCCCATCCTCCCCAACTCCTTCATGGCATTTTAGATACCCCAGCACCAGTCTAGAGACACCCACTTGGGAAGAAGCAGTTAGTGAGTCAGACGGGCTTTCACAGGGTGAAACACTGAGCACTAGTGAAAATGAGGACCTGAGAGTGGAAAGGGGAGTGAGCTGTTCCTCCACAGAGGGTGAAGAAATGTCCACCTTCAGCTGAGGCGCTATGGGATCCAGATCTCAAGGATCCAGTCTTTGAAAGATCAGCCAATGTAGACAGCGTCCATGCATATGATTTATAGAATGAATAAGTGGGAATGTTATGAATTGCAAGACCCATCTGAATAGAGTATCAATGATTATTTTCTACAGTGTTGAGTTGCTGCCTCACTAATGTGACAAAGGTCATGCCTGGAAAGATCCATTGGCAAAATAATTTAAGACAGTGGCTGACATAAATCGTGCCATTTATGTAGAAAGGACTTATGAAATATACTGGGCGGCCTGCGGGTGGCGCTGTCCAGGGAGAGTATAAATACTCGGGCACGGGCCCAGCTTGCTCAGGGACATTTTGTAAACAGGAACTAGTGAAGGCTAACTAGACTTCCATGTTGTGAAACAGTCGATTAAAGCCTTGTTTAATACTCTGACCAAGTGCCTAGTAGTTTTCTTACATCAGTGGCCGCTTTCACTGTTACAGATAAGCTTGTGTTACTCATTCAAGTAGGCTGCAGGACTTCAGCCAGTAGCTGGCTTAACTCACCAATAGCTTTCTGAGGCAATAATAGACAAATAAATCCAAGTAAGGGCTATAAGCCTGTGGCCTAGAAATTCGTCTTGGCCGGTGGTGCAAAACGAGCGGTATCGGATCGGCCAACCGTTATACGCAGCGCCTGATATATTCGGTTCTATTGACTGCAGTGGAACTGAATATCAGGCACTGTGTATAACGGGCGGCCGATCCAATACTGCCCGATTTGCGCCACCATCAAAGACGAATTTCTAGGCCTGTAAACCCTATCAAGTGAACATTGACATGCTGGAAACAAGTATGTTTCTCTGATGTCTAACTTCTATTTCCTTATCTTCCTCATCTTCACAAGGGAGGAGAGTGGTTCCCATTGGGAAATCCATTTCCTCAGTGCAGAATTTAAGTGTGTCCAGTACTCACTTTCATGTCAGGAGAACTCTTCAGTGAAGCTCCAGAGCACAAAGTAACAATCACTATCCTGCCAGATTTATAAAAAAAGATGCAGTACGTTCACCAAAAATAACCTCTACTATGCAGCATCTGCCTCGGAGATACCGCTAAACTGCTCATACCATCACTTATATAATGGTGGTGTTTGCCAATGTTGGGTTAGGGTCTCTAATTAGGGGAAATTGCAGGGAGAGCTTGGCTGTTCCCATCCAGCTCCATTTAACTGCAGAGGGGCGAGCAATCATCAGCTTGACGGTTTTTGGAAAGGAGAATTTTTGAGTGGCCATTTCTTGGTCCAGGATTCCGCCTTAAAATTGCCTGAAAATGGGCAGTATTTCAAATCAAAATCCAGTCCCATGCCTCTAATAAAGAAAAATGTATTGCTACTTTAATTTATTGGTTGTTGAATTCATAATCATGTGAAACTTCTACCTAGCTACCTGATATTTTACACTCAATATAAAGCCTGTGTGTGTGTGTCATAAATCATTGTTAAACTGGGTCAATACATTTATTCTTTTGATGAAACCCTGAAAGTAGCAAGCCCAGCACCAGTTGTAATCGTGATGTGGAAATGGTAGGAAAAGTCAATAAGATGTACCCAGCGAATATTATCTTCACCAAGCAATAAATGTACTCTTCTGGAATATGATCACTTCTGTATATTTTGACTAAGATTGATGGGCCAAGCATAAGTAAAACATCAGAATTTAAGTTATAGAGGCAGAAATATTTGAAAACATTAGCAGAATCTAAAACCTGTAGCAAAAAAAAAATTCCTGTAAATGAATTGTTGATTCTCTAGAGAGGAGGGAAATGATTACACTGTTATTTAGTTGTCAGCTCGTGATATAGGACAATCTGTCTTCTGTTTATTACTGATGTCTGCAGCAAGACAAAAATGGCTCACAAAATATCAACTCATCTGGCAAAATAATGGGGGTGAACCTTTCTGCTTCTGCTATTCCTGTAATAAATTACACAGGAATTTTTCAAACTGCCTGAGGTGGACACAGCTATCAAGGGAACTACTGCCTTTGTGGTGTGTACAGTGATTGGTTTACTTGAGAATTGAATGTTTAAACATCAGGCAATAGAATCATTGATGGGACGGTGAGGTCAGAAGAGCAGAGATGGATGTTCAAGTTAATTCACATTTCAGGCAGAGCACTTAAAATTAGGAGTCAAGGCGGGAGGGGTGCGACCGGGAATGCCAGATTGATAGACTGGCTTGCTGTTGGGCGGGACATGGGGGACGTAGATCGCGGATCAGACATCGGGGGGTGGGCTCAGAGATCACGGGTCGGACATTGGGGAGACCTGAAGATCACGAGTCAGACATCGCGGGGGGGCAGAGATCGTAATCTGTACATGTGGGTGGGGGGGGCAGAGATTGTGGGGCAGACATTGCGGGGGGATGAGTCGGAGATCACAGGTTAAATCAGAAAGAGAGCTAAAATTGGAGGCACGCAGCCTCATTAAAATTCGGGACCCGCCTCCGAAAAGCAGGTTAGTTTCCTCCCCAACCAGACGTAGGCGGGTTGAGGTCGGGTTTCACATTTTAAAATGTTTTAACCTCCCTGACTCCCACCATCCGCCTGCCCATGGTTCATGGAAAATTGTATGTTAGTGATTATGCAAATGAGTTTGAGCAGAAATTTGAAGCCTAAATTCACTTCCGAAAAACCAGCGCAATTTCGAGTGCAATTTACGCCCGGATTGTCGGTTGCACCCAAAGCGGAAACTCTACCCCAACGCCATTAAAAACGCTGAAGTAATACCCTCAGTTTGAGATGTGATTGCTAAGTCTATGTGCTCTACACCTGAATTAATCTGGAATTGAGACACAACATGGTCCAATAACCAGTGGGGTCGTACTCTTCGCTAGACCATCAGGGAACCAAATGCTCTACCAGACTTGGATTGTTACAATTACATTGCAAAGAATTGCAATACATACTCCCAATGGACTCCAGTAAACTTACCCAGCATTTATTGTCCATTACTGAAGTATGGATTACAGCTCGGCAATATTCCATGTGCGCTGGATTGAATAATTGAAATTGTTCTCCTGGAGATTTTGCTCAAATAGTTTTGTAAGTCGAGGAGAAATGTCATAAATTTTCATCTGGAAAGTTTTAGCTGGCTTTGAAATTACTTGTGGGATAATAAATACAACATAATGTAAGGTAATACATGCATCTGAAAGGTTATCCACTTAATGTGATCATAACTATTATCCCACAGTGTAATTTCAAGGCCACTCTCATTCAAAAGATTGGATTAATTTATGACAGTGCAAGTTGAAAAAAGTGGATTCAGTTGGTCAAATCACCTAGTCTTGCTTCATATTTTTTTGTTTCTTGTATATTTTATAAAGTACAGACTGAAGAGCAAAACTGGGCACTCATAATCATTTGCATATATCAGTACATTGTCATAAAGTTGCTTAACTGAGAGTTCAAAGTTGGAGTTTGTTTCTGTTGTGGTACATATGCTGTTAAAAAACAAGTTCACTCACAGAACATAGGTGGCGTTGATTTTGAATTTCAACAGGAACTGCAGTGCGGTGGGCTTTGTGCCCACCCACGACTCCTGGCACTGATCCTGGTGACCAGTGGGGAAATGACATAGAAACATAGAAGATAGGAGCAGGAGTAGGCCATTCGGCCCCTCGAGCCTGCTCCGCCATTCAATGAGATCATGGCTGATCATCCAAATTCAGTACCCTGTTCCTGCCTTCTCTCCATATCCCTTGATCCCTTTAGCCTTAAGAAATATATCCAACTCCTTCTTGAATATATTTAATGAATTGGCCTCTACTGCCTTCTTTGGGAGAGAATTCCACAGGTTCACCACTCTCTGGGTGAAGAAATTCCTCCTCATCTCTGTCCTAAATGGCTTACCCCTTATCCTTAGACTGTGACCCCTGGTCCTGGACTCCCCGACCATCGAGAACATCCTTCCAGCATCTAGTCTGCTTAGCCCTGTTAGAATTTTATAAGTTTCAATGAGATCCCCTCTCATTCTTCTAAACTCCAGGGAGTACAAGCCCAATCGACCCAATCTCTCCTCATACGTCATTCCTGCCATCCCAGGTATCAGCCTGGTGAATCTTCCCTGCACTCCTTCCATGGCAAGAACATCCTTTCTCAGAGAAGGCGACCAAAACTGCACAGAATACTCCAGATGTGGTCTCACCAAGGCCCTGTACAACTGCAGCAAGACATCCTTTTCCCTGTACTCAAACCCTCTCGCTACAAAGGCCAACATACCATTTGCCTTCTTAACCGCCTGCTGCACCTGCATGCTTTCAGCAACTGGTGCACAAGGACACCCAGGTCTCGTTGCACTTCCCCTTCTCCCAATCTATTGCCATTCAGATAATAATCTGCCTTCCTGTTTTTGACACCAAAGTGGATAACCTCGCATTTATCCACGTTATATTGCATCTGCCATGCTTCTGCCCAATCACCCAACCCTGTCCAAATCATACTGGAGTTTCTCGGTATCCTCCTCACAGCACACACGCCCACCCAGCTTTGTGTCGTCTGCAAACTTGGAGATATTACATCAAATCCCCTCGTCCAGATCATTTATATTGTGAATAGCTGGGGTCCAAGGCCCGATCCCTGCGGTACCCCACTAGTCACTGCCTGCCACTTGGAAAAAGAGCCGTTTATTCCAACTCTTTGCTTTCTGTCTGCCAACCAGTTCTCTATCCATGTCAATACCTTGCCCCCAATCCCATGTACCTTAATTTTACACGCTAATCTCTTACGCGGAACCTTATCGAAAGCCTTTTGAAAATCCAAATACACCACATCCACTGGTTCTCCCTTATCTATTTTACCAGTTACATCCTCAAAAAATTCCAGTAGATTAGTCAAGCACGATTTACCTTTTGTAAAGCTATGTTGACTTTGTCCGATCCGGTCACTTTTTTCCAAGTGCTCTGCTATTACATCCTTTTTAATGGACGCTAGCATTTTCCCCACTACCGATGTCAGGCTTACCGGTCTGTAATTTCCTGTTTTCTCTCTACCACCCTTTTTGAACAGTGGGGTAACATTAGCTACCCGCCAATCCTTGGGTACTGTTCCAGAGTCTATCGAATTTTGGAAGATGACCAGCAATGCATCTACTATTTCTAGGGCCACTTCCTTAAGTACCCTAGGATGTAGATTATCAGGCCCTGGTGATTTATTGGCCCTCAATCACATCAATTTCCCTAACACCATTTCCCTACAAATACTGATTTCTATCAGTTCCTCCCTTTCATTAGACCCTATGTTCCCCGACATCTTTGGGAGGTTATTTGTGTCCTCCTTTGTGAAGACAGAACCAAAGTATGTATTTAATTGGTCTGCCATTTCTTTGTTCCCCATTATAAATTCCCCTGATTCTGACTGCAAGGGACCTATGCTTGACTTCACCAATCTTTTTCTCTTCACATATCTATAAAAGCTTTTACAGTCAGTTTTTATGTTCCCTGCAAGCTTACTCTCATACTCTATTTCCCCCCTCTTAATTAATCCCTTTGTCCTACTTTGTTGGATCCTAAACTGCTCCCAATCCTCAGGTTTACTGCTTTTTCTGGCCAATTTATATGTCCTCTCCTTGGATCTTATGCTATCCCTAATTTCCCTTGTTAGCCACGGTTGAGTCACCTTTTTTGTTTTATTTTTATGCCAAACTGGGATGAACAAATTCTGTAGTTCATCCATGCGGTCTTTGAATGTTTGCTATTGCCCATCCACCGTCAACCCTTTGAGTGACATTCCCCAATCAATCCTACCCAACTCGCACCTCATACCATCGTAGTCTCCTTTATTTAAATTCAGGACCCTAGTCTCTGAGTCAACTATTTCACTCTCCATCTTAATGAAGAATTCTATCATATTATGATCGCTCCGACCCAAGGGGCCTCGCACAAGATTGCTAATTAATCCTTTCTCATTACATAATACCCAGTCTAAGATGGCCTGATCTCTAGTTGGTTCCTCGACATGAGGGAATGGTTCCCTGGTTGATTCCCCTCTGCTGCTTGTCCCAGTGTTGCCCAAAGATGGATAGAAAAGAGAAGAATATTTTGCCCATTGCATCTGGTTAGATACCTTAGGGAGATGCCAAGCCATTCAAATACGACCATATTTGGGGTTTTATTTGAATATATGTTTGATAGGCAGCTCTACTTGAGTTTAAAACATGCATATTTAGATTTCCTTTGTCCTGGTCTATTTTGATAAGTATTTCCCAATATCTCTTATATCCATTAGCAGTCCCATCCCAAGCCAAAAGAGAGGGACAAATAGGCAAACTGCCACATAATGTTATGGGGTGTTTTGTCCAGTCTAGTTTTCATTGCGGGTTAGCACAGCAGACATAATTCTTTTGTTTTTTTTCTATTTTCTGCAATAGTAAACATAGTTATTCTGAATCCAGCATCTGTCATTGCTTCTCTTTACTTATCCATTTGCTGTTTAATAAATCTGTTTGGCAGTTAATAGCCAAAGCCACTGTCTGGTGAAGAGTTTATTTTACCATCTTTGACATCGATCATGTGAGAGCATGATATAACCAGTAGTCAAAATACAGTAACAAGGATCCCTGGGGTATTTTTTTTAAACAAGTGCAGACGATGCTTCTTCCATGACTCCACAGATAGGTCTAATTGACTTCTCCATACTTCTAGCCAGATTTTTTAGGGTATTTTTGCATAGTCAAGTGATTCCTGTAGGCTATTCTGCTCAAAATGACAGTGATAACAACTGATTATATATGGTGATGTGTTGTGGTATTTTACCGGGCTGTGTGAAAATATTTATGCTGATAGACTAAAACACTACGCAAAATTTAAATTGGATGCTACTAAATAATACCAAAAGGAATTTCTTCCACTTTTTCACATTCTTTTAGCTGCTATGTTATGAGAAATATCTATGTGATCCAGCTTGAAAACCGTACGGTTGGAATAAAGCCAGATATGAACTGATAACAAAACTGATTATTTTGCATGTTGTCCTATTTTTATTGTTCTGGTTCAACAGTTTTAATGTTCTACATCTCTTCTGTTTAACACAATGTTTCCAATTTGTTTCTTGATAGCACATAGTCCTGACAACTCATTTATGGGTTTTGTTGCTGAGATACTGAATGACACTGAGAAAGAGGCCATTCAATCAAGCAAGGTCAGCAACATGGCAGTTGTCTATGGAAAAGATGCTAATATGTGGAAGGTAGGAAGATTTTTTTTTATGGTTACAGTATTGTTCCAATGTGTAAGCTGCAAGATTCTGATCACAAAAATTAAAAATGAGAGAAAATACATTAAAAATCAAACCAAAAGAATATAATTCCATGATCTGTCAATAACGAGTCTCTTTTTCAATCCCATCTCATAAATCCCTTATCTACGTCATAAGCTTTATTGTCCTAATGACATTGCTCCTTACAGGTCTACATGGGTTGTGCTTCCATAGCCAGTGATTGTGTATCATCTTTTGTGACTTGTCCACCTAAGTCCATAATGTTCAGGTGTGGAGATGCCGGAGTTGGACTGGGGTGGACAAATGTAAGAAGTCACACAACACCAGGTTATAGTCCAACAGCTTTATTTGAAATCACAAGCTTTCGGAGCGCTGCTCCTTCGTCAGGTGAAGTGGAGAGATGCATAAAGACACAGCTTATATAGTCAGAGAATAATGTCAGATGTTTACAGGTAATCTTTCTAACTGCCATTTATCACACCTCGGCAGAGAGATAATCACAGCAATCAACGGTGTGAATGGTGTCCAAACAGGTCAGTCAGGAAAACATTACATTAAAGAACAATGAGGTGGGGTCACAAGGGGTCAAATGTTGCAGATGCTGGGGTCTGTGTGAAAATCAAAAAAACAGACAAAAAACATTTTTTTTGCTGGAAATCACAGCAGGTCCGGCCGCATCTGTGTAGAGAGAACAAGCCAACGACGACTCAAGTCTGGATGACCCTACGTCAGGTGGGGTTACATGTAGCGTGACATGAACCCAAGATCCCGGTTCAGGCCGTCCTCATGGGTGCGGAACTTGGCTATCAGTTTCTGCTCGACAATTTTGCGTTGTCGTGTGTCTCGAAGGCCGCCTTGGAGAATGCTTACCTGAAGATCGGAGGCTGAATGTCCTTGACTGCTGAAGTGTTCCCTGACTGGGAGGGAACACTCCTGCCTGGCGATTGTTGCGCGGTGTCCGTTCATCCGTTGTCGCAGTGTCTGCATGGTCTCGCCGATGTACCATGCTCCGGGGTATCCTTTCCTGCAACGTATGAGGTAGACAACGTTGGCCAAGTCACATGAGTATGTACCATGTACCTGGTGGGTGGTGTCCTCACGTGTGATGATAGAAACATAAAAACATAGAAGATAGGAGCAGGAGTAGGCCATTCGGCCCTTCGAGCCTGCTCCGCCATTCAATGAGATCATGGCTGATCATTCAAATTCAGTACCCTGTCCCTGCCTTCTCCCCATATCCCTTGATCCCTTTAGCCTTAAGAAATATATCCAACTCTTTCTTGAATATATTTAATGAACTGGCCTCCACCGCCCTCTGTGGCAGAGAATTCCACAGGTTCACCACTCTTTGGGTGAAGAAATTCCTCCTCATTTCAGTCCTAAATGTCCTACCCCTTATCCTTAGACTATGACCCCTGGTTCTGGACTCCCCGACCATCGGGAACATCCTTCCAGCATCTAGTCTGTCCAGGCCTGACAGAATTTTATAGGTTTCGATGAGATCCCCTCTCAATCTTCTAAACTCCAGTGAGTATAAGCCCAATCGACGCAATCTCTCCTCATACGTCATTCCTGCCATCCCAGGTATCAGCCTGGTGAATCTTCGCTGCACTCCTTCCATGGCAAGAACATCCTTCCTCAGATAAGGCGACCAAAACTGCACACAATACTCAAGGAGCGGTCTCACCAAGGCCCTGTACAACTGTAGCAAGACATCCTTATTCCTGTACTCGAACCCTCTTCCTACGAAGGCCAACATACCATTTGCCTTCTTAACCGCCTGCTGCACCTGCATGCTTACCTTCAGCGACTGGTGCACAAGAACACCCAGGTCTCTTTGCACTTCCCCTTCACCCAATCTATTGCCATTCAAATAATAATCTGCCTTCCTGTTTTTGCCTCCAAAGTGGTTAACCTCACATTTATCCACATTATAGTGCATTTGCCATGTTTCTGCCCAATCACCTAACCTGTCCAAATCGTACTGGAGTTTCATGACATCCTCCTCACAGCATACCCTCCCCCCCAGCTTTGTGTCATCTGCAAATTTGGAGATATTACATCCAATTCCCTCATCCAGATCATTAATATATATTGTGAACAGCTGGGGTCCTAGGACCGACCCTTGCGGTACCCGACTAGTCACTGCCTGCCACTCGGAAAACGACCCGTTTATTCCAACTCTTTGCTTTCTGTCCGCCAACCAGTTCTCTATCCAAGTCAATACCTTGCCCCCAATCCCATGTGCCTTAATTTTGCACGCTAATCTCTTATGCGGGACCTTATCGAAAGCCTTCTAAAAGTCCAAATACACCACATCCACTGGTTCTCCCTTATCTATTTTACCAGTTACATCCTCAAAAAATTCCAGTAGATTAGTGAAGCATGATTTACCTTTTGTAAATCCATGTTGACTTTGTCCGATCTTGTCACTGCTTTCCAAGTGCTCTGCTATTACATCTTTTATAATGGACTCTAGCATTTTCCCCACTACCGATGTCAGGCTTACCGGTCTATAATTCCCCGCTTTTTCTCTGCCACCTTTTTTGAATAGTGGGGTAACATTAGCTACCTGCCAATCCATGGGTACTGTTCCAGAGCCTATTGAGTTCTGGAAGATGACCAGCAATGCATCTACTATTTCTAGGGCCACTTCCTTAAGTACCCTGGGATGTAGATTATCAGGCCCTGGGGATTTATCGGCCTTCAGTCCCATCAATTTTCCTAACACCATTTCCCTACAAATACTGATTTCTTTCAGTTCCACCCTTTCATCAGACCCTATGTTCCCCGGTACTTCTGGGAGGTTATTTGTGTCCTCCTTTGTGAAGACAGAACCAAAATATGTATTTAGTTGGTCTGCCATTTCTTTGTTCCCCATTATAAATTCCCCCGATTCTGACTGCAAGGGACCTACGCTTGACTTCACCAATCTTTTTCTCTTCACATATCTATAAAAGCTTTTACAGTCAGTTTTTATGTTCCCTGAAAGCTTACTCTCATATTCTAGTTTCCCTTTCTTAATTAATCCCTTTGTCCTCCTTTGTTGAATCCTGAACTGCTCCCAATCCTCAGGATTATTGCTTTTTCTGGCCAATTTGTATGTCCTCTCCTTGGATCTTATGCTATCCCTAATTTCCCTTGTTAGCCACGGTTGAGTCACCTTTTTTGTTTTATTTTTATGCCAAACTGGGATGAACAAATTCTGTAGTTCATCCATTCGGTCTTTGAATGTTTGCCATTGCCTATCCACCGTCAACCCTTTGAGTGCCATTCCCCAATCAATCCTACCCAACTCGCTCCTCAGACCATCGTAGTTTCCTTTATTTAAATTGAGGACCCTAGTTTCTGAGTCAACTACTTCATTCTCCATCTTAATGAAGAATTCGATCATATTATGATCGCTCCGACCCAAGGGGCCTCGTACAACAAGATTGCTAATTAATCCTTTCTCGTTACGTAATACCCAGTCTAAGATGGCCTGATCCCTGGTTGGTTCCTCGACATATTGGTCCAGGAAACCATCCCGTAAACACTCCAGGAATTCCTCCTCCACAGTATTGTTACTAATTTGGTTAGCCCAATCTATATGTAGATTAAAGTCACCCATGATGACTGCTGTGCCCTTATTGCACGCTTCTTTAATTTCCCTTTTAATGCCATTCCCAACCTCCGCCTTACTGTTTGGAGGTCTATATACCACTCCCACTAATGTTTTTTTCCCCTTAGTATTTCTCAATTCTACCCATACAGATTCCACATCATCAGAGCTAATATCCTTCATTACCATTGTGTTAATCCCTTCTTTAACCAGTAATGCTACCCCACCTCCCTTTCCTTTTTGCCTATCTTTCCTGAATATCGAATACCCCTGGATGTTGAGTTCCCAGTCTTGGCCATCCTTGAGCCACGTTTCCGTAATCCCAACCAAATCATATTCGTTTACCTCTATTTGCGCAGCCAATTCATCCACCTTATTACAAATGCTCCTCGCATTAAGACACAAAGCCTTCAGGCTTGTTTTTTTAACACTCTTAGACCTATTAGAATTATTATTTACTGTGGCCACGTTTGATTTAAACCCTTGATTTCTTTGACTGCCACTTTTGTTTTTCTCCTTCCTATCTTTTGCTTTTATCCTTGTTTCCCTTTCCTCTGTCTCCCTGCTCAGGTTCCCAACCCCCTTCCATTTTAGTTTAAACCCTCCCCCACAGCACTAGCAAACAAACCCCCTAGGACATCGGTTCCAGCCCTGCCCAGGTACAGACCGTCCGGTTTGAACTGGTTCCACCTCCCCCAGAACCGGTTCCAGTGTCCCAGGAATTTGAATCCATCCCCCTGGCACCATTCCTCTAGCCACGTATTCATCTGAAGTATCCTTCTATTTCTACTCTGACTAGCACGTGGCACTGGTAGCAATCCTGAGATTACTACCTTTGAGGTCCTGTTTTTTAATTTACCTCCTAACTCCCTATATTCCGCTTTTAGGACCTCATCCCGCTTTTTACCTACATCGTTGGTGCCTATATGCACCACGACAACTGGCTGTTCACCCTCCCCTTCCAAGATGTTCTGCAGCCGCTCGGAGACATCCTTGACCCTTGCACCAGGGAGGCAACACACCATCCTGGAGTCTCGTTTGCGGCCGCAGAAACGCCTATCTATTCCCCTTACAATTGAATCTCCTATTACTATAGCTCTACCACTCTTTTTCCTCCCATTCTGTGCAGCAGAGCCACCCCTGGTGCCAGGAAGTTGGCTGCTGCTGCCTTCCTCTGATAAGCCATCCCCCCCAACAGTACTCAAAGTGGTGTATCTGTTGGAGAGGGGGATGGCCACAGGGGACCCCTGCACTACTTGCCTGCGCCTAGTACTCTGCCTGTTGGTCACCCGTTCCCTTTCTTCCTGTCCAACCTCTACCTGTGGTGTGTCCAACTCCCTAAACGTGCTATTCACGATGTCCCGAGCATCGTGAACGCTCCAGTATGCATCCAATCGCAGCTCCAGCGCCGCAATGCGGTCTGTCAGTAGCTGCAGCTGGGTGCACTTCCTGCACACGTAGTTGTCAGGGACACCGGAAGTGTCCCTGAGTTCCCACATATTGCAGGAGGAGCAGATCACAGGGCCAGGCTGTCCTGCCATGATTTACCCTTTAATTAATTGAATTTAAATTAAATCAATCAATCCCACTGGTATCTGTGTTGATGATCTGGCATGTCTTGCAGAGGTTGCTGTGGCAGGGTTGTGTGATGTCGTGGTCGCTGTTCTCCTGAAAGCTGGGTAATTTGCTGCGAACGATAGTCTGTTTGAGGTTAGGCGGCTGTTTGAAGGCGAGTAGTGGAGGCGTGGGGATGGCCTTAGCGAGGTGTTCGTTGTCATCGATGACATGTTGAAGGCTGCGAAGAACATGGCGTAGTTTCTCTGCTCTGGGGAAGTACCGGACGACGAAGGGTACTCTGTTGGTTGTGTCCCGTGTTTGTCTTCTGAGGAGGCCTATACGATTTTTCGCTCTGGCCCGTTGGAACTGTCGATCAATGAGTCGAGCGTCATATCCCGTTCTTACGAGGGCGTCTTTCAGCGTCTGTAGGTGTCCATCGCGTTCCTCCTCATCTGAGCAGATCCTGTGTATTCGCAGGGCTTGTCCATAGGGGATGGCTTCTTTAACATGGTTAGGATGGAACCTGGAGCAGTGGAGCATCGTGAGGTTGTCCGTGGGCTTGCGGTAGAGTGAAGTGCTGAGGTGTCTGTCTTTGATGGAGATTCGTGTGTCCAAGAATGAAACCGATTCTGAGGAGTAGTCCATGGTGAGTTTGATGGTGGGATGGAACTTGTTGATGTTATCGTGTAGTCTTTTCAGTGATTCTTCGCCATGGGTTCATAGGAAGAAAATGTTGTCGATGTATCTGGTGTATAGCATTGGTTGGAGGTCCTGTGCAGCGAAGAAGTCTCGCTCGAACTTGTGCATGAAGATGTTGGCATATTGGGGTGCGAATTTGGTCCCCATGGCTGTTCCGTGTGTTTGGGTAAAGAACTGGTTGTCGAAGGTGAAGACATTGTGGTCAAGGATGAAGCGGATGAGTTGTAGGATGGCATCTGGAGATTGGCTGTTGTTGGTGTTGAGTACTGAGGCTGTCGCAGCGATGCCGTCATCGTGGGGGATACTGGTGTAGAGTGCCGAGACGTCCATCGTGGCGAGGAGTGTTCCTGGTTCAACTGGTCCGTGGGTGCTGAGTTTCTGTAAGAAGTCTGTAGTGTCGCGACAGAAGCTGGGGGTTCCCTGTACGATGGGTTTCAGGATGCCCTCAACGTATCCAGAGAGGTTCTCACACAGGGTTCTGTTGCCTGATACGATAGGATGTCCGGGTGTGTTGGCTTTGTGTATCTTTGGGAGGCAGTAGAAGTCTGCCACGCGGGGAGTACGTGGGATGAGAGCGCGTAGGATGCTTTGAAGGTCTGGATCGAAGGTCTTGATCAGTCTGTTGAGTTGACAGATGTGTTCTTTGGTCGGATCTGCGGGTAACTGTCTGTAGTGTTCCTGGTTGTCCAGTTGTCAGTATGCTTCTTTGCAATAGCCCGTTCTGTTCTGTATGACGATGGCTCCTCCTTTGTCTGCTGGTTTGATGACGATGTTGCAGTTGGTCATGAGAGCGTGGATGGCATTGCGTTGTGCTCGGGTGACATTCTGGACTGTCTTGTGAGTGCGGCTGATGAATCTGGCGTTGATGCATCTCCTGACAGCTTGAGCATACATGTCAAGCTTAGGGCAGCGACCCTCCGGAGGGGTCCAATTTGACTCTTTCTTCTTCGGTTGCTGCACTGCGGATCCCTCTGTCTGCTGTTCTGGATCATTGATTGTCTCATTGGGTTCGCTGCTGACATCTTGGGATTTGTGGAAGAATTCCCGGAGCCTCATTCTCCTGATGAACTCCTCTGTGTCTGCCGCGAGACCGATGGGGTCCATTTTGGTGGTGGGGCAGAAATTGAGCCCTCGGCTGAGAACTTCAATTTCGTCTGGTTGAAGGGTGTGGTCGGACAGGTTGACGATGGACTTCCCTGTGGTTTCAACCGTGGTACCGGGGGAGGCTTGGTTGCTGCTGCTGGTGATGCCGAGTTTCTCAAGCTTCCTGTTCTTGGTGTGCATGTAGGCAGTGTAGTTCCATTGCCTCGTCTGTTCGGTGGTGTCTCGTAGCTGGTCTGCTGTGTCCTGAGCACAGGCTGAGAACCTGGACTCCACCTCGGTTTTGAGGTTGCGGCGTCTGCTGTAGAGCTGGTGTACGAGATGGTTGAGGAGTGTGCGAGAGGTACGACGGCAGAGTCTCTCAGCGTAGTCTGTGTTGTAGGTCGACTTGAGTGGGTTCGTGATCTGTAGTCCTTTCGGACACCATTCACACCTTTGATTGCTGTGATTATCTCTCTGCCGAGGTGTGATAAATGGCAGTTAGAAAGATTACCTGTAAACATCTGACATTCTCTGACTATATAAGCTGTGTCTTTATGCATCTCTCCACTTCACCTGACGAAGGAGCAGCGTTCCGAAAGCTTGTGACTTCAAATAAAGCTGTTGGACTATAACCTGGTGTTGTGTGACTTCTTACATAATGTTCAGCATTCGGTTTCTGCCCATCCTGGCCCAGTCTAATACAATAGCAAAATACTGCGGATGCTGGAAATCTGCAATAACAACAGAAAATGCTGGAAACACTCAGCAGGCCAGGCAGCATCCGTGGAGAGAGAAACAGAGTTAACAGGCAGGATTTTCATTGGGCCGTGGAGGCGGGATTGGAGGCATGTGGGGGGTTAAAATCCCAAAATCAGGGGTCCCGACACCATCCCGCCCCTAACCCGCCTCCATGCTAGTTTCAAAGGAGGCGGGTACCCGCCCCGCACTGGGACCCGCCTCCCCAAGGCGGGAAGGGGATTAGTGCCAATTAACTGCCTGTTAACAGGTAGTTAACAGGCAGTTTTTAGCATAATCCCTATTTTTAATGTTGAAGTGTGGGATTTCTGATGGCTCCAAACCACGCCAAGTTAGAGGAGGCGGACCGTCGGGATGAAGGGCTTGGGGGGGTGTCGAGATGTCCGGTGTTCAGGTGAGTGACGTGTGCATGAGTGCAAAGGTAAGTGTGTTTGGTGTGTGTAAAGCATTTAAAGAAGTTTTACATACCTTTACATACCTTCATAGCCTTCTTTCCTCAGGTCTCGGGAGTCCCTCATCTCACCAGCACAGAAAGCAGAATGGCTGCGAGCTGTCAAAAATTGCAGCATTCAGCTTTCTGTTCCGGGGAGATCTCTAAATCACCCTGACAGGAAGAAATTAACTTGGAGTACAGATTGTCAGTGTTTGACAGCTTCAAACAGCTGTGAAACGCTGATATTTCATCTGTCAAAAGGTCTTGACAGATGAAATGTCAATCTGTGACGTCACCTGTTGCCGGGTGGCCCTTAATTGGCCTGCTGAGCCCGCTGGGTGGGCTCAACAAGGTCAATCAAGTCTAAATCGCATGGGTTGGCTAGAACTCAATGGAGGCGGGACTCCTCAATGAAAATCCAGCCCAACGTTTCAGGTCTGGGACACTTCATCATAACGGGAAAAAGCTGGAGATGTAACAGGTTTTAAGCAGGTGCAGAGGCAGGGAGAGGGGGGAGTGGGGGGGGTGGGGGGGAGGGGGGGGGGTGGGTGGGAGGGGAGGAAGAAATTGAAGGAACATTCTGTGCTAAGGTAGGAGGCCGGAAAGATAAAATGTTGCAAATGGGGATGGCAAAATCATACAGCCTGAAAAATGGAAGTAGGGGCTATAGTCTGAAATTGATGGACTCTATGTTGAGTCCAGAAGGCTGTAAAGTGCCTAATCGAAAGATGAGGTGCTGTTCTTTGAACTAACGTTGAGCTTCATTGGAACAATGTAAGAGGCCGAGGACAGAGAGATCAGAGTGGGAGTGAAGCGGAGAATTAAATTGGGCAGACAGCCCATCCAGGTTCATTACTATAAATACAAAAACTTCACACAACAATGGAGTTTGGAAGTATTTTAAATTGTATGGTATTCTTTCAAACATAAGGGCCTAGAAATTGGAGATCGCTAAAAACCTGCCAGTGCCACCGCGGGCCAGAGTTAACGGCCGCTGAAAATGGTGGCGCTGGCAGGACTGGTGAATTGGCACTGGTTGCTGATTAACATTAGCCCAGTGCTAAACATACCGTGCAAGGCCGTTTTCATGGTGTTAATCCCGGCAGGAGGCCCAATGTAGCGTGGCCATAGCGTCATTGTAGAAAGAACAGCCTTCTCTTAAAGTAAGGCTGTCATTTCAGAAAGCAGTTCAGTCCCATAAAGGAGAACTGCCTTCTAAAATGAAAAAAATAAAATTCATGTACAAATAGGCAGTTTTTAGCCCTTACAGCTCAACTGCCTTCTGAAAAAAAAATAACATTGAAAAGAATTCCCAAATGGGAGTCTTCAGCTCTTAACGCTGAACCTAACAAAAAAAATGCTAAAAGTGCTTCAGCACCAACACAAATGGCTCAGCAAGCCAGGGAAGGAGCACCCAGGGCCTTGCACGTAGCACCCCAGCTTTGTGCAGGGGTCAACACTGAAAGAGAAGTCCTCTACCCACAGGGGCCAGGAGACCCTGCAGAAAGAAGGATGTGGGACCAGATCACCGAGGCTGTCACTGCCAGTAGTGTCGCCCCCACCACGTGGCTCCAGTGCCCAAAGAAGCTTCATGACCTCAGACCACTGGTCAAGGTCAGTGAATGCATCTTCAAAAGCCGTCTCCTACCAACTGCACCACTAGCCTCACACACTACTCAATGCATGACTCCACCCACCCCCCCAATCACTCACCTACCAACAATCTGTACCAAACATGAGGCACACCTCCCATTCCTAGCTTCACCTCACCCCCTTGGAGGAAACAGTGCCATTCTTGGCAGGGGCATGGCTGAGTCCTTGACCAGCGGTGGGGCTGAAAGGATACAAAATGCTGGTGTACTCATACTTTATCCTCCTTCTCGCATGCACCTCTTAATTTCCTGCCCTTCCCTCACCACAACTCCACCCTTGTGCCTTCCTCATTTCACACACCCAAGAAATGCAGCCTGCCCAGCCAGTGGGTGACCAAGAAGAGGGAGAAGAGAGTGAAGAAGAAGAAGAAACACCACCACTTGATTTCACACTCTTGGCCACCAGCTCCTCAAGGTTGTCCTGCAAGGCCATTTGCAGTATCCCCCCACTGAAAGTCAGCAGCCTTCTTCCAGCCCTGCTGCAGTCATTGGGGTAGCACTGCGTGACATCAGTAGGATAGGCAAAGGCACACGCAAGACAGTCACTAAGGGAATGAATAAGGGTGATTAGTTGATCTCTTGATGTCATATTGGATGGATAGATGTATAAAGTTGGATTGAAAAATTTCCTTTGTGGTAGCTTTTATTTCAGCATTGTGGCCAAGAGGTCAGTAACAGAGGGAAGATAAGGTGTGGGGACAAATGTTGAAAGGGGATTTGGGGTTGTGGCTACTGGTACCGCAGGCAGATGATTCCATCCCGGATATCCTGACCAGAAAGAGGTAGTCTGGGTTGCATTCTTCCTTCTGCTTCCTCTTCTTCTGCATCTTCCTTTTCTGCATCTTCCTCTTCCCTCTGCGAGCGGATACTGTAAACCTGAAATAAAAGCATAAAATGCTGGAAATACTCAGCAGGTCAGGCAGCATCTCGACCTGAGACGTGAACTCTGTTTCGGTCTCCACGGATGTTGGCTGACCTGCTGAGTATTTTCAGCATTTTCTGTCTTCTCAGAGGCCTTCCTTTACCATCCAAGGCCTTGCAAGCATCCAGCAGCATTCCCTGCACACTTAAAAACTTTTAGCATGTATTGCAGCAAGCCACTATTTCAATAAAATATAAAAAATCCAGTCCAAAAGCTTAAATGCAGACTTACCTGAAAGATGTGTGTGTCCCGTTAAGAAGTGCTGACAGCGCCTCTGTCAGTCTGCTGCACACTCACTTTTCAGACCCAGCGCTAAACACAGCACTAAGCTCCAAGTTCGCAGAGCGTGACGTTAAGTCGGCATTGCACGCTGACTGACATCGCTCTCCCCATATTTGCATCTCCAGGGCCAGCGCTGCTATCGGCAGTGCTAAGACCCTCACCAAAATGGTGGCTGCTGAGTCCCATGCCAGAGAAGGGCATTAGAGTGGTGGCTGCCATTTTTCACCAGGATTGCGCCAGTGACTTGTGGCAGTAAGGTAGGGAATTTCTGGGCCAATATATATATATATAGCAGAATAAGTGTGGTGCATAAGCTCATTCAGTAATTAAATGCATTTTCTAATATATGCATTACTTATATATTGTAAGTATTGCTAATGTATACATTATTCATACGTTATAAGCACAACTGATCTTCTTCTTCTTAGGCAGTCCCTCGGAACCGAGGATGACTTGCTTCCAAACTAAAAATGAGTTCTCAGGTGACTGATGAGTCCAATGCGGGATTTACAGGGCTGGATTTTCATTGAGGCGGGTAGGAGGCGGGACTACAACTTTTGGGGTTGTAGTCCCTCCTCCATCGAGTTCTAGCCAACCCATGCGATTTAGACTTGATTGACCTTATTGAGCCCACCCAGCGGGCTCAGCAGGCCAATTAAGGGCCACCCGGCAACAGGTAATGTCACAGATTGAAATTTCATCTGTCAAGACCTTTTGACAGATGAAATATCAGCGTTTCACAGCTGTTTGAAGCTATCAAACACTGCCAATCTGTACTCCAGGTTAATTCCTTCCTCTCAGGATGATTTAGAGATCGCCCGGAACAGAAAGCAGAGGCTGCAGATTTTGACAGCTGGCGGCCATTCTGCTTTCTGTGCTGGTGAGATGAGGGACTCCCGAGACCTGAAGGAAGGAAGGCTGTAAAGGTAAGTAAAGGTTAGTCGAACTTCTTTAAACACTTTACACAGTCCAAACAGACTTACCTCTGCACTCATGCACCCATCACTCACCTGAACACCAGACATCTCGACCCCTCCAAGCCCTTCATCCCGACGGCCCGCCTCACTAACTTGGCGTGGTTTGGAGCCGTCAGGAATCCCACATCTCAACAATGAAAATAGGGATTAGGCTAAAAACTGCCTGTTAACTACCTGTTAGTCCCAGTGCGGGGCAGGTACCCGCTTCCTTTGAAACTGGCATGGAGGCGGGTTGGGGGCAGGATGGGGTCGGGACCCCCGATTTCAGGATTTTAAACCCCCACACGCCTCCAATCCCGACTCCACGGCCCAATGAAAATCAAGCCCACAATCTCTGTCACAGGTGGGGCAGACGGTGGTTGAAGGGGCGGGTGGGTGGGGTGCTTGGGTTGATGTGCGCTCCTTCCGCTGTTTGCGTTTGGCTTCCACTTGCTCCCGGCGAAGAGACTCGAGGTGTTCGGCGCCTTCCCGGATGCTTCTCCTCCACTTTGTGCAGTCTTGGGCCAGGGATTCCCAGGTGTCGGTGGGGATGTTGCATTTTTTCAAGGAGGCTTTGAGGGTGTCCTTGAAGCATTTCCTCTGTCCACCTGGGGCTCTCTTGCCGTGTTGGAGCTCCGAGTAAAGCGCTTGTTTTGGGAGTCTCGTATTGGGCATGCGGGCGATGAGGCCCATCCATCGGAGCTGATCGAGCGTGGTCAAAGCTTTGATGCTGGGGATGTTGGCCTGAGCGAGAACACGTACGTTGGTGCACCTATCCTGCCAATGGATTTGCAGGATCTTGCAGAGGCAGTGTCTGTCATCGAATTACAGTATGCAGATGACGCTTGCGTCTGCACACACTCTGAGGTCCAACACCAAACCATCGTCAACACCTTCACCGAAGCATACGAGAGCATAGGCCTTACACTAAACATCCGTAAGACAAAAGTCCTCTACCAACCTGCCCCCGCCACACAGTACTGCTCCCCGATTATCAAGATCCATGACGAGGCCTTGGACAACGTGGACCACTTTCCATACCTCGGGAGCCTACTATCAATAAGGGCAGACGTCGATGACGAAGTCCAACACCGCCTTCAGTGTGCCAGTGCATCCTTCGGTCACCTGAGGAAGAGAGTGTTTGAAGACCAGGGCCGCAAACCCAGCACCAAGCTCACGGTCTACAGAGCAGCAGTGATACCAGTCCTCCTGTACGCTTTGGAGACATGGACCATGTACAGCAGGCACAACTGATATATCATATGCATTATAAGCACAGCTAATGTATATATTAAACATACATTGTAATCATGTCTAATGTACACATTACTTATACATCGTAAGCACTACTTATATTTTTTTTATTTGTCCTTTGAATGTGGATGATGCAAGTGGCTCCATTTATTGGCAATCCCAGCTGCCTTGAAAATGTGGTGGTGGACCTTATCCTTGAACTGCTGCCGTCCTTCTATTGGTATTCTCATGTTGATGGTAGGTAGGAAATTCAAGAGTTTTGACCCAGTGGCAACGAAGGGATGGCGGTATATGCCCTAGTCAAGATGGAGTGTGACTTGGAGGAGAAGCTGGAGGTGGTGGTGTTCCTATGATCTTGCGACTCTTGTCAGTGGCAGAGGTTGTGCGGCTGGGAGGTGCTATTGAAATAACCGTGGTGAGTTGCTGCAGTGTGTCCTGCAGATAGTACATACATAGTACAGTATACCAGTATTCGCTGCTCACGATGCAGTCTCCTTTACATTGGGGAGACCAAACGCAGATTGGGTGACTGCTTTGCGGAACACCTCCGTTCAGTTCATAAAGGTGACCCCGAGCTTCCGGTTGCCTGTCTCTTTAATTCTCTGCCTCTCTGTCCTCGGCCCCTTACACTGTTCCAATGAAGCGCAACATAAGCTCGAGGAACAGCACCTCATCTTTCGATTTGGCACTTTATAGCCTTCTGGACTCAACATAGAGTTCAACAATTTCAGACCATAACCTCTGCCCCTATTTTTTCAGGCAGCAGCTGTTGATGATTCTGTCATCCCCATTTGCAACATTTCACCACTCCTGCCTTACACCCTATCACAGACCGGCCCTTTTGTTCTTTCTTCCCCTCCCCCCCTTTCCCTGCCTCTGCACCTGCTTAAAACCTGCTACATCTCCAACTTTTTCCAGTTCTGACGAAGGGTTACAGACCTGAAACGTTAACTCTGTTTCTCTCTCCACGGATGCTGCCTGACCTGCTGAGTGTTTCCAGCATTTTCTGTTGTTATTTCGGATTTCCAGCATCTGCAGTATTTTGCTATTGCATAGTATGCCAGTGTTGGAGGGGGTGGATATTGAGTTCATTGATGAGGTACCAATCAAACACATTGCTTTATCCTCAATGATGTTAAGCTTCTTGAATGTTGTTGCAGCTACATCCATCCAGGGGACTGGTGACTATTCAATCACACTCTTGATTTGAGCCTTGTCGACAGTGGGTTGCGTGGTACATTGAAGGGTCAGTAGGTGAACAAATTGCTGCTGAGTACCCAACCTCTGCCTTGCTCTTATAGCATATATTACTAATACTTTGTAAACACTACTAATATGTTATATGTCCATTACTTATCTATTGTAAGCACTGCTAATGTATGTATATATATGTATATATATAAACATAAATAATATATGGTCCAAACTTGGACAAAAGAGCTGAATTCCAGAGGTGAGGTGAGAGTGGCTGCCCTTGACATCAAGGCAGCATTTGACCAAGTGTGGCATCAAGGAGCCCTAGGAAAATTGAAGTCAATGGGAATCAGGGGGAAAAATCTCCACTGGCTGCAGTCATACCTAGCACAAAGGAGGATGGTTGTGGTGGTTGGAGGTCAATCATCTTAGCCCCAGGACATCTGTGCAGGAGTTCCTCAGGGCAGGGTCCTCGGCCCAACCATCTTCAGTTGCTTCGTCAATGACCTTCCCTCCAACATAAGGTCAGAAGTGGGGATGTTGACTAATGATTGCACAGTGTTCAGTTCCATTCGCAACTCCTCAAATAATGAAGCAGTCCACGCCCGCATGCAGCAAGACCTGGACGACATTCAGGCTTGGGCTGATAAGTGTCAAGTAACATTCGCGCCACACAAATGACTATCTCCAACAAGAGAGAGTCTAACCACCGCCCCTTCACATTCAACGACATTACCATCACCGAATCCCACACCATCAACATCCTGAAGGTCACCATTGACCAGAAACTTAACTGGACAGGCACATAAATACTGTGGCTACAAGAGCAGGTCAGAGGCTGGGTATTGTGCAGCAAGTGTCTCACTACCTGACTCCCCAAAGCCTTTCTGTTGTATCCGTGTGTTAGTGAAGACACGGAATGCAGGAGTTGGTTTACAGGTGTTTACTGGACAAAGTCTGGAGGTGAACTAAAAGATACAAAACACTATACAGGCTTATATAGCCCGAGTGGCCATTACCGGCATTACAGCACACAGGGACTCTTAAAGGCACATACACCACACTTTCCAACATCTACAAGGCACAGGTCAGGAATGTGATGGAATACTCTCCACTTGCCTGGATGAGTGCAGCTCCAACAACACTTAAGAAACTTGACACCATCCAGGACAAAGAAGCTCGCTTGATTGGCACCCCATCCATACCTTAAACATTCACTCCTTCCACCACCGGCACACCGTGGCTGCAGTGTGTACCATCTACAAGATGCACTTCAGCAACTCGCCAAGGCTTCTTCAACAGCATCTCCCAAACCTGCGGCTTCTACCACCTCAAAGGATAAGGGCAGAAGGCGCATGGGAACACCACCAGCTCCAAGTTCCCCTCCAAGTCACACACCATCCTGACTTGGAAACATATCGCCATTCCTTCATCGTCGCTGGGTCAAAATCCTGGAACTCCCTCCCTAACAGCACTGTGGGAGTACCTTTACCACACGGACTGCAGTGGTACAAGAAGGCAGCTCACCACCACCTTCTCAAGGGCAACTATGGATGGGAAATAAATGCTGGCTTTGCCAGCAACGCCCACATCCCAGGAACTAATTAAAAAGAAAAATTGTGAAAATTGCTAATTGAGACAAACTACAAAGCAATTGATAATTAGCATCTTCGCTAATTCAACTGGTTAATCTTCAGCATTTGTGTTACTCAGGTTATAACTTAGGTTTGCATTCATAATAAAATATAATGAGATAAAACAAGCTGTTTTAACTTTGTTGCAACTAATTTGGCTAAATATTATTATGTTCATAAATTATTCATTATAATAAATTGTATATTTGACCCATGTCTACCTCGTTCAGTATCCTCATAGTCATTTCTATATTCCTGCTTGTGATTCTAATGTGCTCTATGCCTGGGCCCAGAGCAACAATATGACCTTGCACAGACCTGTGAAATATTATCATCCCTGTCTTCTTCACCCTGTGGATCAGGTGACTTAATCCTGGCCTTCATTTGCATACATTTTCTATAAGAACTATTGTAGTGGATAACATCACAGATTCAACAGTCAATGTAAGGAGTCCAGGTATGATTTAAACCCTAACATCAACACTAGAGCAGTCCACTCAGAACAGAGCGAGGAAGATAAATTGGTCAATGAAATTTGAAGTATAATTTCAGGATTTGAAGTTTTCCACTAAATTATGTTACTAGATCTAGGTCTATAAATTATCAGGCATGCACACTGTCTTGGACTGAGGATGGGAGGACAGAATACAAAATCAACAAGCCTGAGGCAAAGTGAGAGGTTAAAACATTTTTTCTGATAGCGTGGTGGATACGTAACACAGATTCCCAGAAAACACAAATAATGCTGTGTTGCTCAACTCCTTCAGAGAAAGAACTGGAAAAATATCTGGTGAGGGATGAGATTAAGGTTCTAGGGATGAATATGGATTGATAGTCAACTGCAGCTACAGTGAGCAGTCAAATCAACTTGAAATAGGTGCATTCTTCACATTGTTTAAAAGATTTCTCAATGATCATTCAATTGAAAAAAGGTGCAGTACTCGCTCCTCCTTCAGGTTTTGAGCTGGCCCTGAAGCTAAAGCCCTGATTTTAACTTGGGGCATGAGTGCGATGTGTGGGGGCTGGGGCGGGTGGGAAGCACCTATGAGGCACGGGCCATTTTAACTACCATTATCCCCACCTGAAGCAGGCGTGAATGACTACGTGGCCTGGGTGGGACTGACACTTCAAGGTCCTACTGCTGCTCCAGATCTTGTGTGCTCCTTACCTCCCTACAGCTGTTCCTCGGACCAGTTCCCTCATCTGCATTTAATCTTGTTTCCATGGCCGCTCAACTGCTGCAAGCCATCTGTCTCATCCTTTCATAATTTTAAACATTTCTATCGTATTCCCCCATAATCTGCATTGTTCTAAGGAAACAAGTGCCAAATTTTCAAGTGTTTCTTCATATTTATATTTCTTCAAAGCACGGAGCTTCCTCGTGAATCGATGTTGTACCAACTCTAAAGCCTTAATACCCTTCCTATAGTGTTGAGTCCAACACTGCATACAGTACTTTAACTGATATCTTATTAAGGTTTTATATAGGCTCATCATTACCTTTTGGCTTTTATATTCTATACCTCATGATAAAACATAGAATTCCATAACCTTTTAATGGCCATCTCAACCTGAGTTGCTGCTGTACTGTGAGCCTGTGCCCCCAAATCCTTCTGCCCTTCCTCAGCACCTGAGCTTACCGCCATGCAGAGGATAATTACTGCTGTTAATTTTTTTTAACAAAATATAGCACCTCACACTTAGTGACATTCAATTCCATTTGCTAATTTTTTTAGCCCATTTCACCATCTTACCAATATTCTTTTGCAGCTTCCTTTGGTCTTCTAAAGAATGAACTATACCTCCTATTTTGGTATCATCTGTAAATTTCAACACCACTCCTTTTAGGCCTTTATACGAATTATTGATATACACAGTGAACAGAAGTGGCCCTAGAACTGAACCCTGTGGGACACCAATGTCCACTTCCAACTACTGTATTGTTGGTGAAACATTGTAAATCCAGTTTGCTATCATCCCCCTAGTTCCATACCACCTACATTTTCTCCAACAATCTCCCATGTTAAACTTTTTAAAGGCGTTGCATGTACATTATATCCACTGCATTTGCTCCATATACCATGTCTATCACATCCTTAAGAGATTCAATGAGGTTTGTCAAGCACAATCGTCCCTTTTGAAATCTGTGCTGGCTACTTCTATCTGTTTTCTCTTTATTCAGATACATGGTCATTTCATCCTTAATTAGAGAATCTAAAATTTTCTGTACCACAGATGTTAAACAAATTGACCTATAATTACCCAGGTTTAGCTCTGTCTCCCTTTTTTTAAATGGGTACTACGTTGGCCACTCTCCACCCCTTTGACACACATCCACAATCAATTTATAGGCCCTAAAATTGCGATGTGTATGACGGCATACTCTGAGAATACGCCGTTGTAGGCCCTTTGAAATCCATCACAAGTTCAGGATTTCCGCATGTGCTTGCGCACGTGCAAAATCTGGAACTTGCAGCCCAGGCCATCTGTGTGGGCCACGGAAAAGCAATCGCTGGCACAGAGTTGGGCTATTTGCCAAGCGACTGGCCAGCAATTGCACACGGAAGTCTTATAGTTGATGCAAGCAGGCACAGGGCCTGTTTGCATCAGTGTAAGGGAATATCTAAGCCATTAATTAAACATTTTGATCTCCTAAATTATGCACATACACTGTATGAAACAAGTGTATGCAAATATTGGCCCGGATTACAGTTTTAATGATGTACAAAATTAGCAAAACAAATTATTAGTGAGGTTGGTAGAATGAAGGTAATTATGAATAAAACTCCAATTCTGAACATTGTATAATTATTAGATTTTGCATTGCATTGCATCTCATTAGAGGATTCCCTTCATAAATGATTAAATGATTAAATGGAATTCTGCTTTGTCATTGAATACATATCCTCTCTGATATCCTACTCTTTAGTAAAGATCAACACAAAGTACTCATTAAATATGTCTGCTATATTTTGATCATCATCTACAAATTGACAAAGCTCTCTTCTCATGGGTCCCACTTCACTTTAATAATTTTCTTTTTATTGATATACATGTAAAATACTTCACTGTTCCTTTTCATGTTTTTTGAATTTTTTTTTCTCATCTTCATTTTTAGATTTCCTTATCACACTCTTCACTTCTTTTCTTGTTTTATCATGTTCTCCTTTAGATGTTTTCATTATATTCTTATCCTTGTAGGCTCTCTCCTTTTGGTGGTTGTGTGGGCCTGGAGATTTGGAAATACTGTTGACTAATTTAGAACACCACACATTTTTCAAAAAGTAGATGGATAATTAAGGATGAATATCAGATATGTAGAGGTACAATTTCTGTTGGGATTCTCCTGATCTCCCACCACAACTTTGGCAGAAGATCAACGGAAAGCAAGGAAAACTGCGTAAATTGCTGTTTCTCTGGGTTTTCTGGTGATATTCCGCTGAAGTTATGGTGGAGATTGGGAGAACCTCTGCAGAAATTCTGCCCCATATTCTGTATGCATGCATGATAATGTCATTACACCAGCAACAAAAAAAGTTACAAATTTAATACTTCTCATACTATGCTTTAATACAAAATTAAGATAAAATTAGAAAAAACTGCCTCAGCAACTTATTAGTGCAGCATGTTAGAACTTGAATATGTCGGTCCAAAGGGGTAGGATGTAGGTTCACACTCACAATTCCCAATATGATGAACTTCCAAGTTCAGCCATGCCATTAGGTAGAAGTATCAAGCAGAGGCCTTGCCCTGTTTGCAGAGCAGTTTTGGGAGGGTCTTATAGAATCATAGAATGGTTACAGCACGGAAGAAAGCCATTCGGCCCATCGAGCCCATGCCGGCTCTCTACAAGAGCACTTCAGCTAGTCCCACTCCCCCACCCTTTCCCCGTAGCCTTGCAATTTTCTTTCCTTCAGGTACTTATCTAATTCCCTTTTGAAAGCTGTGATTGACTCTGCCTCCACCACCCTTTCAGGCAGTGCGTTCCAGATCTGAACCACTCGCTGAGTGAAAAAGTTTTTTCCCTCATGTCGCCTTTGGTTCTTCTGCCAATCACTTTAAATCTATGTCCATTGATTCTCGACCCTTCCGCCAATGGGAACAGTTTCTCATTATCTACTCTGTCCAGACCCCTCATGATTTTGAACACCTCTATCAAATATCCTCTCAATCTTCCCTGCTTTAAGGAGAACAACCCCAGCTTCTCCAGTCTATCCACATAACTGAAGTCCCTCATCCCTGGAATCATTCTCGTAAATCTTTTCTGCACCCTCTCTAAGGCCTTCACATCCTTCCTAAAGTATGGGGCCCAGAATTGGACACAATACTCCAGTTGAGGCCGAACCAGTGTTTTATACAGGTTCATCATAATTTCCACACTTTTGTACTCTATACCTCTATTCATGAAGCCCAGGATCCCATAAGCTTTTTTAACTGCTTCCTCAACCTGCCCTGCCACCTTCAACGATTTGTGCATATATACCCCTAGGACTCTCTGTTCATACACCCCCTTTAGGATTGTATCCTTTAGTTTATATTTCCTCTCTTCATTCTTTCTACCAAAATGTATCACTTCGTACTTTTCTGCATTAAATTTCATCTGCCACGTGTCCGCCCATTCTACCAGCCTGTCTATGTCCCCTTGAAGTCTATCACTATCCTCCTCACTGTTCACCATACGTCCAAGTTTTGTGTCATCTGCAAATTTTGAAATTGTGCCCTGTACACCCACATCCAAGTTATTAATATATATCAAGAAAAGCAGTGGTGCTAGTACCGACCCCTGGGGAACAGCACTGTATACCTTCCTCCAGTCTGAAAAACAACCGTTCACCACTACTCTCTGTTTCCTGTCACTTAGCCAATTTCATATCCATGCTACCACTGTCCCTTTTATTCCATGGGCTTCAACTTTGCTGGCAAGCCTGTTATGTGGCACTTTGTCGAACGCCTTTTGGAAATCCATGTACACCACGTCAATAGCATTGCTCTCATCAACCCTTTCTGTTACCTTATCAAAAAACTCGATCGAGTTGGTTAAACACAATTTGCCTTTAACAAATCCATGCTGGCTTTCCTTAATTAATCCACACTTGTCCAAGTGACTGTTAACTTTGCCCCTGATCATTGTTTCTCAAAGCTTCCCCTACTGAGGTCAAACTGACTGGCCTGTAGTTGCTGGGTTTATCTTTTCCAACATTTTTGATCAAGGGTGTAAAATTTGCAATTCTCCAGTCCGCTGGCACCACCCCAGTTTCAAAGGAGGATTGGAAGATTATGGCCAGTACCTCCGCGATTTCTTCCTTCACTTCCCTCAGCGTCCTAGGCTGCATCCCATCTGGTCCTGGTGACTTATCTACTTTAAGTACAGCCAGCGTTTCTAGCGCCTCCTCTTTATCAATTTTTATCCCATCCAGTATCTCCTCTACCTCCTCCTTCACTATGTCTATGGCAGCATCTTCTTCCTTGGTAAAGACAGATGCAAAGTACTTCTGCCTACTCGTTTAGTCAGGGATGTTGCATAATACACAAATATTTCAAGGAAAGGAGAAAATAGCTTTAAGAAATGTAAAATACTAAAAAAACACATTCTGAAGGTTCATGTTGTTGTAGATATGATATATGTGCATTGCAAATCAGTTTTTCTTCTGTACTAAGCACTGAACCCGCCTGAAAACTCTAATGAGGCAACAACACCCATTTAAATGTATGTCCTGGCTCAGACTCTTCAGTGATAAATCAACGAACTATCATTTTTTTAAAATTTTGCCGCAGTGAATATTCATTCTTATTGCTGCAACAAATGATCATCCTTAATACTGCTGCAGTAACAATCATGTTCCTGGCCAGTGAAATTAACATTCACGTCCATAGAATGTAGTTGTAGTTATTATCTGTCTACAGTTGAGTTCTCAAAATTACCTCAAGCATTTTGGTCTCTGCCGTCACACTAACTATCACCTCCCAGACACAATTCCTCTGCAAGCACCAACAAAAAGGTTTTCATGGGATTGGGGGCAAGGTATTGACTTGGATAGAGAACTGGTTAGCGGACAGAAAGCAAAGAGTTGGAATAAACGGGTCGTTTTCCGAGTGGCAGGCAGTGACTAGTGGGGTACCGCAAGGATCGGTCCTAGGACCCCAGCTGTTCACAATATATATTAATGATCTGGACGAGGGAATTGGATGTAATATCTCCAAATTTGCAGACGACACAAAGCTTGGGGGGAGGGTATGCTGTGAGGAGGATGTCATGAAACTCCAGCACGATTTGGACAGGTTGGGTGATTGGGCAGAAACATGGCAAATGCACTATAATGTGGATAAATGTGAGGTTATCCACTTTGGTGGCAAAAACAGGAAGGCAGATTATTATTTGAATGGTAATAGTTTGGGAGAAGGGGAAGTGCAAAGAGACCTGGGTGTTCTTGTACACCAGTCGCTGAAGGTAAGCATGCAGGTGCAGCAGGCGGTTAAGAAGGCAAATGGTATGTTGGCCTTCGTAGCAAGAGGGTTCGAGTACAAGAACAAGGATGTCTTGCTACAGTTGTACAGGGCCTTGGTGAGACCACACCTTGAGTAGTGTGTGCAGTTTTGGTCGCCTTACCTGAGGAAGGACGTTCTTGCCATGGAAGGAGTGCAGCGAAGATTCACCAGGCTGATACCTGGGATGGCAGGAATGACGTATGAGGAGAGATTGGGTTGATTGGGCTTATACTCACTGGAGTTTAGAAGATTGAGAGGGGATCTCATCGAAACCTATAAAATTCTGTCAGGCCTGGACAGACTAGATGCAGGAAGGATGTTTCTGATGGCCGGGGAGTCCGGAACCAGGGGTCATAGTCTAAGGATAAGGGGTAAGCCATTTAGGACTGAAATGAGGAGGAATTTCTTCACCCAGAGAGTGGTGAACCTGTGGAATTCTCTGCCACAGAGGGCGGTGGAGGCCAGTTCATTAAGTATATTCAAGAAAGAGTTGGATATATTTCTTAAGGCTAAAGGGATCAAGGGATATGGGGAGAAGGCAGGGACCGGGTACTGAATTTGGATGATCAGCCATGATCTCATTGAATGGCGGAGCAGGCTCGAAGGGCCGAATGGCCTACTCCTGCTCCTATCTTCTATGTATCTATGTATGGCTTAATGCATAACTGTTGTCTGCTTTTCCTCTTTTTTTTTGGATGAGATGTTAGTCAACTTTGATGAATATGACACACAGTTCTCACATTTACATATGTCATTTAAAGAGACGCATTATGTTGCTGTTGGGGAACATGTCAAAACCATTTAAAAGCACCAATAGGAGCTGTTAACATAACTGAACAGATCCTGCTGCTTTCTTATTGACTCATTCAGTGCAGCTTGGAAGATTGCTCAATGTAGATTACTTGTGTAAAATGATATGGAATTTCAAAGCACAAAGGGTGTGCCGAACTCTGCCCTGATTTGTCATATAAAAACAATTTGGGAAAATGGTAGGTTCTCTGTTCACACAAAGGGTAGTGGAAACCTGGAACTCTCTCCCCCAAAAAGCTGCTGAGGTTAGGTCAATTGAACATTTCAAAACTGCAATTGATAGATTTTTGTTAGGCAAGGGTATTAAGGGTTACAGAACCAAGGTGGATAGATGGAGTTAAGATATGGATCAGCCATGATCTAATTGAACGGTGGAACAGGCTCAAAGAGATGAATGACCTACTCCTGTCCCTATGTTTCTATTTAGTGTTTGTTAGATTTGTTAGATACAGCAGACATGAGACCATTGTTATTCTGTAGGGGAATCTTTAAGAGGGATCACTGGGACCAATAATGCAACCCAAGATCTGCACTAATGGCACCAGCAAAGTAAAATCATTCTTGGCACCTGCACAAAAATGGGACAACCTTGCAAGATAATTTATTTGCATAATTAACTGGTGACTTGGGCACTTCTGTCATGCCGGAACACCAGGGCCACATTATCGGGAGACATCAGCCAGTGAAGGGCTACTGAGCACCAGGCACTTTCCTGCCACTTTCCTGCCATGTGGATAATGTGCCTTGCACTTGCTACCCACACTGGGGTGTACTGCATGCCTTAGCTCAATTTTATGGGAAGCGGGTACCTGTCAAAGTATTATGAACCACAATGTTGGGGAATGCTCTTTTCACCCATTTTTATCACCAGTATCAGTGTTGACCACAAGTCAAGTATAGCACAAGTTAGATGTAAAATAAAACTTCGCCAACTCTACCTTATCGAGGTGCATTAGCCCCAACTGCAAAAGAGCCCCTCCCAGTGCACTGGTATGAATTTCTTAATATACACCACCAAATACTTTTTGTCACCTGTGTGATTGCATGCCAGTTTAATACTGATTGGTGTTTCATATGCTTACACTCTGGATAGAGAATTGTTGGTAAGTTTTACTATTACACAGTGGTGAGGTCTGTTGAACTCACCGGTCGGTGACTTATTACGTTTGAACTTTTCATTTGATTAGCTGTGTCCTGCTAATGAGAAGCTTATGGTTTCCGTTAGAACCAATAAGAATGGGTTATTGTAATGCTTTCTTCTTAGCGTATGGAGCCCCAGCTGGTCCAGACAGACATTGCCCGAAAATCAGATGAGACTCGGAGGCACAACATCTAACATCTTGAGTATCCCTTTACTAACCCCTGTCTATTTGTTCTTGCCTTTCTGAGTACATTGACATGCGTTTTCAGGCCACAAAATCATATCCATCGTGAAAGATTTTCACAGAACAAATGATGGGCAGAACAAAAATGCTCTGAATGTTTAAACTACAACAGCCATTTTCAAAGGCTTTTTGCCCGCTGCCTTGGGCTGATTTTTCTTGGGTGAGGGGCTTGGCCCACCAGGATTTGCTGTCCAATAACATTTATTGTCACTGAGACGTTTCTGCGGCCGCAGACGTGACTCCAGGATGGTATGTTGCCTCCCTGGTGCCAAGGTCAAGGATGTCACTGAATGGCTGCAGGGCATTCTGAAGGGGGAGGGCGAACAGTCAGAGGTCATGGTTCACATTGGTACCAACGACATGGGTAGAAAGAGGGGTGAGGTCCTGCAACAAGAGTTTAGGGAGCTAGGTAGCAGATTAAAAAGCAGGACCTCAAAGGCTGTAATCGCTGGATTACTCCTGGTGCCACGTGCTAGTGAGTATAGGAATAGAAGGATAGAGCAGATGAATGCGTGGCTAAAGAGTTGGTGCAGGAGGGAGAGCTTTAGTTTCCTGAATCACTGGGTCTGCTTCTGGGGAAGGTGGGATCTGTACAAGTCGGATGGGTTGCACCTGAACCGGAACGGGACCAACATCCTAGTACTGTTGGGGGGGGTTTAAACTAACTTGGCAGGGGGATGGGATACGCAGTGGAGCTATAGTAGGGGGTGATGCACAGCCAAATATGGAGGAAAAAACAAGTCAGCCTGGAAGGCAGAGCAAATATGCAACGGCACAAGGGAGTATGGCAAGGCTGGATGGCATTTATTTTAATGCAAGGAGTCTTGCGAGTAAAGCAGATGAATTGAAGGTGTTGATGAACACATGGGAGTATGATATTGTTGCTATCACAGAGACATGGTTGAGGGAGGGGCAGGACTGGCAGCTCAATATTCTGGGGTATTGAATCTTCAGGCGAGACAGAGGGGGGTGTAAAAGAGGAGGGGGTGTCGCAATATTAATCAAGGAGTCAACTACTGCTGTAAGGAGGGATGATATCTTAACAGGTTCCTCTAATGAGGCCATATGGGTAGAACTTAAAAACAAAAAGGGGGCAGGCACTTTGCTGGGAGTGTACTATAGGCCCCCAAACAGTCAGGAGGAGATAGAGGAACAGATATGTAGGCAAATCTCAGAGAAGTGTAGAAATAATAGGGTAATAATAGTAGGGAATTTCAACATCCCAATATTAACTGGGATAGTCAGAGTGTGAAAGGCTTAGAGGGTGTGGAATTCTTAAAGTGCATCCAGGAGAGCTTTTTGAGCCAGCATGTAGAAAGTCCTACAAGAGAGGGGGCAGTACTGGACCTAATTCTAGGGAATGTAGCCGGGCAAGTGGTAGATGTGTCAGTAGGAGAGCATTTTGGTGACAGTGACCATAATTCGGTGAGATTTAAGGTAGTCATGGAAAAGGACAAAGATGGACCGGAAATAAAGGTTCTAAATTGGGGGAAGGCCGATTTTAATATGATAAGGCAGGATCTGGCCAAAGTGGATTGGGATCAGATACTTGTAGGAAAATCCACATCAGAGCAGAGGGAGTCTTTCAGAAAGGAAATAGAGCGCGTACAACGCCAACATGTTCCCGTAAAGGTCAAGGGTGGGACCAACAAGCCCAGGGAACCCTGGATGTCAAGGGATATACAAGAATGGATTAGGGATAAAAGGGAAGCTTTTGGCAGATACAAAGGACTAAAAACAGTGAAAGCCCTAGAGGAGTATAGGAAGTGCAGGAGGGGTACTTAAAAAATAAATTAGGAGAGCGAAGAGGGGGCATGAAAAAACACTGGCGGGCAAAATAAAGGAAAATCCCAAGGTGTTTTATAAGTGTATTAAGGGCAAGAGGATAACCAGGGAAAGAGTAGGGCCCATTAGGGACCAAAGTGGCAATATTTGTATAGAGCCGGAAGATGTAGGTGAGGTTTTAAATGAATATTTTGCATCTGTGTTCACTATGGAGAAGGACGATGCAGGCATAGAAATCAGGCAGGGGGATTGTGATATACTTGAACAAATTAGTATTGAGAGGGAGGAGGTACTAGCGGTTTTAGCGGGCTTAAAAGTAGATAAATCCCCAGGCCCAGACGAGATGTATCCCAGGCTGCTGTGTGAGACAAGGGAGGAGATTGCAGGGGCTTTGACACAAATTTTCAGAACCTCTCTGGCCAGAGGGGAGGTGCCAGAGGACTGGAGGACAGCTAACGTCGTACCATTATTCAAGAAGGGTAGTAGGGATAAACCAGGGAATTACAGGGACAGAATTAGTCTCCACTTGGAGAGGCAAGGATTAATCAAGGACAGTCTGCATGGCTTTGTCAGGGGGAGATCATGTCTAACCAATTTGATTGAATATTTCGAGGGGGTGACTAGGTGTGTGGATGAGGGTAGCACAGTTGATGTAGTCTACATGGACTTCAGTAAGGCTTTTGACAAAGTCCCACATGGGAGACTGGTCAAGAAGGTAAGAGTCCATGGGATCCAGGGCAATTTGGCACATTGGATCCAAAATTGGCTTAGTGGCAGGAGGCAGAGGATGATGGTTGAAGGTTGTTTTTGTGACTGGAAGCCTGTGTCCAGTGGTGTACCGCAGGGATCAGTGCTGGATCCTTTGCTGTTTGTAGTGTACATTAATGATTTAGATATGAATGTGGGAGGTATGATCAGTAAGTTCGCAGATGACCTGAAAATTGGTGGAGTGGTAAATAACGAGGAGGGAAGCCTCAGGCTACAGGACGATATAGATGGGTTGGTTAGATGGGCAGAACAGTGGCAAATGGAATTTAACCCTGAAAAATGTGCGGTGATGCATCTTGGGAGGACTAACAAGGCAAGGGAATACACAATGAATGGTAGGACCCTAGGAAGGACAGAAGATCAAGGGACCTTGGTGTGAATGTACATAGATCCCTGAAGGCAGCAGGACAGGTAGATAAGGTGGTTAAAAAGATATATGGGATACGTGCCTTCATTAGTCGAGGCGTAGAATATAAGAGCAGAGAGGTTAAGATGGAGCTGTACAAAACACTAGTTAGGCCACAGCTGGAATACTGTGTGCAGTTCTGGTCGCCACACTATAGGGAGGATGTAATTGCATTGGAGAGGGTGCAGAGGAGATTCACCAGAATGTTACCTGGGCTGCAGCGCTTCAGCTATGAAGAGAGACTGGACAGGCTGGGGTTGTTTTCCTTAGAGCAGAGAAAGCTGAGGGGGGACCTGATTGAGGTGTACAAAATTATGAGGGGCATAGATAGGGTAGATAGAAAGGAACTTTTCCCCTTAGTAGAGATGTCAATAACCAGGGGGCATAGTTTCAAGATAAGGGGCAGGAGGTTTAGAGGGGATTTGAGGAAAAACATTTTCACCCAGAGGGTGGTTGGAATCTGGAACTCACTGCCTGAAAGGGCGGTAGAGGCAGGAACCCTCACAACATTCAAGAAGCATTTAGATGAGCATTTGAAATGCAATAGCATACAAGGCTACGGACCAAGTGCTGGAAAATGGGATTAGAATAGACAGGGCTTGATGGCCGGCATGGACACGATGGGCCGAAGAGCCTCTTTCTGTGCTGTATAACTCTATGACTCTATAACTCTATGAGAAGGTCATGAAACCTCTTCCTGCATTGCAGCCAGGTTCTGCGGCTCATTGAAATGGAGTTGACAACCTGGCCTACTTGTAGCCACACAGCTTTTGTCTGCTGGGGTGGCTTTTTTCTCCCTGAGGAAGGGCACAGCACCTCCTTATTACAGCTGGCTCTGTACACCGGAGCTTGGAGTGAGGGCTCATCAAACCGAGGAGCACACTTTTGCTTGATCGTTGACATTTTCTACAATTCAACTCCTTCATATAAATTGCAGAGCCTTTGCAGTCTCCAGAAGAATCAAGGCTGCTTGCAGGCCTTAAATCCAACAGCATTGATGACGTCATCGGAGGCGACTTTCTGTATGAAAAGACTAATTAGGCCAGTGGTTCCCACATGCAGGAAATCAATTGGCCAATTAGGGGAAAATCGCACTTTTTCAACACTTCACTTAGGAGTCGGGGTCCTGACACAATTTCCAGCTGACACGCCCCAGCCCGCCCACACTGGCAAAATCCAGCCCACTGAATCATTTCACCTGCTTTTACAAATGTCGATCTGATTTTTTTTCCTCTTTTTTGTTAACCTTTTTAATTAAATATTGTTTAGCCATTTCTGTTTAACCCCATGCTATATTAAAAAAAAAGTGTCAGGCCACTATTGAATACAATTAGTGACTGTTGTCTTCAGGTGACATTATAACACACTTTGTGTGGTTTCTATTGACCTTTCATGCCTTTTTATTATATATTTGAGAATTGAGCTTTATTAAGAATAATGTTTAAGACTATAATATGTGATTATATATGTATTCAGGGGAGGGAACCTAGTCTTCGAGGTAGCGCTGTTATTCATTAGGTAAGGTCTTGCATGAGATGTTAAAAATCAAGTTAGAACACAACTGTTAGAAGAATGTTCTGAACAAGAATAAAGACAGATTGTCATCTTGTAAAAGGAGTCAAATTCAGTTCCAAAAACAATAGCTATTAAAATGACTAATAAAACAGATTAATTTATCTGACATTAATTTGTAGCCTGATCAATAATTTTTCATAGCTATTGAATTTATTTATAGCTGCATCTGCTACTGCATCGGTACTAATAAAGAATTCTTTTCAGATTTAATCGTTCTTATTCAGTTAGCATACTCACTTTCTTTACTTAGAGCTTGGTTGATCTCCTGTTTGACTTAATGTGATTCAAACAGAATTTAATAAAAAATGGAATCTCACAATAAATCTTGCTTAGCTATTTTAAGCTTGAAGGTATCTGCTTTAGGAACAGGAGTAGGCCATTCAGCACCTTGAACCTGTTCCTTTATTCAATTAGATCATGGCTGAACTGTATCTTAACTCCATCTACCCGCCTTGGTTCCATAACCCTTAATACCCTTGCCTAACAAAAATCTATTAATCTCAGTTTTAACATTTTCAATTGACCTAGCCTCAATAGCTTTTTGGAAAGATTTCCGGATTTCCACGACTTTTTTATGTGAAGAAGTGCTTCCTGACATCACCCCTGGACAGCCTTGCTCTAATTTTAAGGTTATGCCCCCTTGTTAGGGACTAACATTAAGGATGCACAGATAAAGAGAAAAGTTGTTTTTTTCTTTACCCACTGAACCTTTTCACTAACACAGATCTGAACTAGGGATTAAAGAACTTTTGTTTGATCTGTTTCCTCAGGAAATGCAGCTACTGATATTTTATCTCTAAATACATATAAATACAACACTTTTAAATCAAATTATTTTAAAATAATGCTGCTCTTATAAATAAAAGTCAAAGTTCAACACGAGTTCACAATCTATGCATTAAGGTAAACCTTTACATGCGCACAACAGCTGAATAAAGTGGCTATATATAAAGCTTAGAAAAAACACCAAGAGTCACTGGCCCGGATATTGCGGTCAGCGGTGAAGGAACGGCGCCTCACCATTCATTGCGCTTATAGCTGTCCACAGATTTTTCGTGGGCTTTTGAGTGGCAACTTATGGTTACTTGAGATCCTTTTCAGCGCAGCGCCCTCTACAGGGGATCTCTGGTGTGTGCGAGCAGGGAAAGCAACAGCGTGTCTCTTCAACCAATCAGATTGAAGAATCCTCACTGAGCTACACAGGGGTTATTTTGGTGAAAGTTTGAAAACAGGCGCTAAATGGGTGCTGTGCTAACGAGACACGTCTGTATGAAAGTCTGGTTTTAGCACACAGTTTTGATCCTAATTGCTAAAAACCATACTTTGAACTTGCCTGGAGGCGCTAAAACAAACACCTGCAGGCTTCGCACTCAAGCGCTGATTAGACGCAATTTTCGTGGAGCAGTATATGTGGCTCCACTCGCCCACTTCCACTGAAGTTGTGGAGTGTGCTGGCTGACACAGCGGCATGTTTCAGGGTGGCTCCGGAACCGAGTGAGAGGGCGCACAGTTTCTCGGACGCGGCACTGGAGGTCCTGGTGGAGGAGGTCCAGAGGAGGAGGGATGTCCTGTACCTACAGGGGGGAAGAAGTCTACCTGTCCCTCTTGTCCTGCTCCTGCAGCAGCTGGTGCTGCTCTGCCTTACCTCATGTCCTCCTCCTATTTCTCCTGCAGAACAAGGGGGACACCTAGCAAAATGCTAATGATCAAGCACTCCGTTTCTCCTGGGGTGATTCCTATAAGTTGTCCAATAAGGTAGAGTAGCACAGCACTTATTCTTTTTAGGTGCAGTACTCAGAAAATTTCCAGAATAAATGTTGATAGAGTGTTGGTGAAGTCTTGACAAAGTGTCCCAGAAATTCTCCCGATGTGTTTCATATGTCCTCTGCAAACCTCCAACAGCAGTAAAAGATAATATACCTTTAAGTAGTGCTCGAAATCCTCAACAAAGACTGGTCGCTGTTAGGAGAGGGCATTAGGTCAAGGGCTATCCACCAAAATGCTGTGCAGCCTCCTTAAAGAGCACTAGCAAGCAATTTAAGTGGCAATCAGCTCCTTAACGATCCTCCAGGCAGCCGTTCCTCGCGCAAGTTCAACTCCTTTACCAAGATGGCGTCTTGCGCTAAACACAAGCCAAACCGGCGTTACAGCTTAAGACCCCATCTTGGCCACCTCGGAGGCTCTTTAGCATCTAAAGTATCTGGGGAAAATCGCCCCCCGCAGAGTCTAAACCAGGAAGAATAAATTAGAATATTTAATTCAACTTAAAATCATGTACAGAGAGCGAAATAAACAGAGGAAAAGAAAGAAGTAATTAAGAGAGCACAATAAAAGAGACAGAAAGAAAAAGTTTTTTAAAATGTTGAATTTTTAATTTTTTTTAAAAATCGCCATCAATAATTAAAGTCTGAAGGAATGAGACTCCACACTTAGTAAATTTTCAGTGCCAGAGAGGTTGTTTGGCAATAATTAAGATTTATCATGGCGTTAAAAATTCACTTTTTCTGGCGTGTTTATGTGAGTAATGAGTGGGTAAGTACAGCAACTCACGGCCTTCTTGTATTTTAATTCTGAGTCTCACGGCGAGGTAGCAGTATAGCAAAGCATGTGGAGGAGCAGGGCAAATCGGATAACAACTTCCTGATTTCCGCATTTAACTGTACTTGTGCAGATGCCAGAAGTTGCTGTCCGATTTACTCCTTAATAACGGTGAGCGCTGATAGCCTCACCATCATTCTTACCGCAAAATCTGGGCCAATGATCTGTTTAGCTGCTTAAGTCCAAAAGGTCATCAAAAATATTAAGGATACAATCAGATTGACACAGTGTTGAGCTTTTTTTGGTGAAATGCAAATAACAAAGGCACGAGGTGAAAAATAAGCTACTCCATATGCTGTGAGTACAAGAAATCATTACAAGAGATATTGGCCAGGATTTTCCAGGGCCTATGACCACGTATGCACAGCATACACAATCATAAGTGCCCAGCAATCTGTCAAGTTTCAGCTTGACAGATCGTACCCATCTGCAGCAAATGGACACTCGCTGGCGGAGAGTTAGGCTATTTGCCCAACTACTGCCCAACGAATGCCCACAAAACCCTTACGCCTGGTAAAGGCAGGCATAAGGCCTTCTTTTACCAGAGTAAGGGTTTAAATAAATATTAAAATACATATTTTTAAATGATTTAACCATATAAATACCTTTAAAATCAGTTTAGGTTATTTTGACCCCTTTAAAAAATTTTACATTTATTTTTCAAAAAATTTAATTTTTGTTTCAAATGTTCAATTAAATTGTATTTTCATTAATTTTGACCATGTTGTAGGTATTCGGGTTCACCTAAGTAGGTATTGGACGAATGCCTACTAAATAATCGAGTTCGACTTCAGGAGAACAATCAATAAGTTATTTAATGCAGGAAATAGATGAAGTACAGCAAGCAGTAGAGTTGGTTGCAGGAGAGCCGTGGAGTAGGTCTTGTCCCAGCGGGGACGCCACGAGGACTGAGTCCGCAGTCCTGTGGATAGCGTGATGACGTCATCACGCCCGGCTGTGTTTTCCCGCGCTTAGGTGGTCACGTGATCGCGTCGTGATGTCAACGCGTTTGCCCGCGCTTGGGCAGTCACGTGACCCGCGTCGATACGTCAGCGCATTTACCCGGCACTGAGGCTGGCCATTGCGGCCGAAGTCGCGGGAGCAAGAGGCACCCGGCGCTGCCGCTGGCTGATGCGGCCGAAGTCGCGGGTGCGGGAGCGTCCACCCGGCACTGGCTGGCCGTTGCGGCCGTCGAGGGAGCAAACTGGGCCGGCGGCCGACGCGTTTAGGTGCGTCACGTGATGCTTGATGTGACGTCAGCGCATTAGGTCGCTTCTTAAAGGGGCAACGGCCCAAACAGGTAAGTTATATACATACATAGTTAGGTTAAAGTGAATTATGTACAATATAAGTAAGGAACACCCGGTGGTACCGCCACAATGTGATGATTTATTTTTATGTCAGTGTTGTGAAAGTGTGTCTCTTAGGGGATTCCTATTTTGCTTATAGGGATTCCGTTCATAAATGGAATCCCCATAAGCATAATGGGAATCCCCCTTTGTGGGCTGGATTTTTCCAACCTCGGCGGGTCCGGGGTGGGCGACATTCGTGGCGCGTGGGGACCTGGCATCTGTCTCAATCCCAGCCTCCAACAAGATTTTACGATGATGGGTCTTGTTAAGCCGGCCCTGCGATGTTCCCAGCCAATTAATAGGAAGCGGGTCTGATGACGTCATTTGATGACGCGTCATCAGCCGGTTTCCTTAAAGGGGCCATGTCCAAATTGATTTTGACAGTTCTGCTGTCAGTGTTCTGCAGCATTGAGGTGCTACAAACACTGACAAGCACTGCACAAAAGTGCAATGCTGCACCCAGGCTCTCCTATGACTCCCTCCATATGCTTATGGAGGGAGTCACAGCATGCAGGAAGGTTCTCTTCCCTTCCAGTGGGCAGAAGAAACCTCCCCAGGACACAAACGCAGCCTGGATGCACATTGTACAGGAGGCCACAAGCAGGGATGTCGTCAGGAGGACCAGGCTGCAGTGGCACAAACCTTTCAATGATCTCAGTAGATCACGAAATGTTACTGCAAAGCCACACTCAACCTCATCCTGCTGTGCCACTCATCACATCCCCATCAGCCTGCCTTCCCTACCCTACTCCTGCACATCCTTACTCACACCAACTTACCTTGCACTTCCACCCATCCCTCTCTATCTATATTATCACATCCCCATCTCAGTAGCCACCCCTGACACTCACCCTTATCCTAGTGCAATCATACCAACTAACAACACACAAGGGTAGACACTTGGGTGTTTTAGCCAATGTTTGTGTGAACTTTCTGTTAATGTGTTGTCAAGCATTGAAATCCTTATTGTCACTACTTTGCCTTCTTGGACAGATTTGTGTGCGCCTTTGAAAGTGTCTTAGTGAGTTCCAGTGAATGGTGAGACATAACGTACCCCCCCCCCCCCCACTCCAATAGTGATGAGTGTGATAGGAATGGTTTGGACATTGTAGGGATGCTTTATGGTGCTGGTGTGGGGTGGTGCATCATGTGGCAGCCAGGGTGTACAGTGTTAAGTGAAGCAAATCTGGATATGGTGAGGCCTGGCGTCCAGGGCAGCAATGTGCATGGGTGATGACGCCCTGTGTCCAGTGCAGCATCAGTTGATTGTGGAGAAGGCTGGTGTGGATGTTGTGCTGCTGGTGTGCCTGGTGCTGCTGGTGTTGGGGCTGATTGTGGTGGGATTCTGAGGACCAAAGTGAGATTTTTTCAAGGGCACCGATGCTGATGGAATAGATGGCAGGTGAGGTTGAGATGACAGAAGTAATCAATGTTGAGATAGGTTGTACCAAGGAGGTGACAGTGAATAGAGAGATTACTCCAAACACTTCAAAAGTGCATAAAGCTCAAAAGTGGGCTCCAAATACTGAAGGCTGAAGCTTCTGAGATTGGAAAGTGACCAGCTGTAAAATGGCAGGTTTTAAACCACTTTTGCAGCTGTCACCTAATGAAAGAAATGGAGAGTTGTTCAGAACCCGACATACTTACCTGGCGTGATCCCCGAGCGACGGGAACCTCATGGAAAACCTGGGAAAATGCTTTGTAATAAAATGGTAATTAAATTGCTTTAAACATCCTCTTGACTAGCACAATTGAATGACCTGTTGCTTAGTGCCGTGTCTGCAAAGCGCAGGCAGAGCTGGTACTAGGAAAACTCACAAGGAGGCAGGTTAGAGCGGGATCCCGACCCGCTGTCAATCTTTTGGATTTTGACAGCGGACCCGCTTCCGAACCCGACCTCTGAGCGCCGGCAAAATTCAGCCCTGTGATTGGTTGGGATGGCCCACTTGATCCATGGGACGCTTGCGAACCGCATGCGCTCCTGGGATACGTGGGCCTTTACGCAGGCGCACGCCTGCAGGCCCACGAGTGTGAGTCTTTGAAGGTGCGGAGGCACCAGGTAGGTGCGGAGTTTACCTGCGGTTCGAAGGGATTCGCCCGCGGGAAGCCTCCGACCGCAATTTCCAGCCCCATTAGAAGCACAGCCCTCACCTGGTGAAGGATTTGTATCAAACGAGTGAGGATAATTTTATAATGTGAAGAAATCTATCTACAGTATTTGTAAATGTATGAGTTGTGATTTTCTTTCACAGCAAAAACTAAAGCTATACTTTGAGTTATATAAAAGATTTACTATGTCGATGCATTTTTGTCTGCCAAGGTTCTCATTTGAAAAGGTTTCACTGCATATGAGACATAAAAATGAGAAGTCTTTAGTGCAAATTATATGGTTGGAAAACTCATTGCTATTTCTAGCTTTCTACAAAATCTTTCCTTGTACTTCTTCACTATTATTCATAGCCCCAGTCAATGGCCTGGATTTTGCAGTCAGCGGCGAAGTGACGCTGCTCGCCACTGACCTCAAAGAAAGCTGGCCACAAAGGTCTAGCGATCTCTGTGGCATGGATTTCACCTTTCCCGATGTTAATTTCATTCTGGCACCACCAGCGTCCAGCAACAGTAATGTCATCAAGCAGACTAAGCAGCCAATCACATTGAAGAATTCTCACAGACAGCAAACCAGGAAGTAAAAAGCACTGATTATCCTTCACTTTTTAATAATTTTACAGAGAGTGAAATAAAGATTAGGACATGCACATAGGATTAAGGTAGAAGCTGAAATATCATAAACAAACTTTAATTTTTTTTAAACTATTTTAAAAATCTATGGAATTTGTATCATAATGGAGAAATTTGACATTCCATAAATATAAAATTCGTTTCTCAGGGCCAGAGAGGTTGTTCAGCAGTAATTTTAACTTAGTATGCCATTAAAAACCTAGTTACACCTCATTCAACAAGGCTTAACTTTTTTGAGGGTTTTTACAGTGAGATTAGTGTGTAAAAAGTGGACGTTCATGTCATTTCAAGTGATTTGTAAGATTTCCATCTGCGAGGAATTCAACAGCGCACCCTGTGAAAGAGCGAGGAGTCACTGACTGCAACTTCTTGAATTCCGTGTTTAACTGCACGTGTGGACGCCAGAAGTTGCTGTCAGTTTCACAGAATAATGATGGTGAGCGTTGACAGTTTTGCTGTCATTACTCTGTTTCGCCGTCATTACAACCGTAAGTTCCTGGCCAACAAGTTTGGTGATCCAATGTTGCTGGTGATCAAATGTTCTCAATTCCATTTTTTTTTTGGTTTTTTTCTTCGTTTATTTTATAAGGGCCCAGGTTCTTTTCTTGGGTAGGAAAGGTATCTGCCAGTGGCCTAGCCAAGATAAACAGTTGGCCAGGCAAGTTGCAGTATTGACTGCTGATTAGGGTCAAAGCAACAGTCATAGAGATGAGAAACAAGTAGACAACTGCAGGGTCACTCACCAGTACAAATGATTTCATTCCATTTAGTTTTCATTCAAGCATGGGATCAAAACACATACTCCAACTCGTACTTCAGCACATAGTAAAAACAGAGAAGCTTGACTGATATTCTGCAGAGACAATGCTAAGCAATTTGTATGCTATGTGTCGTCAACGTAATAGCATAATTTATTCTGCCTGAGAACATTTCTTTAGAAGTTATTGACTATCATTAATTTTGTGCTCTTCAGGGAAAGGCGAAGTATCTTGAAGTTATTAGTAGATACATGGAGATCCATGGAACTGTTTACTATGAGACACACTGGCCACCGGAGATGCCTGTGTTTGTCAAAAACCATGGCCTGCTACCTCAACATGAGCTGCAGAGACTTCTAAAGAAAGCAAAGGTATTGAGCCATTCACTCCTGATAACACTGCTAATACGTCTGCTTTTTGCATCTTACCTTTATTACTACTGCATGATAATTGCAAGTTTTTTTAATAAAATGTTTTTAATTTTCATAGATTCAAATATATAATTATTTTGTATTATAAATTCCACTTAAAGCATTTTAATTGGCATTTATTTGCTATTATATTTCCATTACTCTCATCACTGGTATGTAATTTTTAATTCCTGAAATTAAATCATTCTGAAGTTCATATTCTTTTATTTTTATCCTTTGTGGCCTTTTCGAATACTTATGCTTCGAATGAGAAAAACTTAATTGGAATAGTCATGAAAAATCAACCTGTACTTAGAAATTGTAAAATGTATGGTTTGCATTAGCTGTTCAAAGATGATCCAGATATTTAAACTTTAGAAAGACTTCTGTTAGGCAGATGTCCTTTGTCCCATGGAGATCTAATCAGAACGGATGGCTAAGATTTGTGTTTGATTGCATTCATGTATGTTATCAACAGAACATGATTTCTTCAAATAAAAATCAGTGATAATTAGTTACGCTTTATCATACCCCTTAAACTGCAGTCACCTTTAACCTCCAATAAAATGTCTTGGCCGATTGGCTCTTCCGTCTTAACAGCATTTATTGATATCCCCAGCACAAATACGCAGCAAGTGATTCACAAGGGAGAACTTTTTTTTATCGCCAATGCTAGCGACTGTAGGGAAACGCAGCAGCCAATTTTCACACAGCAAGCTCTCATAAACAACACGAGATAATGACCAGATAATCTGTTCTAATGATGTTGGTTGAGGGTTATATATTGGTCAAGACACCAGGAGAATTCCCCTTCTCCTTTCGAAAAGTGCCACGGAATCTTTTACATCCACCTGAGTGGGCAGATGGGGCTTCAGTTTAATATCTCATCTGAAAGACGGCACCTCCGACATTGCAGCACTTCCTCCATATGATGTCTTCACCGCCATCTTCAATCTGTCATTGGCCCAGGCAGTAGTCCCTACATGCTTCGAGACCGCTACCATTATTCCTGTGCCAAAACAAACGGCTGTGACGTGCCTGAACAACTATCGACCTGTCGCACTCACACCCATCATAATGAAGTGTTTCGAGAGACTGGTCCTGGCTCACATCAAAGCCAGTGTTCCCGCCTCTCTTGACCAACACCAGTTTGCCTATCGTGCAAACAGATCAACGGAGGATGCAATCACAACTGCTCTACACTCTGCACTGAATCACTTAGATGGTAAAGAGACCTACATCAGAATGCTGTTCATAGACGACAGCTCAGCATTCAACACTATCGTCCCCAACAAGCTGGCCACCAAACTCCAAACTCTTGGCCCGAACACTTGCCTCTGCAACTGGACCCTGGACTTCCTAACAAACAGACCCCAGTCTGTCAAATTAGGTAACCACACCTCCCCCCCCACTGACCCTGAACACGGGGGCCCCACAAGGATGTGTGCTGAGCCCCCTCCTCTACTCCCTCTTCACCCACGACTGTGTGGCTGTTCATGGTTCCAACACCTTCATCAAGTTTGTGGATGATACCACGGTAGTAGGCCAGATCGCCAACAACGATGAGTCAGCCTACAGGGAGGAGGTCCAGCATCTCGTGAAGTGGTGCGCCGATAACAACCTGGCCCTTAACATCAAGAAAACCAAAGAAATCATTGTGGACTTCAGGAAGTCTAAAGGCGGAAGTCACACCCCCATCCACATCAATGGGGCTGTGGTGGAAAGGGTGGACAGCTTTAAGTTCCTCGGAGTCCACATCACGGAAGACCTCTCCTGGTCCCTCAATACCTCCTCTCTGGTGAAGAAGGCCCAGCAGCGCCTATATTTCCTAAGGAGGCTGAAGGGATGTAACCTGTCACCCCTGATCCTCTCTAACTTTTACCGCTGCACAATAGAGAGCATCCTGACGAATTGTATCACAGTATGGTATGGCAGCTGTAGCTACTATGACCGGAAAGCCCTGCAGCGGGTAGTCAAAACTGCCCATCGCATTACCGGCATCCGGCTACCGACCATAGAGCACATATACCAGAAACGCTGTTTACGGAGTTCACGGTCCATCATCAAAGACCCTACCCACCCCAGCCACAGTCTGTTCGCCCTCCTGCCATCTGGGAGACGCTACAGATGCATTCGCACCCGTACGACCAGATTGAGGAACAGTTTCTTTCCCAGGGCTGTCATCCTACTGAACTCCACAAATAAACTCTAAAGCCTGCACATCTACCAATGCACTTTATAATGGTTATGTTTATGTTAATGTATTACAAGCCAAATGTATGTTGAATGTTTAAATGTCTTAATCTAAATGTACACTCTCGGGAGCTGCAAGCCTACATTTCGTTGTACTGCACTTGTGCACTAACAATGACAATAAAAGTTGATTTGATTTGATTTGATTTGATAAAGGCCGCGATTTCGCCAGCGGAGGCGGGATTGCGGCAGGAGAGGTGGTTGGCAGGTTCTGGTGCCGTTCCCGGCTGTAGCCGCTCTGTAAAAAGGATTTTCCATTAATAGGGCTTGTTAAGCCCGTCCTGCAGGGTTCCCAGCCAATTAAAGGAAGCAGGTCTGATGACATCATCAGTCATAGAGGTAAACGAATATGATATGATTGGGATTACGGAAACATGGCTCCAGGGTGGCCAAGGCTGGGAACACAACATCCAAGGGTATTCAATATTCAGGAAAGATAGGCAAAAAGGAAAAGGAGGTGGGGTAGCATTGCTGGTTAAAGAGGGGATTAACACAGTTGAAAGGAAGGATATTAGCTCTGATGATGTGGAATCTGTATGGGTAGAACTGAGAAATACCATGGGGCAGAAAACATTAGTGGGAATGGTATATAGACCTCCAAACAGTAATGCGGAGGTCGGGGATGGCATTAAATGAGAAATTAGAGAAGCGTGCAATAAGGGCACAGCAGTTATCATGGGTGACTTTACTCTACATATAGATTGGGCTAACCAAATTAGTAACAATACTGTGGAGGAGGAATTCCTGGAGTGTATACGGAATGGTTTCCTGGACCAATATGTCGAGGCACCTTTTTCACGCCAATTTATATGTCCTCTCCTTGGATCTTATGCTATCCCTAATTTCCCTTGTTAGCCACGGTTCAGTCACCTTTTTTGTTTTATTTTTATGCCAAACTGGGATGAACAAATTCAGTAGTTCATCCATGCGATCTTTGAAAGTTTGCCATTACCCATCCACCGTCAACCCTTTGAGTGACATTCCCCAATCAATCCTACCCAACTCGCACCTCATACCATTGTAGTCTCCTTTATTTAAATTCAGGACCCTAGTCTCTGAGTCAACTATTTCACTCTCCATCTTAATGAAGAATTCTATCATATTATGATTGCTCTGACCCAAGGGGCCTCGCACAACAAGATTGCTAATTAATCCTTTCTCATTACATAATACCCAGTCTAAGATGGCCTGATCTCTAGTTGGTGCAGTAAACCTGAGGATTGGGAGCAGTTTAGGATTCAACCAATGAGGACAAAGGGATTAATTAAGAGGGGGAAAATAGTGTATGAGAGTAAGCTTGCAGGGAACATAAAAACTGACTAAATCTTTTATAGATATGTGAAGAGAAAAAGATTGGTGAAGTCAAGCGTAGGTCCCTTGCAGTCAGAATCAGGAGAATTTATAATGGGGAACAAAGAAATGGCAGACCAATTAAATACATATTTTGGTTCTGTCTTCACAAAGGAGGACACAAATAACCTCCCAAAGATGTCGGGGAACATAGGGTCTAATGAAAGGGAGGAACTGATAGAAATCAGTATTTGAAGGGAAATGGTGTTAGGGAAATTGATGGGATTGAGGGCTGATAAATCCCCAGGGCCTGATAATCTACATCCTAGGGTACTTAAGGAAGTGGCCCGAGAAATAGTAGATGCATTGCTGGTCATCTTCCAAAATTCGATACTCTGGAACAGTACCCATGGATTGGCAGGTAGCTAATGTTACCCCACTGTTCAAAAAGGGTGGTAGAGAGAAAACGGGGAATTACAGACCGGTAAGCCTGACATCGGTAGTGGGGAAAATGCTAGAGTCCATTATAAAGGATGTAATAGCAGAGCACTTGGAAAAAAGTGACCGGATCGGACAAAGTCAATATGGATTTACAAAAGGTAAATCGTGCTTGACTAATCTACTGGAATTTTTTGAGGATGTAACTGGTAAAATAGATAAGGGAGAACCAGTGGATGTGGTGTATTTGGATTTTCAAAAGGCTTTCGATAAGATCCCGCATAAGAGATTAGCGTGTAAAATTAAGGCACATGGGATTGGGGGCAAGGCATTGACTTGGATAGAGAACTGGTTGGCAGACAGAAAGCAGAGAGTTGGAATAAACAGCTCTTTTTCCGAGTGGCAGGCAGTGACTAGTGGGGTACCGCAGGGATCGGTCCTTGGACCCCAGCTATTCACAATATATATTAATGATCTGGACGAGGGAACAAGATGTAATATCTCCAAGTTTGCAGACGAAACAAAGCTGGGTGGGCGTGTGTGCTGTGAGAAGGATGCCGAGAAACTCCAGTATGATTTGGACAGGTTGGGTGATTGGGCAGAAGCATGGCAGATGCAATATAATGTGGATTATTGCGAGGTTATCCACTTTGGTGTCAAAAACAGGAAGGCAGATTATTATCTGAATGGCAATAGATTGGGAGAAGGGGAAGTGCAATGAGACCTGGGTGTCCTTGTGCACCAGTCGCTGAAATAAGCATGCAGGTGCAGCAGGCGGTTAAGAAGGCAAATGGTATGTTGGCCTTCGTAGCGAGAGGGTTTGAGTACAGGAACAAGGATGTCTTGCTGCAGTTGTACAGGGCCTTGGTGAGACCACGTCTTGAGTATTGTGTGCAGTTTTGGTCGCCTTATCTGAGGAAGGATGTTCTTGCCATGGAAGGAGTGCAGCGAAGATTCACCAGGCTGATTCCTGGGATCGCAGGAATGACGTATGAGGAAAGATTGCGTCGATTGGGCTTGTACTCGCTGGAGTTTAGAAGAATGAGAGGGGATCTCATCGAAACTTATAAAATTCTAACAGGACTAGACAGGCTAGATGCTGGAAGGATGTTCCCGATGGTCGGGGAGTCCAGAACCAGGGGTCACAGTCTAAGGATAAGGGGTAATCCATTCAAGAGAGAGATGAGGAGGAATTTCTTCACCCAGAGAGTGGTGAACCTGTGGAATTCTGTACCAAAGAAGGCAGTAGAGGCCAATTCATTAAATATATTCAAGAAGGAGTTGGATATATTTCTTAAGGCTAAAGGGATCAAGGGATATGGAGAGAAGGCAGGAACAGGGTACTGAATTTGGATGATCAGCCATGATCTCATTGAAACATAGAAACATAGAAACATAGAAGATAGGAGCAGGAGTAGGCCATTCGGCCCTTCGAGCCTGCTCCGCCATTCAATGTGATCATGGCTGATCATCCAAATTCAGTACCCTGTCCCTGCCTTTTCCCCATATCCCTTGATCCCTTTAGCCTCAAGAAATATATCCAACTCTTTCTTGAATATATTTAATGAACTAGCCTCCACCGCCCTCTGTGGCAGAGAATTCCACAGGTTCACCACTCTCTGGGTGAAGAAATTCCTCCTCATTTCGGTCCTAAATGGCTTACCCCTTATCCTTAGACTATGACCCCTGGTTCTGGACTCCCCGGCCATCAGAAACATCCTTCCTGCATCTAGTCTGTCCAGACCTGACAGAATTTTATAGGTTTCGATGAGACCCCCTCTCAATCTTCTAGACTCCAGTGAGTATAAGCCCAATCGACACAATCTCTCCTCATACGTCATTCCTGCCATCCCAGGTATCAGCCTGATGAATCTTCGCTGCACTCCCTCCATGGCAAGAACGTCCTTCCTCAGGTAAGGTGACCAAAACTGCACACAATACTCAAGGTGCGGTCTCACCAAGGCTCTGTACAACTGTAGCAAGACATCCTTGTTCCTGTACTCGAACCCTCTTCCTACGAAGGCCAACATACCATTTGCCTTCTTAACCGCCTGCTGCACCTGCATGCTTACCTTCAGCGACTGGTGCACAAGGACGCCCAGGTCTCTTTGCACTTCCCCTTCTCCCAATCTATTGCCATTCAAATAATAATCTGCCTTCCTGTTTTTGCCACCAAAGTGGCTAACCTCAGATTTATCCACATTATAGTGCATTTGCCATGTTTCCGCCCAATCACCCAACCTGTCCAAATCGTACTGGAGTTTCCTGACATCCTCCTCGCAGCTTACCCTCCCGCCCAGCTTTGTGTCGTCTGCAAATTTGGAGATATTACATCCAATTCCCTCGTCCAGATCATTAATATATATTGTGAACAGCTGGGGTCCTAGGACCGATCCTTGCGGTACCCCACTAGTCACTGCCTGCCACTCGGAAAACGACCCGTTTATTCCAACTCTTTGCCTTCTGTCCGCCAACCAGTTCTCTATCCAAGTCAATACCTTGCCCCCAATCCCATGTGCCTTAATTTTGCACGCTAATCTCTTGTGTGGGACCTTATCGAAAGCCTTCTGAAAGTCCAAATACACCACATCCACTGGTTCTCCCCTATCTATTTTACCAGTTACATCCTCAAAAAATTCCAGTAGATTAGTCAAGCATGATTTACCTTTTGTAAATCCATGTTGACTTTGTCCGATCTTGTCACTGCTTTCCAAGTGCTCTGCTATTACATCTTTTATAATGGACTCTAGCATTTTCCCCACTACCGAAGTCAGGCTTCCCGGTCTATAATTCCCCGCTTTTTCTCTACCACCTTTTTTGAATAGTGGGGTGGCATTAGCTACCCTCCAATCCATGGGTACTGTTCCAGAGTCTATCGAGTTCTGGAAGATGACCAGTAATGCATCTACTATCTCTAGGGCCACTTCCTTAAGTACCCTGGGATGTAGACCATCAGGCCCTAGGGATTTATCGGCCTTTAGTCCCATCAATTTTCCTAACACCATTTTCCTACAAATACTGATTTCTTTCAGTTCCTCTCTTTCATCAGACCCTATGTTCCCCGGCATCTCTGGGAGGTTATTTGTGTCCTCCTTTGTGAAGACAGAACGAAAGTATTTATTTAGTTGGTCTGCCATTTCCTTGTTTCCCATTATAAATTCCCCTGATTCTGACTGTAAGGGACCTACGCTTGACTTCACTAATCTTTTTCTCTTCACATATCTATAAAAGCTTTTACAGTCAGTTTTTATGTTCCCTGATAGCTTACTCTCATATTCTATTTTCCCTTTCTTAATTAATCCCTTTGTCCTCCTTTGTTGACTCCTAAACTGCTCCCAATCCTCAGGATTATTGCTTTTTCTAGCCAATTTATATGTCCTCTCCTTGGATCTTATTCTATCCCTAATTTCCCTTGTTAGCCACGGTTGAGTCACCTTTTTTGTTTTATTTTTATGCCAAACTGGGATGAACAAATTCTGTAGCTCATCCATTCGGTCTTTGAATGTTTGCCATTGCCTATCCACCGTCAACCCTTTGAGCACCATTCCCCACTCAATCCTACCCAACTCGCTCCTCAGACCATCGTAGTTTCCTTTATTTAAATTGAGGACCCTTGTCTCTGAGTCAACTACTTCATTCTCCATCTTAATGAATGGCGGAGCAGGCTCGAGGGGCCGAATGGCCTACTCCTGCTCCTATCTTCTATGTTTCTATGTTTCTATCAGTCGGTTTCCTTAAAGGGACCATGGCCGCATTCATTTTGACAGTTGTGCTGTCAGTGTTCTACAGCATTGAGGTGCTGCAAACACTGACGAGCACTGCACAAAGGTGCACAACTGCACCCAGGCTCTTGCCTGACTCCCTCCATATGCTTCCAAGGGCGGAAGGGACCTCCCCAGGACACAAACGCAGCCTGGTTGCACATTGCACAGGAGGACACAAGCAGAAATGTCATAAGGAGGACCTGGGTGCAGTGGCGCAAACCTTTCAATGATCTCAGTAGATCACGAAACGTTACTGCAAAGCCACACTCAACCTCATCCTACTGTGCCACTCAACACATCCCCATCACTCTGCCTTCCCTACCCTACTCCTGCACATCCTTACTCACACCTTGCAACTTATCTTGTACCTCCACCCATCCCTCTCTATCTACATTATCACTTCCTCATCTCACTAGCCACCCCTCACACTCACCCTCATCCTAGTGCAATCATACCAACTAACAACACACAAGGGTAGGCAATTGGGTGTTTTATGCAATGTTCATGTAGATTTTCTGCTAATGTGTTGTTAAACATTGAAATCTTTATTTTCAACACGTTGTCTTACTGTACAGATCTGTGCTCACCTTTGGAAGTGTCTTAGTGAGTTGCAGTGAATGGTGAGACATAACGGTGTCCTCTGCAATGGTGATGAGTGTGAGAGGAATGGCTTGGTCATTGTAGGAATGATTTATGGTGATGGTGTGGGGTGGTGTTAACCTGGCGCATCATGTGGCAGCCAGGGTGTAAAGCATCAAGTGAAGTAAATCTGGCCATAGTGATGCCATCGCTGGCCTCCCGGGCAGCAGTGTTGTCGGGTGCTGATGCCCTGTGTCCTGTGCAGCATCAGGTGATTGCGGAGAAAGTTGGTATTGTTGTTGGTGATGTTGGGGTGCCTGATGATGCTGGTGTTGGGGCTGATCATGAATGGATTCAGTGGACCAAGGTGAGATTTTTTTCAAGGGCACAGATGTTGCTGGAATAGATGGCAGCTGAAGTTAAGATGACAGAAGTGATCTGTCAATGGTGAGAGAGCTTGCTCCAAGGAGGTGACAGTGGATAGAGAGTTTACTCCAAACACTTCCAAACTGCATACAGCTCAAAAGTGTCTTCCAAGTCCTGAAGGCTCAAGCTTCTGACATTGGAAAGTGACCAGCTGTGAAATGGTAGCTTTCATAAGAACATAAGGAATAGGAACAGGAGTAGGTCATTTGGCCCCTCAAGCCTGCTCTGCCATTCAATAAGATCATGGCTGATCTGATCTTGGCCTCAACTCCACTTTCCTGCCCGCTCCCCATAACCCTTGACTCCCCTCTCGTTCAAAAATCTGTCTATCTCCACCTTAAATATATTCAATGACCCAGCCTTCACAGCTCTTTGGGGTAAAGAATTCCAAAGATTCACGACCCTCTGAGAGAAGAGATTCCTCCTCATCTCCGTTTTAAATGGGCGACCCCTTATTCTGAAACTATGCCCCCTACTTCTAGATTCCCCCTCCTCTCTGCACCTACCTATCAAGCCCCTTCAGAATCTTATACGTTTCAAAAAGATCCTCCCTCATTCTTCTAAACTCCAAGGAGTATAGGCCCAACCTGCTCAACTTTTCTTCATAAGACAACCCCCTCATCTCAAAATCCATCTCGTGAACCTTCTCTGAACTGTCTCCAATACAAGTATATCCCTCCTTAAATAAGGAGACCAAAACTGTACGCAGTGCTCCAGGTGTGGTCTCACCTACGCCCTGTACAGTTGTGGCAATACCACTTTTGCAGCTGTCACCTATTCACAGCAATGGGGAGACATAGAGAACCTGACCCACTTACCTGATGTGATTTCTGAACGAAGTGAACCCCATTAAAAATGTGGTAAAATAGAAAAAGGCTGGCAAAATAGTACTAAACAAGCAGTTAACAAGCAGTTAAGTATCTTAAATGCTTCCCCCGTCAATTGGTGTCGGGTCTGTTCTGAAATCGCAGACTGTTGTGCAGGATATCTACCCCGAGAGGTGCCGGGGGAAGGCCCTGAGAATCATTAAAGACGCGAGTCACCCCAGCCACAACCTCTTCGCCCTGCTCCCGTCCGGTAAGAGATACCGAAGCATACGGTCTCGTAGCAACAGGTTTCGAAACAGCTTCTACCCCCAGGCCATAAGACTCATGAACGATTAATTTATTATTATTTATGACTGTTGTTTTAATTATTATTACTGTCCTTCTATTAGTATTTCTATTAGTATTTTTATCATTGTTATGCCATATTTATTCCAATGTTGGGAGGACTCGTAAAAATCAACATTTCATTGTGCAGTACACACGTCTGCTGCATATATGACAAATAAAATTGAATTGAATTGAATTGAATTGAATTGACACTTTGGAAACTTTCATGGAGGCGGGCTCGCAGCAGGTTCTCAACCCGCTGTCATTCATTTTGATTTTGACAGCGAACCCACCTCCAAACCCACATTCTGAGTGCCAGCAAAATTCAGCCCGAAGTGTCAGCCGAGATAATGTACTCAAGTCACTGGAGTGGGGCTTGAACCCACCTTCTGACTCAGAAGCTTAATTGCTACCAGTGAGCCAAGTCTAACACCTAAATTAACACAAGGTACAGAAACTCCACCTTTACCCGACTGCAGCCTTCATTTTCGATTGCACTCTCACAGTAGTGAGGTATATTCACTTTCCTTTCATTATTTTAAATTATTACCGCATCCATAAATATTTAGACTCTCCCCTCTGGCTACCAAGCAATGATTTGGGTTACATCTTTAACTGATCTTTTCACCGTGCAGGAGGAAATATTTTGAATAACTTATTTTTGGCAAGGTTTCTAACTGCTGTATTGATACGAGCATACGAAAATGCCAGGCATTGAAAAACCAGCTGGTCCTTCAAGCCTGCCCCATGGCTGGGCCATCACGGCTAAACACTTCTTCCCTCCCCCTCACCCCTCACCCCCACCCCCACAGCCATGTAATCTCCTGGGTGTTGTATCCGTGTGTTAATGGAGACACGGAATGCAGGAGTTGGTTTCACAGGTGTTTACTGAACAAAGTCTGGAGGTGAACTAACAGATACAAGACACTATACAGGCTTATATAGCCCGAGTGGCCATTACCGACATTACAGTACACAGGGGCTCTTAAAGGCACATACACCACAATTCCTCCCCTTTTAGACAACCAGTACATAACATTTTAAGTAATCATTAATGAACATGTTACAAGAACAATAATCTACACATTTGCTGCAGTTAATCAATTATAAGTCAGTCTCTCTGGAGGCTTCCTGACTCGGTCCGGATAACGCCTCGGTGGTGTAGTAGTTTTTGGTGGTGTAGTAGGTTCTTTTGGCAAGGTCGATTCGGCTTGAATGCCAGTGTTGGGTTCATCTGGTTCCAGTATCACCGGATCGGAGGTAGATACTATGGGTATCTCTGCTTCATCATTAGGCGTATAGAGTTGTGGTGTAGGTTGTCCCTTTTCGGATGACTCTATGATCTGGTCAGCATGGCGCCTTATTATGCTTTCTCCAATGTCCACGGTATACATCAGCGGTCCTAGTCGTGTGCAAATAGTTCCAGGCTGCCATTTCTCGGTACGGTAGTCCCGGGCCAAAACTTGTTGACCTATCTGGAAGGTTCTAGTTGGCCTTTCATTCATGCCTTGAAATTGCCAGTTCTCCACGTCCCTTCTGATGTTTGGCTTGATCAAATCCAGCCGGCATCTTAGGCTTCTATTGAAGAACATCATGGCGGGAGTTTGGTTTGTAACCACATGTGTTGCATTCCTGTATGCAAACAAGAAGTTAGCTACCTTATGCTGTAGATTTATGTCTTCATTACCCATGGCCTTTATGGCCTTCTTGAAGGTCTGGACAAACCTTTCAGCCAATCCATTGGTGGCGGGATGGTATGGGGCGGACGTGTAGTGCTTAACCCCATTGTTTTTTAAGAACTTCCTGAATTCTTCGGACACAAGCTGCGGTCCATTATCAGAACAGATCTGTTCAGGCAGCCCATTCCTGGCAAATATGGTCCTTAATACTGTGATTTTTTTTCCGTGGTGGTGGAGGACATCTTTATTACCTCCGGCCACTTGGAGTGTGCATCAACCGCGATTAAGAACATTGAGTCCATAAATGGACCAGCAAAGTCGATGTGTACCCTTTGCCATGGAGATGAGGGCCACTCCCATGGGTGCAGAGGGGCTTGTGGTGGGGCGTTCTGAACCTTCTGGCATCCTAGGCAGCTCTTGGTCATTTCTTCGATGTCTCCATCGATACCCGGCCACCACACAAACGCTCTGGCTAGGTTCTTCATTTTCACTCCACCCAGAGGCCCCTCGTGAAGCTCCTTTAGCACTTTATCCTGGAGTTTGGGTGGAATCACCACTCTGGATCCACACATCAAGGTTCCTCGGCACACTGACAGCTGTTCTCTTCTTTGCGAGAATGCTGGCAACAGTGGTTCGCCATGTGCTGGCCATCCCTTCACCGTTAAATCGTAGACTCGTGAGAGAGTCGGGTCATTTCTCGTTTCCTTTTCAATGGCAGAATTTGTTACTGGTAGACATTCCACTATGGTTGAGTGGAACATCTCCACTGGGTCCACTGTAGGTGCCTCTTCTACCGTTGGCAACGGTAGGCGCGATAAACCGTCAGCATTCCCATGCTGTTTTGATCCTTTGTATTCTATGTCATATTGGTGTGCCCCTAGGAAAAGGGACCACCTCTGTAGCCTTTGCGCTGTCATAATGGGAACACCCTTTTTAGGGTTAAATATGGAGACGAGGGGTTGATGGTCAGTCAACAAGGTAAATTTTTGTCCGTGTAGGTAATGGTTGAATTTCTTCACTCCCCATACCAGGCTGAGTGCTTCCCTGTCGATCTGGGCATAGTTACACTCAGCTGAGTTCAATGAGCATGACGCAAAAGCTATCAGCCGCTCTGAGCCATCAGGGAACCTATGCGATAATCCCGCTCCTACGCCGTAAGGGGATGCATCGCACGCCAGTCTGATTGGCAGTGATGGGTTGTAATGAGCCAAAACTTCCTTGTACGTGATCAAGCCTTTGCATTTATGGAAGGCACGTTTACAGTCTTCGCTCCATTTCCAAATTACTCCCATTTGTAGCAGTTCGTTAAGAGGGTGCAGAACAGTTGACAAGTTCGGTAAAAATTTATGATAGTCGTTTATCAATCCCAGGAACGGCCTTAATTGTGAGACATTTTCAGGTGCTGGGGCTTTTATGACCGCTTCAATTTTTTCAGGTGACTTATGCAACCCTTCCTCGTTAATTATGTGGCCACAATATGATATTTGTTTCTGGAAAAATTCGCACTTGGGGCGATTTGCTCGTAGGCCCCGTTCTCTCAGCCTAGTGAGCACCTGCTCCAAATTGGCAAGGTGCTCGTTGTCATTTTCTCCTGTTACAAGGATGTCGTCTAGGTAGCATTGAGTCCCCGGAATCCCTTGGAGGACTTGCTCCATAGCTCTTTGCCAGATAGCTGGAGCTGATGCTACTCCGAAAACCAGTCGATTGTACTGGTACAGGCCTTTGTGTGTGTTTATCGTGAGATACTTTTTAGAGGCCTCTTCAACCTCCATCTGTAGATATGCCTGTGCCAAGTCAATTTTGGTGAAACGTTTCCCTCCGGATAGTGAGGCGAAAATATCTTCTATCCTCGGAAGAGGATACTGTACCGTGTGAAGGACCGGGTTTACAGTCACCTTGAAGTCCCCACAGATGCGAATTTTTCTCTGTTCTTCAGATTTATCATTATTCAACATTTTCTTCATGACCGGGACGATGGGTGTTGCCCACTCGCTCCAATCTACCTTGGATAATACGCCTGCCTTTTCCAAATTCTCCAGCTCTGCCTCGACTGCTGGACGAATTGCGTATGGCACCGGCCTTGCCTTAAAAAACTTGGGAATTGCCGCATCTTCCACTTTTATTGAGGCGGTGACGCCTTTCAAGGTTCCTAGTTCCTGTTGAAACACTTCCTTGGCGTTGGCCAAGATGTCTTTTAATCGTTCAGGTATGACGTCATCATCATTTTTTTTCTTACTGGTCACTGTCACTGCCTGAATGGAGTGCCAGTCTAAACGTATCTTCCTGATCCATTCACGTCCCAACAGCGGTGGACCACCATCTTGCAGAACGTATAAATACAACTTCTGTATTTCCTTGCCGTTGTATACAACAGGCACCCTCATTTTCCCTTTGGGGTATACTTTCTGCCCCGTATATGTTTTCAAGATAATGGATGTGTCTTTCAAAGGTATATGCGGAAATAGCCGCTCGTAATCCCATCGACTTATGACGGTCAGAGCTGATCCTGTATCTAGCTCCATTTTAACTGGGGACCCCGCTATCGTGAGGGTAACCCAAATGGTCTGGTAATCTTCTTTGGCAATTACATTATGTAATTTGAGACAGCTTAGTCTCTTGTTTCCGGAGTCGCTATCGCTCTTCTGGTCTTCGGAGCTACTGTCCGTCATCATTTGTACCTTTCTGTACTTTTCCTTATTGATTTTTTTCCTGTCCGTGGATTTTTTGTTTCCAGATCGGCATACACGTGCAATGTGTCCAATCTTTCCGCATTGCCTGCATGCTTTGTCCTGGAACCAGCAGTCCCTCTGGTCATGGGTGGATCTGCCGCAGCGATAACATCTCTCGAAACCCTGTGTCATTTCATGGGTGCCGAAGTCCTGTGGCTTTTGCTGTATCTCTGCAGCTCCTCTTGCGGCTGCTTCGTATGATACAGCCACACTGAAAGCCTTGTCCAGTGTCAAATCTTTCTCAGAAAGTAGCCTTTTCTGTGTTCCTTCACTTAGGAGACCGCAGACGAATTTGTCTCGAAGAGAATCTGCCAGTCCTGCCCCGAATTGGCTGTGCTTTGACAGCTTCCTTAATTCGGTGAGGAAATCAGCGTTACTTTCATTCTTGTGCTGATTCCTCCTGAAGAATTTGAATCGTTCCGCTATCAGCAGCGGTGTTGGGTTTAAGTGCTCCTGTAGGGTATCAACAATCTCCTTAAAATTCTTGTCCCTCGGTTTGGCTGGAGTGATTAAGTTTCGTAACAGCCCGCATTTCCTTGCGCCCATTAGATTTAGAAGTACTGATGCTTTTTTATCATCCTCTATTTCATTTGCTGTGCAATACACCTCCACTCTTTCCACATATGTGGTCCAATCCTCTATATCGCTATCGAAAGCAGTAATATTGCCAGTCTTAGGCATCCTGAAAAAAAATGGCGCCTCCCGCGCTTTCCTTTCTTCCCCGCAGAAAAAAAATGGCGCTTTCCCGCCGCTGCCGCTGCTGACAACGCTGTTCTCCGCGGTTTTTATTTACACGGGTATTTTTTTAATAGGTGGAGACTCGTTCCCGCCGGACTCTCTGGGACTTTTCCCTCCCTCTGCTTGGTCCGAACGCCGACCTGCATTGCAGCACCGGCCGTCTCCCGAGTGCTCCACCCTCTGTCTCTGTTTGCCTCCGCCTTCGCTGCTCGGCCCCGCTGCAGAGCCAGCCGATGGAGCCCCAGCCCGCCGCCCAGGAAGGATTATTGCAGTACCTGCCACCAGCTCGGCTAGCTGGTGAAACCACAGTTTTTTTTCTTTTTTTTTCTTTGTTGTTTTTCTTTGACTTTCGTCTGAGGAATCGATCTCCTTGATCTCCTGAAGTGCTGCCGAATTGCAGGTAAGTCCGTTTCCAATTCGTCGCCACTGTTGTATCCGTGTGTTAATGGAGACACGGAATGCAGGAGTTGGTTTCACAGGTGTTTACTGAACAAAGTCTGGAGGTGAACTAACAGATACAAGACACTATACAGGCTTATATAGCCCGAGTGGCCATTACCGGCATTACAGTACACGGGGGCTCTTAAAGGCACATACACCACACTGGGAGAGGCAAAAAACAGAAAAAACACACGGCCAATAAGGTAAAGAAAACACTGTAAAATTCCTCTCCGACCCCCTCAGGTGATCAAAACCAGTCCAGGAGATCACATGGACCAAGTGTTATCTATAGGGACACCTACCTTCTATATGATGTGATCTCTGCCCCAGTCAGGAACTGGTCCAGCTCCCTCTTGAAGGCAGAGAGTCGGCACCCACCACACCAGCTGGCAATGTATTCCAGAGGCTCTCAGTTCTCTAGGAAAAGAAGAACCGCCTAACATCTAAGTCTATTCCTACCCTGACATTGTTTAAACTCAGGTTCCCTGGTCCTCCCCAATCTGTTAAACTGGCATAATCTATCAATAGGGACGCTATCCAGCACTTTAATTATTTTATAGACCGCTATCAGGTCACCTCAAAGTCTGCGTTGGTCTGAAGTAAATAGATGGAGCTCCTAAAATTATTAGCCAAAGCCTTTCTTCTTCCTGTTTTTCTTTCCTTGAGGATTCTTACTTAAATCTCAATACGTTCAGGTGTCCTGTGTTTTTTATCCCTTGGAGTTGTTCATAACCCATGCTTCACTGACTACTACATATGTCAGTTTAACTGGCTATGAAAATTGCCTGCAGGCTTCAATTATAAAAACAGATGTAAAGAATCTATTCAACATATCTTCCATTTCTCGATCTTGCATAATATTTCTACCCTACTTATCCCTTAAAGAACCTATCTGGTCCTTAATACTGTATGCCATTTGAATCTATTACCACAGCTAAAACATTTCTTTGCCTCTCCAGCTATGTATAATCCATCATCCCTTTACCTGTTCTAAAACTTGCTTTATTATTCTATTCAGGTTCTTTTCCTCTTGAGAATACATTACTTTTGACATTCCTGAAAGTAGTTTTAAAACACTTCAATTTTTCTGTTGCTTTCTTGCTTTCCACTTGCCTTTCAGTGCTGCAGCTGATGTAAACACTTGACAGGCTCTCGACACTTAGAGCAGTGTGGCTGTTTTCTGCTATTTTTCAATCCCTGGTCTGTGTTTAGTTAGCTGATCTCAGCAATGGCAACGGTGAGAATGCTACAATTGGACGAGGGAGAGGAAACTTGGCCAGGGTTCCTGATCCTGGTTGCCATTTAGTTACTTGAGTGCTGTCCCAGAGGGTGGCCATGGAACTGGATCCAAGCAAGGAGTCCACATCATCAGGAGTGAGGAGGAGGGGAGAAAATTGTGGGGGGGGGAGTAAAAATACCTTTCTGTAAATAATATCATGGGGATGGCTGTAACCATGTTTAAGCTAATTAATTCTTTGAACCATTTATTGAAAGTGAAAGAAATGCACGAAAGGAGAAACATTTGCAGCAATTGTAACGTTGAGCCTTTTGCTTTCCTGTGTATGAATTGAAAATGCTGTAATATTTTTGTCTGCCTGCTTGCATCATGAAATGTTTTCAGAAATTTCATAGAACATATTTTCAAAAGCCATCAGTACAAAAACATCTATAACCTATTAGTGTGTTTTAAACTAACATATGACCATTTAAAACAGGATGGAAATAGCAGCCCATTTAGTATTTGCATATAGTCTTGAGTGTTTGATTCATTTAGCCAGATGTTTCTAAAGCAGTCAATAAAAGATTTTACGATACCCATTAAAGATTTATTGTCACTAACATTTAATGTAGTGTTCCTAGTCATCATGGTGAGGACAGGAAATCCAGCAGCTCTTCTACGGACCTGAGCCAGGATTTTCTCTGATAGGGGGGCGATCCCAGGGGAGGGCATGATTAGGTGGGTCAATTTTTTTCATGGCCAGGAGGAGTAGCAATGGCCTCGTAAAAATCACAAAGAAATCTACTTGCTCTATTTTTGGAGCTGACTCAAGGGAGCCTTTTAAGGGCCACTGGTTAGGCTGCTCTATATCTAGTACCACTGGTCAAAGTGTGCACCGTGTTTGCTCTATCTATTGGTGCTTGAAAATGCATCGGACCCCTAATTGCAATGTAGAATTAGGCTCTTGCATGTTTCTGTCAGGAGCCTTGGCTGCTTATCTGAAGGCCCCAATCAAAATGGTGGTGGACGGAACGATGGTGAGAACAGGGTGGTACGTTCTGCACTCTGATCATAAGTATGATGCTGCCCCACTCCTGCCATTTTACAAGACACACTTATACAAGACTTTCTAATGGAGTGGTCTAAATACAGATTGGAAAGCAATTTTGGGTACAATTTACAAAATGGTTTTTCCTTTTTGTGATCGGGCATAATCAAATTGGGATTGATGTGTAAAGCAAAACACTAGCCTGGAAATTGCGGTCGAGGCTTGCCGCCCACGTACGCCTCCGAACCGCAAGAAAACTACGTACTTACCTGATGTCACCGGAGCTTCGGACTCCTGCAGTCCTGGGCCTGCAGGCATATGCCCGCATAAAGGCCCACGGATCCCAGGGACGCATGCAGTTCGCAAGCGTCCCTGGGATCATGTGGACCAGGCCAACCAATGGCAGAGGGGAATTCCTTTTATGCTTGGGATTCCATTTACGTACGGAATCCCCATAAGCATAATAGAAATCACCAAATAAATAACATTTCACAACACTGAAATAAAAATAAATTATCATATGTTCAAAATACCATTTAATTTAACATTTAAAATTAAAATTTAATTTTTTGAAAAATAAATTTTAACGTTTTTAAACTGGACAAAAATAACCTAAACTAATCTCAAACAGTGAATGTTTAAATCATTTTTAAAAATTTTTAAATATTTATTTAAACACTTACGATGGTAAAAGTAGGCCCTATGCCTGCTTTTACCAGGCATAATAGTTTCATGGGTATTCGCTGGGCAGTAGTTGAGCAAATAGCTCAAGCCTGCGCCAGCGAAAAGTGAATTTACAGCGGTTGAGTACGATCTGTCAAAGCAAACCTTGACAGATTGCAAGTTCCAGGTTTTCGCGCATGCGCATCGCATATGGAAACCCGGAACTTGCAGGGCACTTACGATGGTGTACACTGTGCGTATGGCACCATCGGCCCTGTAAAATCCGGGCCAATGTAAACATAGTTACTTACCTTTAATATAACTGCTCCCAATTTTATTGGTCCGGAATTGTAAAGCTAAAATCATGCTGCCAAAAGGTACAATGGCACAAATCCATTTATTTGTAATTTTCTAAAATGATCAGTGACATAAAGAAGCTTAGTTACATGCTTTACATGCATTGCAAATATAATATTATTTTGAGCTAACACCAATATGTGGGTGGATGAATATTTTTATAATGAGGCTGCTGTCAAATTCAGTAAATGACTAGGAATGAGAGACTTATTTTCATACTTTATAGACGCATATTGAGGCAATCTAGTTCTTGGACAGGGGGATTAGTGCTTAATGCCAAATGTAACGTAATCCAAATTGGGCTCAAATTCAGATATTTGGAAAAATCTGACTTTGGAGCCAATTTGAAATAATTGAGATTTCAGCATACCTATAAACAAAATTGCTCCAGACTTCTGCAGTTGGCCAATTTGATTATGCCCTATTGCCAGCAGGAAATGCCATTTTGTAAATTGTACCCAAAATTGCTTCCCAATCTGTATTTAGACCACTCCATTAGAAAGTCTGGTAAAAGCAAGTTTAAACAAAAAATTAAACAAGTACAGTTAAGTATGTCTTATTTTCCGCAGTTTCCTTCCCATACCCTTTCTCTGCTGAATGCAGTCACTAGTGGTAGAGCATGGGCATCAGCAAGTCTCTGAAACCTAGGCCAGAATTTTCTGGGGTGATAGCAGGCGGGAATGGAGGCGGGTCGGGTGGGAAATTTGAAAAAATTGGAAGCGGGTCACGTACCCCCCGTTATCCCGCCCCCACATGTCTTTCCCTCGGGCTCGTTTGCCGGTCCGGCAGTGACCCAGCCGGCAGAGGCGGGTGACCTAATTGAAATCATTATCAGATAGTTTAAAGGCACTTAAGAGCCTTTCTCCCCCTACATTTTAAATTTCCCTGCGTGGCCACGGGATTCATGCAGCTCGGGAAGCACATAAGAACATAAGAAATAGGAGCAGGAATAGGCCACTTGGCCCCTCGAGCCTGCTCCACCATTCAATAAGATCACGGCTGATCTAGGGCTCAAAGCCACTTCCCTGCCCGCTCCCCATAACCCTTCACTCCCTTATCTTGCAAAAATTTGTTTATCTCCACTTTAAAGCATTTAATGACCCAGCCTCCACAGCTCTCTGGGGCAGAGAACTCCACAAATTTACGACCCTCTGAGAGAAGAAGTTCCTCCTCATCTCAGTTCTAAAAGGGCGACCCTTTATTCTGAGACTGTGCCCTCGAGTTCTAGATTTCCCTATGATGGGAAACATCCTCTCTGCATCTACCCTGTCGAGCCCACTCTTATATGCTTCGATAAGATCACCTCTCATTCTTCTAAATTCCAATGAGTATAGGCCCAGCCTGCTCAACCTTTCTTCATAAGTCAAACCCCTCATCTCTGGAATTAACTTAGCGAATGGTCTCTGAATTGCCTCCAATGCAAGTATATCCTTCCTTAAATAAGGAAACCAAAACTGCACACAGTACTCAAGGTGTGGTCTCACCAATACCCTGTACAGTTGTAGCAGGACTTCCCTGCTTTTATACTCCAAACCCCCTTGAAATAAAGGCCAACATTCCATTTGCCTTTTTGATTACTTGCTGTACCTGCATGCTAACTTTTTGTGTTTCATGCACAAGGACCCCCAGGTCCCTCTAGACTGTAGCATTTTGTAATCTCTCTCCATTTAAATAATAGTTTGCTTTTTTATTTTTCCTGCCAAAGTGGATAACCTCGCACTTTCCCACATTATACTCCATCTGCCAAATGTTTGCCCACTCACCTAGCCTGTCTATATCCCTTTGCAGATTCTTTGAGTCCTCTGCACAACTTGCTTTCCCACCCATCTTTGAATCATCCGCAAACTTGGCTACAGTACACTCGGTCCCTTCATCCAAGTCATTAATGTAGATTGTAAATAGTTGGGGCCCCAATCACCAATTCTTGTGGCACCCCATTAGTTACCGTTTGCCAACCAGAAAATGACCCATTTATCTCGACTCTCTGCTTTCTGTTAGTTAGCCAATTCTCTATCCATGCTAATATATTACCCCCAACTCCGTGAGCTCTTATCTTAGGCAGTAACCTTTTATGTGGCACCTTATCGAATGCCTTCTGGAAATCCAAATACACACATCCACTGGCTCACCCTTGTCCACCCTGCTTGTTACATCCTCAAAGAACTCCAGCAAATTTGTCAAACATGATTTCCCTTTCCTAAAACCATGTTGACTCTGTTTGACTGCAGTATGTTTTTCTGTCTGTCAACCTGAGGCGGGAGTTCTAAGTCCATTGCTCCAACTGATTACTTGACAGCATCAAATGTACAGTAAAAGCTCCCACCTGACAGATGATCACTTTCCTCAGCCAGAAGCTGCTGCTCAGTCCATTCCCAGCACAGATTCTGCAGGCTGCAAATCTTTCCAGCAAAGTCACCATCCAGTCTCACCTCATTGGAAGAAATCTCTCACCATTGACAATGCGTCTGTCATCTGTACTTCACCTGCCATCTATTCCATCAACATGGGTGCTGTTTATGCTGTCTCACCTTGGTCCTCAGAATAGGACCACGATGATCCCCAACACCAGCAGCACCAGGCACACAAGCAGCACCAACAACAACACCAACCTTCTCCGCAATCACCTGATGCTGCACAGGACAGAGGGCATCAGCACCCAAGCATATTGCTGCCCGGGAGGCCAGGGATGGCCTCACTATGGCCAGATTTGATGCTGTACACCCTGGCTGCCACATGATGTGCCAGGTTGGCACCACCCCACACCAACACCATAAAGCATCCCTACAATACCCAAGCCATTCCTTTCACACTTATCACCATTGCGGGGGGTACCGTTATGTCTCGCCATTCACTGCAACTCACTAAGCCACTTCCAAAGGTGCACATAAATCTGTCCAAGAACGGAAAGTGTTGAAAATAAAGTTTTCAATGTTTGACACCACATCAACAGAAACTTTACATGAACCTTGCATAAAACACCCAAGTGCCTACCCTTGTGTGTTGTCAGTTGGTATGATTGGACTAGGATGAGGGTGACTGTGAGGGGTGGCTAGTGAGATGGGGAAGTGATAATGTAGATAGCGAGGGATGGGTGGGGGTGCAAGGTAAGTTGGTATGAGTAAGGATGTGCAGGAGTAGGGTAGGGAAGGCAGAGTGATGGGGATGTGATGAGAGGCACAGCAGGATGAGGTTGAGTGTGGCTTTGCAGTAAAGTATTGTGATCTACTGAGATCATTGAAAGGTTTGTGCCACTGCAGCCTGGTCCTCCTGATGACATCCCTGCTTGTGTCCTCCTTTGCAATATGAAACCAGGCTGTGTTGGTCTCTTGGGTAGGTCTCTTCCACCCGTTGGAAGGGAAGAGAACCTCCCTGTGTGCTGTGACTCTCTCCATAAGCCTTGCACCTCTGTGCAGTGCTTGTCAGTGTTTGCTGCACCTCAATGCTGTAGAACACTGACAGCACAACTGTCAAAATCAATATGGCCATGGTCCCTTTAAGGAAACCGGCTGATGACGCGTCATCAAATGACATCATCAGACCCGCTTTCTTCAATTGGCTGGCAAACACGCTGGGTGGGCTTAACAAGCCCAATCAACGTAAAATCATTTTGGACAGAGGGCATCAACTGGAGTCGGAAGTGAGGCCGGGATCCGCCACTGACATCGCCTGCCATGGACGCCATGACGGGATGTATCCCAGGCTGCTGTATGAGGCAAGGGAGGAAATTGCAGGGGTTCTGACACGAATTTTCAGAACCTCTCTGGCCACAGGGGAGATGCCAGAAGACTGGAGAACAGCTGCTGTAGTACCATTGTTCAAGAAGGGTAGTACGGATAAACCAGGCAATTACAGGTCAGTGAGCCTAACATCAGTGGTAGGGATATTATTGGAAAAATTTCTGAGGGACAGAATTAGTCTCCACTTGGACAGGCAGGGATTAATCAGGGATAGTCAGCATGGCGTTGTCAGGGGGAGATCATGTCTGACCAATTTGATTGAATTTTTCAAGGGGGTGACTAGGTGTGTGGATGAGGGTAGTGCAGTTGATGTAGTCTACATGGACTTCAGTAAGGCTTTTGACAAATTCCCTCATGGGAGACTGGTCAAGAAGGTAAGAGCCCATGGAATCCAGGGCAATTTGGCACATTGGATCCAAAATTGGCTTAGTGGCAGGAGGCAGAGGGTGATGGTCGAAGGTTGTTTTTGTGACTGGAAGCCTGTGTCCAGTGGTGTACCACAGGGATCGGTGCTGGGTCCTTTACTGTTTGTAGTGTACATTAATGATTTAGATATGAATGTGGGAGGTATGATCAGTAAGTTCGCAGATGACACGAAAATTGGTGGAGTGGTAAATAGCGAGCAGGGAAGCCTTAGGCTACAGGACGATATAGATGGATTGGTTAGATGGGCAGAACAGTGGCAAATGGAATTTAACCCTGAAAAGTGTGAGGTGATGCATTTTGGGAGGACAAACAAGGCAAGGGAATACACAATGAATGGTAAGATCCCAGGAAAGACAGAGGATCAGAGGGACCTTGGTGTGCATGTACATAGATCCCTGAAGGCAGCAGAACAGGTAGATAAGGTGGTTAAAAAGGCATATGGGATACTTGCCTTCATTCGCCGAGGCATGGAATATAAGAGCAGGGAGGTTATGATGGAGCTGTACAAAACGCTAGCTAGGCCACTGCTGGAATACTGTGAGCAGTTCTGGTCGCCACACTATAGGAAGGATGTGATTGCATTGGAGAGGGTGCAGAGGAGATTCACCAGGATGTTACCTGGGCTGGAATGCTTCAGCTATGAAGAGAGCCTGGACAGGCTGGGGTTGTTTTCCTTAGAGCAGAGAAGGCTGAGGGGGGACCTGATTGAGGTGTACAAAATTATGAGGGGCATAGATAGGGTAGATAGAAAGGAACTTTCCCCTTAGTACAGGGGTCAATAACCAGGGGGCATAGTTTCAAGGTAAGGGGCAGGAGGTTTAGAGGGAATTTGAGGAAAAACTTTTTCACCCAGAGGGTGGTTGGAATCTGGAACTCACTGCCTGAAAGGGTGGTAGAGGCAGGAACCCTCACAACATTCAAGAAGCATTTAGATGAGCACTTGAAATGCCATAGCATACAAGGCTATGGACCAAGTGCTGGAAAATGGGATTAGAATAGATAGGGCTTGATGGCTGGCGCGGACACGATGGGCTGAAGGGCTTCTTTCTGTGCTATATGACTCTATTGGCCGGATTTTCATTGGGCCACAGAGGCCGGATTGGAGGCGTGTGGGGGGTTAAAATCCCGAAATCGGGGGGCACGAACCCATCTTGCCCCAACCCGCCTCCATGCCAGTTTCAAAGGAGGTAGGTACCCGACCCGCACTGGGAGCCTCCTCCCCAAGGCGGGAAGGGGATTAGTGCCAATGAACTGCCTGTTAACAGGCAGTTTTTAGCCTAATCCCTATTTTCATTGGTGAAATGTGGGATTCCCGACGGCTCCAAACCACGCCAAGTTAGCGATGCGGGCCGTTGGGATGAAGGGCTTGGAGGGGCCGAGATGTCCGGTGTTCAGGTGAGTGATGTGTGCATGAGTGCAAAGGTAAGTGTGTTTGGTGTGTTTAAAGTGTTTAAAGAAGTTTTACTACCTTTACAGCCTTCCTTCCTTCATAGAAATAGAAATTAGAAATTTACAGCACAGAATGAGGCCATTCGGCCCATCGTGTCTGTGCCAACCGAAAAAGAGCTATCCAGCCTAATCCCACTTTCCAGCTCTTGCTCCGTAGCCCTGTAGTTTACTGCACTTCAAGAGCATATCCAAGTACTTTTTAAATGTGATGAGGGTTTCTGCCTCTACCACCCTTTCAGGCAGTGAGTTCCAGACCCCACCACCCTCTGGGTGAAAAAATTTCTCCTCCACGTCTCTCTAATCCTTCTACCAATGACTTTAAATCTATGCCCCTTGGTTATTGACCTCTCTGCTAGGGGAATTAGATCCTTCCTATCCACTCTATCTAGGCCCCTCATAATTTTATACACCTCAATTAAGTCTCCCCTCAGCCTCCTCTGTCCAAAGAAAACAACCCCAGCCTGTCCAGCCTTTCCGCATAGCTAAAATTCCCCAGTCCTAGCAACAATCCGTCAGGAGATCTTGATGGGGATGTTTTGGTACTTCAAAGTTGCCCATAGAGGTTCCACTGTAACGATGATCACTAATGCAATACATAATTCTGATAAGGTTACATTAGGCATAACTATACTATTTTGAGACTCAGGAGTCCCTCATCTCACCGGCACAGAAAGCAGAATGGCCGCGATCTGTCAAAAATTTCAGCATTCAGCTTTCTGTTCCGGAGAGATCTCTAAATCATCCTGAGAGGAAGGAATTAACTTGGTGTACAGATTGTCCGTGTTTGACAGCTTCAAACAGCTGTGAAACGCTGATATTTCATCTATCAAAAGGTCTTGACAGATGAAATATCAATCTGTGACATCACCTGTTGCCGGGTGGCCCTTAATTGGCCTGCTAAGCCCGCTGGGTGGGCTCAACAAGGTCAATCAAGTCAAAATCGCGTGGGTTGGCTAGAACTCGATGGAGGCGGGACTACAACCCCGAAAGTTGTAGTCCCACCTCTTACCCGCCTCCTCAATGAAAATCCAGCCCTATGACTCTATGACCCGCCAAGGTTGGTAAAATCCAACCCGCAGTCATTCTTTATGTGTAGGGGCCATGGCAGTAGAGTCAAACCCTCTATTTATTCAAAGATACACACTTTCAGCAGAGGGCTCTGTCAAGCAATTAATAGCAGAAACCCTAGCTGATTTTCACTTCTCTGCTGCTATAGTTGAGGTCTAGGGATCTAACCGTAGTCCTTCCTAGACTATGTGGCCCAATGCTACACTGCAATGTTTATCTGGACACTAAGGCCGGAATTTTAATCTGGAGGTGCATTTGGAGCGGGGGGTGGGGGGGGCCTAGAAAACGGTCGGGAAACCTGGGAGAACGGGTTTACTGCAGGCCCTGCCGAATATAACGGCAGGGCCTGATTAACATTTGAAAGCTCTGTTTCCCGCCACAGCCAGCCAAATGGAGAGACTGGCTGCACAGGTAGGTCTGCGGCACTAGGCCGCAGAGAGGAGGGAGGGAGGGTTCGGGGGGTGGGTGTGGTCGGGAGCCGGAGGACGATTGGGGCCGGAGGGTGGGAGGCCGGAGGAGCGTCGGGGTTCAGAGGAGGATTGGGCCGGAGGGCTGAGGCCGGAGGAGCATCAGGGGGTTTGGTTGGGGGCCAGAGGATGATCGGGGCCAGAGAGGAAAGGCCGGAGAAGCATCAGGGAGAGGTGGTTGGGGGCCGGAGGAGGGATCGGAAGCCTTGGGAGCGGGGTGGGGGGACGAGGTCGGAGGCCTCGGGGCGGGGGGGGTGGTCGGGGGAGCTCAGAAGGGTCGGGGCGTGTCCGATTGTGGGGGGTGAGTGAGGCAGGAACACTGGGTCCAGCAGGTAAATGTAAAGGCACTTATCTCCTGGATCCAGCAGTCCTTGCTCCCTTTAGCTGGCAGTTACCCCGAGGCCTGGGAAACCCAGCCAGCCAGAGTTAAATTTGAAATGGTGGATCACCATGGGCACACCAGCCTCATTATAATATTTAATGCACCCCTCCCCCTGTCCTGTCTCCGTTAAAACCGCAAGTGGGCAGGTTAGAGGCAGGTTGGGGTCAGGGTTCAGTTTTTTAAATCTTTAACCTTCCACCCAACCCACTCATTTTTTGGGGTTAAAATTCCCCCATGGAAGTTTAGAGTCTCTAAAATAATCACTTAACATAGAAACATAGAAGATAGAAGCAAGAGTAGGCCATTCGGCCCCTCGAGCCCGCTCCGCCATTTAATGAGATCATGGCTGATCATCCAAATTCAGTACCCTGTGATATGAATCTTGTCATTCATGGGAAATGACTTATGAAATAATACTGGGCGGCCTGCTGGTGGCGCTGTCCAGGGAGAGTATAAATACGCGGGCATGGGGCCAGCTTGCTCAGGACATTCTTTAACAGGAACTAGTGAGGGACACAACTAGATCTCCATGTTGAAAAACAGTTGATTAAAGCCTTGTTTAATACTCAGACCAAGTGCCTAGTAGTTTTCTTGCGTCACCTTATCCCTGCTTTCTCCCCATATCCCTTGATCCCTTTAGCCTTAAGAAATATATCCAACTCCTTCTTGAATATATTTCATGAATTGGCCTCAACTGCCCTGTGTGGCAGAGAATTCCACAGGTTCACCACTCTCTGGGTGAAGAAATTCCTCCTCATCTCAGTCCTAAATGGCTTACCCCTTATCCTTAGACTCTGACCCCTGGTTCTGGACTCCCCACCATCGGGAACATCCTTCCTGCATCTAGTCTGTCTAGTCCTGTTAGAATTTTATAAGTTTCAATGAGATCCCCTCTCATTCTTCTAAACTCTAACGAATACAAGCCTAATCGACCCAATCTCTCCTCATATGTCATTCCTGCCATCCCAGGTATCAGTCTGGTGAATCTTCGCTGCACTCTCTCCATGGCAAGAACATCCTTCCTCAGATAAGACGACCAAAACTGCACACAATACTCAAGGTGTGGTCTCACCAAGGCCCTGTACAACTGCAGCAAGACTTCCTTGCTCCTGTACTCAAATCCTCTCACTATGAAGGCCAACATACCATTTGCCGCCTTAACCGCCTGCTGCACCTGCATGCTTACCTTCAGCGACTGGTGCACAAGCACACCCAGGTCTCGTTGCACTTCCCCTTTTCCCAATCTATTGCCGTTCAGATAATAATCTGTCTTCCTGTTTTTGCCACCAAAGTGGATAACCTCGCATTTATTCACATTATACTGCATTTGCCATGCATCTGCCCAGTCACCCAACCTTTCTGGCAGTAATTGTTTCTTATCTTCTGTTCATCGTTTTCCATAGGTTGTCTAGTGGTTACAGGCCCGTTATCCATTGTGGTTTTGTGACAATCTATTCAGTTCCTTGGCAATCCAGGTGCCGCTTTTGTTGGTGTGGGAGGAGGCAGTGGGAATGTTTGTCTATGAGTTAAATTCCTAGCAATCTAATATTGGTTGGTGAATCTGATTCCCTGCAGGGAGGGTATGCATCTAGTTAACATCCATCAGATCTAATGTGGACATTACCATTGCATACTGCCAATTGTCCTTCAAACGTTTGAATTTGAATAATCCAAATTTCAGGGAATGGCTAAATCTAAGTCTGAAGATCAAAGTACATAAGAACATAAGTACTTTAAATGCTAGTCACTAACAATGATAAGGTAAAATTGTTTGCACTATCTTCACCAAGTCATGGCTTATGTTTTATGTGCTTAAATAAATGAAGCTTAGCAAAATAATATCAACAGTATGTTGACTCCAAAGACAATAAGCGTGTTAGAAAGTGTTCCGAAAGGTCAGTTCAGCCAACTAGACATCTCTGTTTTGTGCGTGCATGCATGTGTTAAAGTATTTGTACCCTTTTCGACAAATAAAACAGTTAATAAAGACATTTTTTATCCAGCGGCAATTATAGAAACTCAGTAAAACAAATTAACTTTGTGTTGTTAACACAGCTTCTTCTCCTCATTAAAGAAATCTCCTGTATAAAGTGCAAAATGACAATGTTCATTAATTTTGTAAATTCAGCAAATCAACTAATAATGAGGTACCAACAATGATTTGCAGCATCATCAGGAGCCGTACAGAAATAGGATAGTTTTTTTAAATCTCATTCGTCCCTCTGATATGCACTTTCTTGCTGCCTATGAATTATTACTCTTGGGTTTAATGACCAGTCCATCATTTTGGCATGTCTCACCAAGTGACTGATCTCAAAAAAGCTTATGGAGCAAGCTCATTGCTCACAAGTTCTGGTTCATTTGATGATGAAAGTAGGCCCTCTGCTGGCAGTTTCAGTTTCCTTTGTGCATTTATCTGCAGGTTTGTACAGAGAAATATTACTGCAGTAAATGGATTACAAAGATGAGAGTAACCCGGTAGACATTGTCTACCTGGACTTTCACAAAGCTTTTGCTAAGGTACTGCATGAGAGGGTTCTCTACGAGACAGAATCTTGTGGAATTGTTAATAATCTGCTGCAGTGGGTTGAGAATTGGCTGAATGCCCGTGAACAGAAAGTGGTTGTCAATGGATTTGGATCTGCTTGGAAGCTGGATACCAGTGGTGTCCCGCAGGAAATTGTGATGGGACCTTTGCTATTTACTATTTTCATTAATGATCCAGATGTAAAAGTTGGGAGAATGATCCGCAAGTTTGCGGACGATGCGAAGATATGTATGAGAGTTAGGACCATAGAGGATGCTCAACTACTATAAACAGAAATAAAAACAGAAAATGCTGGAAGTGCTCAGCGGGTCAGGCAGCATCTGAGTTATGACGAAGGGTCATCGACCTGAAACGTTAACTCTGTTTCTCTCTCCACAGATGCTGCCTGACCTGCTGAGCACTTCCAGCATTTTCTGTTTTTATTTCAGATTTCCAGCATCCACAGTATTTTGCTTTTGTACTATAAACAGATCTTGATTTGTTGGGGGATTGGGCCTGTGCCTTGGCAAATGATGTTTAACTTAGAAAAGTGTAGTGTTATGCATGTGGGCAGGTCAAATGCTAAACAGACACACACCTTCCAGGGAAAAGAATTAAAGCCAGCAGTTAAAGAATGAGATCTGGGTGTTTTAGTGCAACAATCTCTAAAGTTCACGAGCAATGCCACGAAACAATAGCAAAAGCGAACAGAGTTCTAGGGTGTATTCACAGGACAATTCACTATAAAACAATTCATCCCATCTTGTCCTTCTACAAGACCTTGGTTAGGCCTCAGTTAGAATACTGTGTCCAGTTTTGGTCTCCTCGGATGGTGGGGGATATTGAGGCTTTGGAATGTATACAGAGCTGGGCACAAGATTAAGTCCCAGTTTAAAACACCTTAGTTACCCAGATAGGCTCAAAGAGCTGGTTCTCTCTACTTTTTAGAGAAGCGTAGACTTAAAGGTGATTTGATCGAGGTTTATAAAATAATAAAGGGACCAGACTGTGTGGGCCTATTATTTACACCGGATAGATTAGAGAGGCTCAGAGGTCATGCTTACAAGTTACGTTAGAGCAGAACTAGATTGGATGTTAGGCAGTTCTTCTTTTCCTAGAGAATAGTGGATCTGTGGAACAGGTTGCCGGCACATACAATGAATGCTGATTCACTAAACTCCTTCAAATGAGAGCTGAACTTGTTTCTGGCTGGGATGGAGATCACCTTGTATAAGAGGTAAGTATCCTGTAATGTATATCAGAGCCAATGCAATCTCCTCGAATAGTTTTGATTGCCTAAGGGAGTAGCAAAGGAATGTTCCATTTTTCCCCCCTAATTGGCCTGTTTTTTTAATCTCTTTTTTCACCGCTCCCTCATGGCTCCGGGAGGGTGGGGAGCGTATGAATCTGATGCATAAAGCATCACAACTGTGTGTTGCAGGCTGGATGGACCAGTAGGCCTTTTCCTGTCTCACATTTGCGTATGTTCGTAAAGCAAAAATAATATGGTATGTTGAATGTCCTTCCAATTATCTCCCATAACACCTGCTGTTACATAACATTTACAGTTAATTTCTTTACTAATTATCATAAAGTAGAATCTTAAAAATGTATCAACCTACAAATCTTTTTTTAATTCATCAAACTATTGTATTATTGAAAATTGCTTTTTAAAATAATCTTACTTTTGAAAGCAAGTCCTGTTGCAGAAATGCTTCTGGTGTCCTCAAAGGGTTTGCAGCAACTTCCCTCGAGAGTGGCATAATTCACTTCACAGTACTGCACTACTCTTCTCTATTCCAATGCTGGCAATGTTTTTCAGTTGCTTTATATCCATCTTGTCAGACAGTTCAGTGTTTATTCAGTATATTTAATCAAAGGTGGCATAACTTCTTTTTTCTCATTACTATGAAAAACCCATCTTTTTCAAGTGCCGCAGCATGAGTTAGTTATGGTTTTAAGTCGATCAACAGTTGGAGTCACCTCAACTGTTGAGATATTCTTTTATCCTGTGGTAAATGGTTTCTGATCAAGCTTTGAGGATATCCTTAAATTAACTATGGGCAGAGGTGTTATGTTACATGTGAATTATTGGTTTTGATTTTGACTTTAATATCAGTTCTGTGGGCAGTAAACTCACCATTCATAGCCATTGACAAAAAATGCATTACAAGCTAGGAGCACCAGTAGTCAAATTATAGGCAGCGTTGTTGACTTTGTCACTTCAAGCTGTAATTCTGTGTATTGTAGAGGTTCAATCTTCTTATTTTCTTTGAGTTGCAAAATTCCTTTTTTGATGGCTTGCAGAGACCGATTATCTTTCACAAACCTTCCCCAGTAATTGATCCACAATAAAAGTGATTTACTTCACAAAAGTCAACAACTTCAAACCCCACAGGTGCCTGGGGTTTGAGTCTGCTAGTGTCAGTTGTGATAAGACATGTCAGTTTTTGCTCAGATTGCAAGATAGAGTTGTCATACATTAATGGCACATTCCTGGGATAAGAGGGCTGTCCTTTGATGAGAGATTGTGTAGAATGGGCCTATACACTCTGGAGTTTAGAAGAATGAGAAGTGATCTCATTGAAACATACAAGATTCTGAAGGGGATTGACAGGGTGGATGCTGAGAGGTTGTTTCCCCCTGGCTGGAGAGTCTAGAACTAGGAGGCCTAGTCTCAGGATAAGGGGTAGGCCATTTAAAACTGAGATGAGGAGGAATTTCTTCATTCAGAGGGTTGTGAATCTTTGGAATTCTCTGCCCCAGAGGGCTGTGAATGCTGAGTCTTTGAGTATATTCAAGGCTAAGAGCGATAGATTTTTGGACTCTAGGGGAATCAAGGGATATGGAGATCGGGCGGGAAAGTGGAGTTGAGGTCGATGATCAGCCATGATCTTATTGAATGGTGGAGCAGGCTCGAGGGGCCGTATGGCCTACTCCTACACTTACTTTTTATGTTCTTATGTTCTTATGTCCACTGTGGAGGAGAGGAAGAATAGGGAATTGACACTGCATTTTTACAGACATTTTTCCTATCAATTAATGATACAATAACATAAGTGATGGTTTTGCCATCCTCAACATTCCTGTAAAAAAAAAAGCTATGCACTGCTTAGGAAATGGAGGAAACTTTTCTGAAACTTACTTCAGGGGATTTCGTTTGAGCACAACTCAGTCCTTAGAGTTCTAATTATGTTTGACATTCAGTACTACCTAATTTAAAAACAATCTGATTTGCTGAATATGGTTCTTAATTGTTGAATGAAGGCATATGGATAATTCCTGAATATTCACCGAGACTTCCTGAATTTCTATTGGTGATTATACACCAACATGCGTATTAACCTCCTGAGTAGATAATGGTCAAGCATTAAATATTGAAGCTTATTCATAATTTAAATTAAGTGAGCTGTTCATCATATTCCATGAAAAGTCAGACAGCAAGGGGGAAAAATTCAGTTGGTTTGCGCCTTAAGAGGGCACTAATGGGGCGCAAAGCAACTAGCGCCCGGGACCGGCAATGTTTGCGCCGTTCGCGAAATTAACTAGACATTTTGCGGCAATGCTAAACACTACCGCCACGATCTCATGCGCCGGCAGATTGTGATGTCAGTCTAGTGCGCAACGCCCCGGTAGCGCCCTGGACCGGATATTGAGTGGCGCCCCCTGCCTTACCGCCTGCCGCTAGCAACGACAGGTTGAGGGGAGCGTTTTGCAGTCAGAAAGGGACTGATGGAGCGCTATTTAAAGGTGACCGCTTCCTGCCTTTTTTGTTGGTGACATTTTTGCACCGCGCATTCTGAGAGAGAGAGAGAGACTTCTGGAGAGATTCAACGCTGTGTGAAGGAGTTTTGGGTACTGAGCAGTACTTTGCAGGTTCATTTTGATTTGCCCTTCCTTGTATCGATTTGGAAGAGACTGTGGGGGCTGCACTCTGAGCTCTTTCCCTGGGTCTCTCCATTGTTCTTTCCAGCAGACTTGATGTACAGGTCTCTCCAGGCCGAGATTCAAGGCTGCAATGAGCAGGGTGTGGATGGAGAGCAAGATCGACCCGCCCCTTTAAGATAAAAACAGAAAATGCAGGAGAAACTCAGCAGATCAAGCAGCATCTGTGAAGAGAGAAACAGAGTTAACATTTCAGGCCGATGACCTTTCGTCAGACCTCCCCTTTAAGAACTGGCCAGCGCCAGTGTGTCTGTGTTCCATTGCTGACTGACATCACATGAGCTTCGCCAGCGCTCTGAGGTAGCGCCTCGCTCCTCGGCCTTTGCGCCTTAAGACAGGTGTAAAACGTCTGATTTAGCGCTCCAATTACCTCCTGGGGCGATAAAAGCCAAATTTGCCATCGGAGGCGATAATTAGCGCCAGGCGCTAAACTTTGCGCATGGCCGATAATGGCGCCCCAAACGGGGTGATACTGAATTTTCCCCCCCAAATGTCTACAAATAAAACATGCCATAAGTATACAAAATCTACCAAAATCTCCATCCATATTTGTAAATGTTCTAGGTAATGTAGAAATATATTCAAGACGCTTCATCACTTGAAAATCAAGAATGTAACTTTTTCATCATATTTGCTTAAATTTTTCTTTATTGAAGTGAAAGCTATAATTTTAGCATAACTGAGCAGCAGCACCTTTTATACACTGAGATATACTTAAAGCCAGTTCAAATAATTGGGAAATCGATTTCTTCATCCTGATGTGATATCTCGAATAGTTAATAAAGGGCAGGCATTAAAATGGCCCAGAAATTCGGGTCCCCACGGGTGAGTACGCACTGGGTACTCACGCGTAGGCCCAACGAAAGTGCCGATTTCGTGCATGCACTGCGCATGCGCGGGAAACCGGAACTTCCGTTCCCTTAAAGGAAGGGGTTCACAGGTCGAACGCGTGCACCGGAGAAGCAGCACATACGCCTGGAACTTCCGTTTTTTTTGCAGTTTTCTCCGGCAGGGTAAGTCTCCAGCAGCTATGCTTTTAAAAAGCAGTCGCAAGGCCTGCTTTTAACAAGGTAAGTGGTGAATTAAGTAAAATTAAAACATTTTTTCCACAGTTTTATTATTTTTAAATACTTTAAAGAAAGGTAAGTTTATTTTTAGCCCCATTAGAAACTGTAATTAATTTTTTCAAAAATTTAAATTGTTTAAAATAGTTATTTTATGTAATTTATAGTTATTTTAAAAATGTGATTTTTTTTAAAATTTATTTGAAGTTTTAGTTATGTTTTGGGGCTGATTTGTATTTATAGTTTTGACAGCTCTTCCTGTCAAATTTATGAATGGGCATTCCCTGCTACCATAGGCTCTCCATGGCCCACGTGATCCCAGGGGACGCTTTGAACTAACTGCGCCCCTGGGATACGCAAGCGCTGCGCGCCGGCAGTTGGAGGAGGCCCAGGATCGGAATCCCACGCAGGCCCACAGCACAACGGCCGGTGCGCTAGGTAAGTGCAAGTTGGAGGCTTGCACCTGCGGGAAGCCTCTGACCCAAATTTCTGGGCCATTATATCCTACATAATTATACACCAAGTAATATCAGCAAAAATGAATGCGGAAAAACGGGAAGCTAAAGAGTTACAGATTAAAAATGTCTTCTTACCAACCATAAAAAGCAACATTTTTCACCCCTCTCTCTGTAAAAATACTTCACTGAAACATTTAAATAATTATAATAATACTCAAGCTGCTTAAAATTGTCTCTTGCACTGTATCGGCAATTTAATATAATTAACAAGCAGACTTATCCCAAATCATCTATACCCTTTGCTAAATACCAACAAGCCTACCACATCTAGAGAATGAAATTAGTAATACTTCGCTAACCTCTGAATTCAGTTACAAATGACATGGAGCTCGTAAAAAGGTAAAACTTATAGTTGAAATGTGCTGTATTACTGTGACACAAAATAATAAATAAGAGCCACAGAAAGTGTGGAATGGCAAGAGGTTGTTTGGTTTATTCACCCAACTGATTGCAGCAGACCACACACTATCATGTATGCTTTACTACTTACTTAATTTCCTGACTAAGATGAATAACCACAGATAAAATTTCATGAAGGCAAACCTATGTGAAAAATTCCCCAAAGTCTCAAAGGTAATCAAACGAAACTGTAGCTAACATTACAATTTAAATTGTTCAACTTTGTCATATTCTACAGTTAGCAGACCCGATCGGAATTAAATCACAGAGTATTTGTTCGTCCATGTCTACTTTTCCTTATAAATATTAATCCCATGCTTCCTCCAGATTGCTCAGTGGGTAAGTGCACCAGCGGGTCTGTATGGTGAGCCTTACAGAGCAGGAAAGTCATAGGTTTAATCCCTGGACATTGCTGCTGTAACTGATCTCAGTAAAGCAGTAGTGAAACATAAGAACTCAGAGTCCCTTCGCTAGGGAGATTTAAATTGAGTCAGGTTTCTCATTACTGTTACCTAGTCCTCATTGGAAAGTGCACACTTGGATATTGGGTGAGGACAGGATCAATCTTGTCCCTTTGGTAAAATATCCTGCTGACACTCACTATTTGAGAGTTAGGTCCTGCTTGTAATGTAATAATATTCGCATTCGCAATATTTACTGTTTTCATTTTGTTGGGTTTGTGTTAAACAAGGAAAGGTGGAATGGTACGAGAATCTTCCTCCTTCTTAGGCAGTCCCTCAGAACCGAGGATGACTTGCTTCCACATTAAAAATGAGTTTTCAGGTGACTGATGAGTCCAATGCAGGACCTACAGTCTCTGTCACAGGTGGGGCAGACCGTGGTTGAAGGGGCGGGTGCGCGGGGTGCTTGGGTTGACGTGCGCTCCTTGCACTGCTTGCGCTTGGCTTCCGCTTACTCCCGGTATGAAGCGGTACGAGAATATGGCTGCAGAGCCTTGCATTTTATAGTTCAGGAAATGTGATAATCCATCACCATGGGAACATAGAAACTTGGAAGCGAAGTAGGCCATTTAGCCCCTCGAGCCTATTCCACCATTCAGTTCGATCATAGCTGATCTATACCTCAACTCCACCTTTGCTCCATAGCCCTTGATACCTTTACCTAACAAAAATACATTGATCTTAGCCTTGAAACTTGCAATTGACCCAACATGCATACCCTTTTGGGAGAGAGTTCCAAATTTCCACTACCCTTTGTGTGAAAAAGTGCTTCCTAATTTTAGTCCTAAATAGCCTAGCCCTAATTTTAAAATTATGCCGCCCTGTTCTGGATCCCCCCCTCCCCCCCAGGAAATAGTTTCTTTGTATGTGCACTATTGAATCCCTTTATCATTTTTAAAGACCTCAATTAGATCACCCCTCAAGCTTCTAAACTCAAGATAATATAAACTAATTTTATGCAACCTGTCCTCATAATCTACATCTTTAAGCCCTGGTATCATTCTGGTGAATCTTTGCTGTACCCCTACCAAAGCCATTGGGGGAAAAATTCAGTTGGTTAGCGCCTCCCATTAGCGCCTGGCGGGGGCACTAATGCAGTAGCGCTGGGGCGAGGTGAATCCAGCGTCGCACGGCAAATCCGGCCCACACGTAGCGCCGCCGCTAACAGTTACCGCCAGGGACCTCAGCGCCAAGCAGATCGTGATGTCAGTGAGCATGCACTGGGTGCCCGATCTGCAAAATTCATTGTCGCCCCCTGCCTTAGCGCCTCGCCCCGACAACGACAGGGAGAGGAGGCATCAAGCAGGCGAATGCCGGCTCCAGGGGTGCGACTTAAAGGGATCATGAGTAATGAGTCGCAGCTCTCAGGTTAGTGCTGTTTCACTGCTTCCTTGTCAGTTTGACATTGTGCAACAGTTTAATTCAGTCATTTAAAGGTTGTTTAGTATCAGGAATGTTGTGGCTACTAACAGTTAGTTACATTTATTCTCACAACATATCAAAGTGCTACACTTGGTTACATTAATGGGGGCTGTACTGGCAGTCGACCTCGCCCTCCAGGATCTATGGTGGAGGCAGGGAGAAAGATTGGAACAAGTGGCCAGAGGGAGGAGAAGGGCCATGAGGGCTGCTTGAGTCATCCGGCTCCTTCTCCTTGACCTGCTGCTGCTGGCTGAGATGGCTACACAGCCAGTAAAGATGAGAATGAGGTTCTTCAGCATCAATGAACCTCCTTTTTAAGAACTGGAAAGAGCCTGTGGCAATGATGACTTGTGATTAGACTGCACCTGTTATTGGTCAGTGCTTTGAGTTTAACGCCACTGTGCTAGGCCATTAGCGCTTGATTTAGCACTCCAATCCTTTCTTTGTGCAATGAGACTGAATTTTGCGAGCAGTCTGAAGCATTAGCGCCTGGCGCTAATTCTCAAACTTTTCAAAAGTTACCGCCCATTCCTGGGCTATAATGAATTTCTCCCCCATTATATCTTTCCTGAGGTTCAGTGCCCAAAACTGAATGCAGTACTCCAAACTCTGTACGACTGAAGCATCATTTCCTCACGTTTGTATTCCAACCCCTTGAGATAAAGGCTAACATTCTATTATTACTTTATTTGCTTGTGCACTAGCTTTTAGGGATTTCTGCACATGGACAACTAAATCCCTTGTTTCTTCCACAACTCCTGGGAGGTGAAATTCGGCTCCTTTGCACCTGCCGTTAGCGCCTCCAGGGGACGCTAATGGGGCACAAAGGGGTTATCGCCTGCGGGGGGGAAAGCGCCTCCTGAGAAATTTGGCAGGGCGTTGCTGAAGCGCTACACGATAGTGCCGCACCCCTCCCGGTTATGCCCCGGGCCACTGCGCCGCCATCGATGACATCATCACCGTGCGCCTCGACCCCTTAGCACCCTGTCGCATACCCTTACCGCCCTGTGGCAGAAATTCGGCTGTGCCCTGCGAGGCTGCCACGGGCGATGTCAGCGCCAGCCTCGCACGTCATGAACCGGGCCGACCTCCGCTCAAGGGGCAATATTTAAAGGGGAGGTGCAGCTGTGACCTGCGCCGCCATTTCCTTTTTTTGGCCGACCTCCAGGTAGGCCCTCCGTGGTGTGCCGCGGTGTGTTTCTGGCTGCCATTGCACAGCTCGACACCACATCTAGGTGCCGGGCCTAGTGGGGGCCATCGGAGGCCCTGCAGAGTGCGCAGTGGCCCACCCCTTTCATTGAAGGGGAGGGACATTGAAACGTGACAGCGCTCCGCGAAGCCTCCACGGAGCACTGCCGACCGCGCCCCGACATCGACTCAGTTACCACCCCACCAGGAAGTGGAGCATCCGACATTGCGCTCCACTTCCTGGGCGGGGCGATTAGGCGAATTTCGCAGCCGGGGCGCGACTTCCTCGCCGGGTGCAAGGCGTCCCGCCTCGCCAGCATTACCGCCCTGAAACCGGGTGCTACCGAATTTCGCGCCCCTCATCTTTCACCATTGAGAAAATATTCCGATTTGTCTTTCTCATATCTAAAGTGGATGACCTCACACTTCCCCACATTGAACTCCATCTGCCATAGTTTTGTCCACTTACTTAAACTGTCTATGTCCCTTTGTAACTTCCTGCTCCCACGTACACAACTTAATGTGCCTCCTAACTTTGTGCCATCTGGATATATAACTGTTCCTTCATCCAAGTTATTAATATATATGGTGAAAAACTGAAGCCCCAGTACAGATTCCCAGGGAACACCATTTGTCACATCCCACCAATCAAAGAATGTTCCCTTTATCCCTACGGTCTACATCCTACCTTCCAACCAATTATGAACCCATGTCACGAGGTTGCTTCCAATTCCATGCGCTTTCATTTTTGCTAATAATCTCTCGTGTGGAAATTATCAAATGCCTTCTGGAAGTCCATACAGACTACATCCATAGACATCAAATTTGGAAAGCGATATAAAAGACAATTAGTAAGTACAGCATTGAGATTTGGAGATTCTTTATTGAAGAAAGGAAACTGCCTACTTGTTTCGGACACAAGCCCTGAGGGAACATCGAGGACGTTGCTAAGGGGTACTGGGCCCATCCAGGAAAGGACGTAAACAGCTGTTTTTAAAAAAAAATTCTCTTTACTGGATTATTTGGAGGAGCTGCAGCGGTTTGAATTTTATGGGAACATGTGTGCCATGTTCTTATGCCGGAATTGTTAACCCATTGTGCATTCTAGAAATGGTGTTACTAGTAATTGTTTATTTAGTATTTCCATCAGATAAATTAGAGTTGATCAGCATCCAATATTAAACAAATGAGTTCAATGAGGAAAATTATGACTCCACTGATGGATCAATAGATGACTGTCCCAGGTGCGCGGCGGGTCTTTACTGAATTATTTGACCTCAGCTGGAATGTAAGAGCGTGCTAAAGTTACCCTCAACATCCCTGGCAAGAGAAAGAAAAGTCTGGCACGGTTCCTACTCCTGATTGCTGTCCAATGGCAGCTGGTGGATTAATGTGTGAATGCACATCAGGTTGGTTATGGTGGCCCCTTCATTGAATCGCCTCCGTCAGTCGCTGTCTACACTCACACCTGAAAAATTGCTATTTTGCAAGGACATAAGAGCATAAGAAATAGGAGCAGGAGCAGGCCATTGGGCCCCTCGAGTCTGCCCCGCCATTTAATGAGATCATGGCTGATCCGATTTTGGCTTCAACTCCACTTTCCTGCCTGCTCCCCATAACCCTCGACTCCCCTGTTGCTGGAGTGCTGTTACTGCCCGTGGAACCATAATTCAGTGCGAGTCACCGGCTTCAAGAGGAGGGGGATAAAGGAAGCTCAGAGATACTTTGGGGAAACCTCCCATGATGACCTAGGCACCTGGAATTTCCATGGGTGGATTTCTGGCAGAAGATCAGCAGAGCCCGCAGAGAAACGGTGCAAATGGCTAAAAACGGACATTTGTGCTGTTTCTGTGAGGTTTCCATTGATCTCCCTCCAAAGGTAAGGCAGGAAATTGGGAAGGTCCCGTAAAAATTCAGAGCCACTGCCCTTTAGCATTGCCGAGCAGAAGATCCTAAGTTTGACTCTCAGGCTGAGTTCGCTGATTTTGATCGTGGCAGCAGTTGGAAGGGTTATAGTTGGTCACAGCGCACCCAGGGAAGGGAGAGGGAAAATCAGCCAGATGTCCCACTTGTGAATGCCATCCAGGGATCCAGGCTGGGATTGTGCATTTCTGGAGTGAAAACAGGTTTGGCTTTGGCTGTGATGCCCTCCACAGTCAAATAGCCAGCTTACACTTGCTGCCTAGTGAGTGAAGAATGGCCACTTTGAATGAGATCCTGAAGGGCTGCCATTACCCATGGAATCAAATACAGCAAGAGTCAGTAGGGGAGAACTTTAGCAGTAACGAAACAGTAGCGCCAGGCGCTCCGCCAGTGAATCCAACACAATTTAGCGCTCCAAGAAGGAGGTGGAGCGCTAAATCAAGTGCTATCACTTCCCTTGGAGCGCTAAAGTTCGGCAAGAAGGGCGGTAGCGGTGCAGCGCTGCCCAATGTCAAGAGCAGCGCTGCCGGGAACAGAGGCTCCTTCCCTCCCTTAAAGGGAAGGGCCATTGCTGCAGGCTCTGCATTATATCGATGTCCCTCATCACTGATGGCAGCCGCGATCCACAAAGATCAGCCCCGAGCACTCTAACAGAGGCCGATCAATCGCGACGCAGGAAAAAGTTGAAAAAACAGCCTAAGGGGTGAAAACAAATTTTTCATTGACACGAGCAGCCTTACCTTTAAATACCGCTCCCCAAGCAGCTGGCCTCCCTAACAACGCCTCCTGCAGCTGTCGGTGTTATTGCCCAGCGATGCTGTAGGGGCCGGAACCGAAGCTTGGATCCGGGGCGATACCGGGGTGCTGCACAGCTGGATGACGTCACGATCTCCGGGCGCAGGAGATTGTGGCGCTAGTGGTTACCGCCGCTGCAAACCTCCACGTCAATTTTGCGGGCGTCGGTACTATCGCCGCGCCCGGTCGCAAAGCCGGTAGCGCCCTGTTAACGCACCCCAGAGGAGCTAACGGGAGGCGCAAAGGAGGCCAATTTCTCCCCCAGAGTCTGTGGAAGAGGGAAAATGGAGTAGAGCTTATTTAATAATAAATCTATTGCATTCTTTAATAGAAATGTAGAAAACTAATACTTCATCCATAACAGATACACACTTCACAGAGTTGATTTTCTAAGACATTTTGCCACAATATGACTTTGTTAGCAACAGCATAATGCAGGGCTTATGTTAAAGGGTTTTGAATCCAATTGACAGAAGCTCAAGAGACAAGCTACTGCAGCTTTAGAAAGCTTTATTTTTATGATGTTTTACAACTGCTAAAAATTGGATGATTTGTTATACTATTTGACTAGTAAAGGTTCAGTTTGCGATACCTTCCATGCAATAGATGAAGCATTGCAGCCTTTTTTAATAATCACACAGACTCCAGCCAAGAAATTCGGGGGAGCCTAATTTTGGGCGCCTTACCCGCAGTGTGTTAACAGCCCGCGCTCAACTGGGGAGGTCTGAGGAGCCCCGGGTTTTGGGCCTTGGATCTCATCATAATGTAGATGGCGCTACGGTAAGAGCCCACGCAGGTTAGTGTTCCAATTTCCAGCTAAGTGATTGGGTTGGTTCGTGGGGGTCTGGAGGAGGAATGGGTGGGCCTCGGAGTCTGTGATGGGGGTTCAGTGGGGGATCAGGTAGGAAGATCGCAGGCCTCGGGAGTACTGTTGTGGTGGGGGGTGGGGTGGTTGAGAGTGCTGTTGGGGTGTTGGATAGGAAGATCACAGGCCTGTTGGGGGATCGGGAGTGCTGTCAGGAGGGGCTAGGAGGTTGGGGCCGGAGTCGGGGGGGAGATCAGGGGGGCCTGGAGGTCGGAGTCGGGAGTGAGGTTGGAGATCTCGGGACCAGGAGAAGCAGACTTTAGGCCCCTTACTTGCATATACAAATGGCCTAACGCCTGCTTCAGACATGGGTAAAAGACATCTCTTGTTTGTCCTTTATCAAGAACGGTAGCGTAGTGGTAATGTCACCGGGCTCGTTATCCTAGAGGCCTGGACTAATGATCCAGAGACATGAGTTCCAATCCCACCAACGCAGCTGGGGAATTTAAATTCAATTAATTAAATAAATCTGGAATAAAAAGCTAGTTTCAGTAATGGTGAACATGAAACCATCAGATTGTTGTCAAAACCCATCTGGTTCACTAATGTCCTTTAGAGAAGGAAATCTGCTGTCCTTACCTGGTCTGGCCTATATGTGACTCCAGACCCACAGCAATGTGGTTGACTCTTACCTGCTCTCTGAAATGGCCTAGCAACTCACTCAGTTGTAACTAACTGCTACGAAACAAAATACAGGAAACTTTGGTTTATCCGGAGGTTAACTGTCCGGAATGCTCGATCCACCGGCAAAAATCAGGAGCCGTTTCGTTAGTTTTTTCTTTTCGTTGCTTTTTTTTCACCAGTCAGGCTCTGCAAGGTCTCGCTGAAGCTGTTGCTAAGCTACAGAGACGCTTGCAAGGTACGGCCAACTGTTTAGAAGCTGCAGGGTTTGTTGCCAGATACGGAGTATGTTTCAACATTAGCACTGGTTTGTCCGGCAGTTTTGATGGGACGGCAACAGCTCGGTCCCGTCGGTGCCGGATATCACAAAGTTTCCTGTAATAAGAATGAAACCAGAAGGACCACCCAGCATCGACCTCAGTACCAGCTACAGACACGGCAATGACACACCCAGCCCAGTCAACCCTGCAAAGTCCTCCTCACCAACATCAGGGGACTTGTGCCAAAATTGGGAGAGCTGTCCCACAGACATGATCATACTCACAGAATCATACCTTTCAGCCAATGTCCCGAACTCCTCCATCACCATCCCTGGGTACGTCCTGTCCCACTGGCAGGACAGACCCACCAGGGGTGGCGGCACAGTGGTATACAATCGGGAAGGAGTGGCCCTGGGAGTTCTCAACATTGACTTCTGCTGATTACCACCTACCGCCCTCCCTCAGCTGATGAATCAGTACTCCTCCATGTGGAACACCATGTGGAAGAAGCACTGAGAGTAGCAAGGGCACAGAATGTACTCTGGGTGGGGGGTTTCAATGTCCATCACCAAGAGTGGCTCGGTAGCACCACTACTGACCAAGCTGGCCGAGTCCTGAAGGACATAACTGCCAGTCTGGGCCTGTGACAGGCGGTGAGTGAACCAACATGAGGGAAAAACCTACTTGACCTTGTTCTTACCAATCTACCTGTCGCAGATGCATCTGTCCATGACAGTCATTGTGGAGATGAAGTCCTGTCTTCACAGTGAGGACACCCTCCATCATGTTGTGTGGCACTACCACCGTGCTAAATGGGATAGATTCAGAACAGATCTAGCAGCTCAAAACTGGGCATCCATGAGGCACTGTGGGCCATCAGCAGCAGCAGAATTGTATTCCACCACAATCTGTAACCTCATGGCCCGGCATATCCCTCACTCCACCAAGCCAGGGGACAAACCCTGGTTCAACAACGAGTGTAGAAGAGCATGCCAGGAGCAGCACCAGGCGTACCTAAAAATGAGTGTCAACCTGGGGAAGCTGCAACACAGGACTACATGCATGCTAAAAAGAGGAAGCAGCAAGCTATAGACAGGGCTAAGCAATCCCACAATCAATGGATCAGATCAAAGCTCTGCAGTCGTGAATGGTAAACCATTAAACAACTAACGGAAGGAGAAGGCTCCAAGAATATCCCCATCCTCAATGATGGTGGAGCCCAGCACATGAGTGCAAAAGACAAGGCTGAAGCATTTGCAACCAACTTCAGCCAGAAGTGCCGAGTGGATGATCCATATCGGCCTACTCCCAAGGTCCCCACCATCACAGAAGCCATTCTTCAGCCAATTCAATTCACTCCACATGATATCAAGAAATGGCTGAGCGCACTGGATACAGCAAAGGCTATGGGCCCGACAGCATCCCGGCTATCGTGCTGAAGACGTACTCCAGAACTAGCCCCGCATCTAGCCAAGCTGTTCCAGTACAGCTACAACACTGGCATCTATCCGACAATGTGGAAAATTGCCCAGGTATGTCCTGTCCACGAAAAGCAGGACAAAACCAACCCGAACAATTACCGCCCCATCAGTCTACTCTCAATCATCAGCAAAGTGATGGAAGGTGTCATCGACGGTGCTATCATGTGGCATTTACTCACCAATAACCTGCTCACTGATGCCCAGTTTGGGTTCCGCCAAGAACACTCGGCTCCCGACCTCATTACAGCCTTGATCCAAACATGGACAAAGGAGCTGAATTCCAGAGGTGAGGTGAGAGTGACTGCCCTTGACATTAAGGTAGCATTTGACCAAGTCTGGCATCAAGGAGCCCTAGTAAAACTGAAGTCAATGGGAATCAGGGGGAAAACATTGCACTGGTTGGAGTCATACCTAGCACAAAGGAAGATGGTTGTGGTGGTTGAAGGTCAATCATCACAGCCCCAGGACATTGCTGCAGGAGTTCCTCAGGGCAGTGTCCTAGGCCCAACCATCTTCAGCTGCTTCATCAATGACCTTCCCTCCAACATAAGGTCAGAAATGGGGATGTTCGCTGATGACTGCACAGTGTTTAGCACCATTCGCAACTCCACAGATAATGAAGCAGTCCATGCCCGCATGCAACAAGACATGGACGACATTCAGGATTGGGCTGATAAGTGGCAGGTAACATTCGCACCACAGAAGTGCCAGGCAATGACTATCTCCAACAAGCGAGAGTCTAACCACCTCCCCTTGACATTCAATGGCATTACCAGCGCTGAATCCCCCACTGTCAACATCCTGGGGGTCAGCAATAACCAGAAACTTAACTGGACCAGCCACATAAATACTGTGGCAACAAGAGCAGGTCAGAGGCTAGGTATTCTGCAGTGAGTGTCTCACCTCCTGACTCCCCAAAGCTTTTCCACCATCTACAAGGCACAAGTAAGGAGTGTGATGGAATACGCTCCACTTGCCTGGATGAGTGCAGCTCCAACAACACTCAAGAAGCTCGACACCATCCAGGACAAAGCAGACTGCTTGATTGGCACCCCATCCACAACCTTAAACATTCACTCACTCCACCACCGTGGCTGCAGTGTGTACCATCTACAAGATGCACTGCAGCAACTCGCCAAGGCTTCTTCGGCAGCACCTCCCAAACCCGTGACCTCTTCCACCTAGAAGGACAAAGGCAGCGGGCGTATGGGAACACCACCACCTCCAAGTTCCCCTCCAAGTCACACACCATCCTGACTTAGAAGTATATCGCCGATCCTTCATCGTCGCTGGGTCAAAATCCTGTAACTCCCTACCTAACAGCACTGTGGGAGTACCATCACCACACGGACTGCAGCGGTTCAAGAAGGCAGCTCACCACCACCTTCTCAAGGGCAACTAGGGATGGGCAATAAATGCTGGCCTTGCCAGCGACGCCCTGATCCCATAAACAAATTTTTTTTTAAATTGCGTCCGCCACATTTCGCAGCAGAAGTGCGCACACCGGATGCCATTTTGGTCCCCAAACTGCACCTGTAGCAACAACAACAACAGCAACAACTTGTATTTATATAGGGCCTTTAACATAGTAAAACGTCCCAAGGCGCTGCACAGGAGTATTTTAAGACAAAAAGTTTGACACTGAGCCACTTAAGGAGAAATTAGGGCAGGTGACCAAAAGCTTGGTCAAAGAGGTAGGTTTTTAAGGAGCCTCTTAAAGGAGGAAAGACAGGTAGAGAGGCAAACAGGTTTAGGCAGGGAATTCCAGAGCTTAGGGCCTAGGCAACAGAAGGCACGGCCACCAAAGGTTGAGCGATTATAATCAGGGATCCTCAAGAGGGCAGATAGGGGAGCGCAGATATCTCGGGGGTTTGTGGGGCTGAAGGAGATTACAGAGATAGGAAGGGGCGAGGCCATGGAGGGATTTGAAAACAAGGATGAGAATTTTGAAATCGAGGCGCTGCTTAACCAGGAGCCAATGTAGGTCAGCGAGCACAGGGGTGATGAGCGAATGGGACTTGGTGCGAGTTAGGACACGGGCAGCCAAGTTTTGGATGACCTCAAGTTTACGTAGGGTGGAATGTGGTAGGCCAGCCAGGAGTGCATTGGAATAGTCAAGCCTCGAGGTAACAAAGGCATGGATGAGGGTTTCAGCAGCGGATGAGCTGAGGCAAGGGTGGAGACAGGCGATCTTACAGAGGTGGAAGTAGGTTGTCTTTGTTATGCTGCGGATATGTGGTCAGAAGCTCATTTCAGGGTCAAATATGACACCAAGGTTGCGAACAGTGTGGTTCAGCCTCAGACAGATGTTAGGGAGAGGGATGGAGTCAGTGGTTAGGGAACGGAGTTTGTGGCGGGGACCGAAAACAATGGCTTCGGTCTTCCCAATATTTAATTGGGGAACATTTTTGCTCATCCAGAACTGTATGTCGGACAAGCAGTCTGACAACTTAGACACCATGGCGGAGTCGAGAGAAGAAGTCGTGAGGTAGAGCTGGGTGTCGCCAGCGTACATGTGGAAACTGACTCTGTGTTTTCAGATGATGTCGCCGAGCGGCAACATGTAGATGAGAAATAAGAGGGGCCAAGGATAGATCCTTGGGGGACAGCAGAGGTAATGATGCAGGAGAGGGAAGAGAAGCCGTTGCAGGTGATTCTCTGGTTACGATTAGATAGATAAGAATGGAACCAAGCGAGTGCAGCCCCACCCAGCTGGACGATGGTGGAGAGGCGTTGGAGAAGGATGGAGTGGTCAACCGTGTCAAAGGCACTCTTTGGTAGCACCCAAACAACAGGCGCTACCAATCCCAATTTCACGTCAAGGGTCAAGGCTGTCTCAGAGCGGCTGCAAAACATTTTGGAAGGGGAGGGTGAACAGCCAGTTGTCGTGGTGCATATAGGTACCAACGATATAGGTAAAAAACGGGATGAGGTCCTAAAAGCGGAATATAAGGAGTTAGGAGGTAAATTTAAAAATAGGTCCTCAAAGGTAGTAATCTCAGGATTGCTACCAGTGCCACATGCTAGTCAGAGTAGAAATAGAAGGATATTTCAGATGAATACGTGGCTAGAGGAATGGTGCGAGGGGGAGGGATTCAAATTCCTGGGACATTGGAACTGGTTCTGGGGGAGGTGGGACCAGTTCAAACCGGACAGTTTGCACCTGGGCAGGGCCGGGACCGATGTCCTAGGGGGAGTGTTTGCTAGTGCTCTGGGGGAGGGTTTAAACTAAAATGGCAAGGGGTTGGGAACCTGAGCAGGGGGACAGAGGAAAGGGAAACAAGGATAAAAACAAAAGATAGGAAGGAGAAAAACAAAAGTGGCAGTCAGAGAAATCAACGGTTTAAATCAAACATGGCCACAGTAAATAATAATTCTAATAGGTCTAAGATCATTAAAAAAACAAGCCTGAAGGCTTTGTGTCTTAATGCGAGGAGCATTCGTAATAAGGTGGATGAATTAGCTGCGCAAATAGAGGTAAACAAATATGATTTGATTGGGATTACGGAAACATAGCTCCAGGGCGGCCAAGGCTGGGAACTCAACATCCAGGGGTATTCAGTATTCAGGAAAGATAGGCAAAAAGGAAAGGGAGGTAGGGTAGCATTGCTGGTTAAAGAAGGGATTAACACAATTGTAAGGAAGGATATTAGCTCTGATGATGTGGAATCTGTATGGGCAGAACTGAGAAATACCAAGGGGCAGAAAACGTTAGTGGGAGTGGTATATAGACCTCCAAACAGTAATGCGGAGATTGGGGATGGCATTAAAAGGGAAATTAGAGAAGCGCGCAATAAGGGCACAGTAGTCATCATGGGTGACTTTAATCTACATATAGATTGGGCTAACCAAATTAGTAACAATACTGTGGAGGAGGAATTCCTGGAGTGTTTACAGGATGGTTTCCTGGACCAGTATGTCGAGGAACCAACCAGAGATCAGGCCACCTTAGACTGGGTATTATGTAACGAGAAAGGATTAATTAGCAATCTTGTTGTACGAGGCCCCTTGGGTCGGAGCGATCATAATATGATAGAATTCTTCATTAAGATGGAGAATGAAGTAATTGACTCAGAGACTAGGGTCCTGAATTTAAATAAAGGAAACTACGATGGTCTGAGGCGCGAGTTGGGTAGGATTGATTGGGGAATGACACTCAAAGGGTTGACGGTGGATAGGCAATGGCAAATATTCAAAGACCGCATGGATGAACTACAGAATTTGTTCATCCCAGTTTGGCATAAAAATAAAACAAAAAAGGTGACTCAACCGTGGCTAACAAGGGAAATTAGGGATAGCATAAGATCCAAGGAGAGGACATATAAATTGGCCAGAAAAAGCAGTGCACCTGAGGATTGGGAGCAGTTTAGGATTCAACAAAGGAGGACAAAGGGATTAATTAAGAAGGGGAAAATAGAATATGAGAGTAAGCTTTCAGGGAACATAAAAACTGACTGTAAAAGCTTTTATAGATAGGTGAAGAGAAAAAGATTGGTGAAGTCAAGCATAGGTCCCTTGCAGTCAGAATCAGGGGAATTTATAATGGGGAACAAAGAAATGGCAGACCAATTAAATACATATTTTGGTTCTGTCTTCACAAAGGAGGACACAAATAACCTTCCAGAGATGTCGGGGAACATAGGGTCTGATGAAAGGGAGGAACTGAAAGAAATCAGTATTTGTAAGGAAATGGTGTTAGGGAAATTGATGGGATTGAAGGCCGATAAATCGCCAGGGCCTGATAATCTACATCTTAGGGTACTTAAGGAAGTGGCCCTAGAAATAATAGATGCATTGCTGATCATCTTCCAACATTCGATGGAATCTGGAACAGTACCCATGGATTAGAGGGTAGCTAATGTTACCCCACTATTCAAAAAAGGTGGTAGAGAGAAAACGGGGAATTACAGACCGGTAAGCCTGACATCAGTAGTGGGGAAAATGCTAGAGTCCATTATAAAAGATGTAATAGCAGAGCACTTGGAAAACAGTGACAGGATCGGACAAAGTCAACATGGATTTACAAAAGGTAAATCGTGCTTGACTAATCTACTGGAATTTTTTGAGGATGTAGCTGGTAAAATAGATAAGGGAGAACCAGTGGATGTGGTGTATTTGGACTTTCAGAAGGCTTTCGATAAGGTCCCGCATAAGAGATTAGCGTGTAAAGTTAAGGCACATGGGATTGGGGGCAAGGTATTGACTTGGATAGAGAACTGGTTGGCAGACAGAAAGCAAATAGTTGGACTAAACGGGTCTTGCTCCAGTTGTACAGGGCCTTGGTGAGACCACATCTTGAGTATTGTGTGCAGTTTTGGTCGCCTTATCTGAGGAAGGATGTTCTTGCCATGGAAGGAGTTCAGCGAAGATTCACCAGGCTGATACCTGGGATGGCAGGAGTGACGTATGAGGAGAGATTGGGTCGATTGGGCTTGTACTCGCTGGAGTTTAGAAGAATGAGAGGGGATCTCATTGAAACTTATAAAATTCTGACAGGACATTGACAGACTGGATGCAGGAAGGATGTTCCCGATGGTCAGGGAGTCCAGAACCAGGGGTCGCAGTCTAAGGATAAGGGGTAGGCCATTTAGGACAGAAATTAGGAGGAATTTCTTCACCCAGAGAGTGGTGAACGTGTGGAATTCTCTACCACAGAAGGCAGTGGAAGCCAATTCATTAAATATATTCAAGAAGGAGTTGGATATATTTCTTAAAGCTAAAGGGATCAAGGGGTATGGGGAGAAAGCAGGGACCGGGTACTGAATTTGGATGATCAGCCATGATCGCATTGAATAGCGGAGCAGGCTCAATGGGCCGAATGGCCTACTCCTGCTCCTATCTTCTATGTTTCTATGTTTCACGCCCTCCTTCTTTACTCAATTCCGAGCAGCTTTTGTCTACTGTCACAAACACTCCAAGGCACAAAATTTCAGCTTGTATTTTTCAATTGATGTGAAAATTTAGACTGCCAGTCATCAGCATTATATCGTAGCAGCTTCTTTTAATCTCAAGCATTTGTCTGAATACAGCACTGTAAGCTGATTTTTTTTCTTTTGCTGTTGACCTTCGGGACCAGAATGCCAAAAACCTGTCAGAAAATAAAAGGAGTGAATGTGTGCTTTGCCTCCCTGAAGATTTAACTTGCAATTCTTGCAGAGGTAAACACTATTTCAGAGTGGTGCTTGGTCAGTCTTTCCTTCGAGCTTTTATTTCTTAATTTTTAAGCTGCAAATTAGACAGTTGATCTCAAGGCACGAACTTACATTAATATCTGTGCTAATCACAGGTTCACTGATTAGTATGAGTCGGAATAACCACAGGGTCGGTGGTTAAACCATCCCATTCTGTCCCATAAGAAATAATTAAACAATGTCATTGTCTAATTTCTGATTCCTAGGAGATTAAACAAACACGATGGGCTGGATCTTGCTGGAAAAATAATGGCATGTTAACGAAGCACACCATTAATAATGTACAAATGAGTCAGGAAGTTCAAGCCATTAAGAGATACGGTGTGAGTTGCAAATCTTCAGAACTTGCTGGTCTATTTATGTCGCTCCGCCGTTTGCTTGGCACAAATGGCATCTCGCCCTTAGCTTTCCCATTATTTTCAAGAACTTGCTGGATTTGTACATTAATTTCCCATTAAACTCGTCGCAGAATGTTAAGCCTAGTAATTAACAGCATAGACACTTTTTTTAATGATGTGATAATTGTTAATGTAATACTAATCAACCTCTGAGGCCCAGAAATTGAACAGTTTAAACTGAGGAATCTCATTCCTTCAGGTGGTAAAATGTTCTTAGAGATATAAACAAAAATTCTTAATCAAATCTTTCTCACCCTCTCTTTATTCACTTTCTGTACCAGATTTGACTCTAATACACCCACTCTAATTCACCCTCCTTCTCAGTTGTTCCTCTGTTTCTTTTTCAATCCTTAAATCTCATTGGTTAAAGATAAACTGCTGGTCCCACTGTCCACTGAGGTCCCAGATGCCTTATTTCCCTCACCACGCCGTTATCAGCTCACAGTTACAGCGCAGCATTTTTTTGAGCTTACGAATGGAGGAAAAAATCTAACTAACAGGGTACGGCGTAAGATGCCCCACTCCAACAAGATCCGGCCCAATAAAATCTACAGTGCATAGCAACCTGTTTAGTCAGAATGAGCTAATGCAAGTTGATACTTTGAATTCTTTTTTTTTTGGAAGAGTTTACATTTATATATTATGAGGCAATTGTACATTTTGGTCATAGTGCTTGCAGAGGAGATACATTGAAACATCAGGGTTCTTTGATGTTGTGCTTGCACTGAGATTGATGTGGGTTTAAAGACTGAAGCAATTTCTTCTTGGTGCACGATTCTATTGGTAGGAGAATGAAGACATCCTGCCTACAAGTGAAACATAGGAAGAGGAGTAGGTTATTCAACCCCTCAAGCCTGTTACGCTATTCACTTAGCTAATGGCTGATCTGTGCCTCAACGCCATCTATCCACCTTTGCTCCATAGCACTTTATAGCTTTACCTAACAAAAATCTATTGAACTTGTTCTTGAAACTTTCAATTGACCCAGCATACATAGCCTTTAGGGGGAAAGAGTTCCATATTTTAACTATCCTTTGTGTGAAAAAGTGCTTTCTAATTTTACTCCTAAATGGCCTTGCTCTAATCGTAAGATTATGTCCCCTTGTTCTGGATTCTCCCACCAGAGGAAATTGTTTTTTTGTATCTACGCTATTTATAATTTTAAACAACTCAATTGGATCACCCCATAGCCTTCTTAACTCAAGGGAATAAAACCAAATTTATGCAACCTGTCTGTAATGATCAATAACATGTCATTCTATAGTGGACACTAGGTGGAGCCGTAGAGCTGTATATAGCTATATGTATAAGACTACACTACCCAGCTGTATATATATTGGCCTAGAAATTCAGTGGGCTTTGCGCCCAGTTACCGCCCAAATAGGGTTTCTGCGCCAGTGTAAGAGGGTGCGCTGATATTCAGTGCTGCGGTAATGGCGGCGGTAGCCGGTAGCGCTGCGCCGACACCGATGACGTCATCGGTGTGCGCAGTGCCCCGGTTCCGCCCCGCTTCCGGTCCAAACCCCATATTTAGTTGCGGCCGCCTCTTCTGCAGCGGCCGCAAACAGCGCTGGAAAAACGGGGCCATACTGCTGCGCTACTGGGGCGCTTTAAGGTGGAGGTGCGGCCGGCCACTTTTTTGGCGGCCGCCTGCCCGCACCTCCTTCCCCGGCCTCCTCCACCCCCCCCCCCCCCCGCGGCATTGCCGGCTGCTTTCCGCGAGCCCGGCACTTCTCCGTGGTGCCGGGCTCATTTGCCGGCACAATCCAGCGGCGATCTCGCTGTTGCAGGCACCTCCCCCTTAAGAGAAGGAGGAGGCCTGCAGTACCGCAGCCTGCCGCTCCGCAGCGGGTGGCGCTGCGGCACCTAGCGCGCCGATATTCAGTTTCAGCGCCCCAAGCGGGGGCGCCGAAACCCTTGAATAGCGGCCGCCTTCGAGTTGGGGCGCTGAAACTGAATTTCCGGCGGGCGCAAGTGGCTCCGCACGCAGCGCTAACTTTTGGGCGTTAGCCTGCTGGCGGGCCTTAACTGAATTTCTAGGCCATTAAGACTACATTACCCATGAGGCACTAGGCTACCCACAAGGCAGCAGTCAAGATGGAAGCCTCCTCAGATACTGCAGCTAGTCCACATGTGCTCAAAAGTAACTGGCAAAAGCTAGCTGTGTTCATAATAAGAATGTCTATTTATTAATGAACATAAGATGGTACCAGGGTGGTGAAGATCTGCTGAAAATTGTGAAAAGCGAAATGAAGACACATCAGACTTACCCGTGTTGAGAAGATCCACACGTGAAGTAAAAGAGCCTGATAGACTTAATCTTTGAGTACAATGTAAAGCTTTGAAAATGTGTTGACTGTATTGAAAATGTTTATGTTTATAGAGCACTAACAAAGTGTTACTGATATTATCTTTATTGTTTTCTTGAAAGTTGATTGATATTAATTTTGTTAAACCTCAAAGAAAGGGGGATGTAATGATCAATAACATGTCATTCTATAGTGGACACTAGGTGGAGCCGTAGAGCTGTATATAGCTATATGTATAAGACTACACTACCCAGCTGTATATATATTAAGACTACATTACCCATGAGGCACTAGGCTACCCACAAGGCAGCAGTCAAGATGGAAGCCTCTACAGATACTGCAGCTAGTCCACATGTGCTCAAAAGTAACTAGCAAAAGCTAGCTGTGTTCATAATAAGAATGTCTATTTATTAATGAACATAAGACTGTCCTCATGATTTAATCTTTTATGTGAATCTTCGCTGTACCTCCTCCAACACCAATATATCTTTCCTGAGGTTCAGTGCCCAAAACTGAACGCAGTACTCCAGATGGGCTCTGACCAAGGCTCTGTACAACTGAGACATCACTTCCTCACTTTTGTATTCCAACCACCTTGAGATAAAGGCCAACATTCTACAGGAAACATCCCGACGGGACCGGGATGGTGCCGGTTGATTAAAAATTCTGGATGACGGAGAGGGTTATCTACCGAGGCTATTTTTAACAAACAAAGAGTCAGACTCCTGTTATTGAGGTGTTCAGACTTCCGACAGCGCCAAGAAGCCGAGTAGTGGCAGTTTGGAGAACTACCCCCACTGACTAACTCGGCCACCACAGGAGACTCGGACTCGGCAACATTTCCGGTTATTGAGTTGTTTTCGGAGTGAGAATTTTGCCGGTTAATAGAGCATTCCGGCTATTTAGGTGCCGTTTAAACGAGAGTTTCCTATTAGCCTCTTTGATTACTTTTTGTACCTGTGCACTAGCTTTGAGTGATTTGTGTTCACCTAAATCCCTATTGGTTGGGGTCATTGTCCTGGCTTGTCTATTTATAGTACTCTCTGAAACCCATACAATGTAAATCTTCACTCTTGATTGAATTTGAATTCTGAATGAACCTTGTTGTGCATATCTCTCAGATACAAAGTCCTAATGTTACAAAATGTACTGTGGGTTTCATAGCTTTATGAAGGTGATGTCAGTATTGTGCAAATACAAGCAAAGTGATGTCACTCTCTCTCACACATACACATACACACACACACACACACATGTTCTACAGGGAAAGTGGACACATTTCCCAGTATCCTAAGCTAGTACAAAAGAGGCATACCTGCAAAATGCATTATTGGGAGTTTTTTTCACCAGCATAAGAGGATCTGAAGTCCACAGAGGTTCTTTGACACAAGTTGAGGACTATTTGCAATGCATTTCCAGTAGTGCAATGTGATTTTATTGTTTGCGCTCGATTTTAAACAAACTTTGGAGCACATTCTGCAAAGTAGACTATTAAATGGTAATTAGCTCCTAGTTAGTTGTTTTTCATTTTCAGTGCAGAAAATAATCATGTTCCTGCTCAGTGACATTATTGCAATAAAGCTATTTGCTTCATTAAGCAAAATGGTTTTTGGTACTATATATCATATATTTGCAATTCTGTCATTTTGGATGTAGTGAGTTTTACAAAATCAAAAATGTCTGTTAAAACCTCCAAGCTAAATGTACACAAATGATCACTATATTCTCTGCTAAAGGCAAGTTTTTAATGAGCTGGTTGTATTAACATTTTACAAATTTATTATGGCACTAACCTAATATTCAGTGGTTAATAATAACTAGACAAGTAAGTTCAGCTATAATTAACTCTGGGAGGTTGTTATTACCTTTTTGATAGGACACTGGATAACACAATGGAATCTGAGTGGAAGCTATGTGAATCTTTGGAAATTCAACCTCCTGTTTTAAGTTAATCATAAAGATATTTTTACAGGTTTAAAAGAAAGTGGTGTAAATAGATCACTGTGGATTTGTGCTAGCATATCCTGTTGATTGCTGTTCATTTGTAAAGAAATGAATGCTGGATCTAGCCTCTCTTGATAGTTCAGTGCTGCATATTGATCACTATCAGATAATAGATACCATAGATACAGGAAATGAATGATGTGTATTGTGTAGAACTATCTACAATCCTTTATTATAATCAATAGCATGAAGGCATCATTCATCCTGCTTATGTGCTTCAGTAGTCCAGATAATTTCAACTTGCAAATTGCTTGAACCTCTGAACAGTATATAGCGCTCTTTAAATCTTCTTCCATTGCATCTGGTTTGCAGTTGTTGCCCCATTCCCTCTAACCTACAATGAAAACCACTTTCTAATAAATGCTTAGATACGTACAACAATGCTCACTGCTTATATTATCTCATCTTGTTTCAAAATATTGTCCTTCCTACTCATACTCTATTAGGTGGAAAGGTACAATATGCCAATATTGTACAATTTGTTTAGGCATACAAAGACAAGGTGAAAGGAAAACAGAAAGAAAGCAATAGAGAACATTAGACCAAGAGAATCGGGAAACTAGTTACCACAACAAGAGTGAGGGCTAAAGGCAACAGAGTGAGGTAAAAACAGCAAGGAATCAGACAAGGATAAACATAAACAACCCAATCACAACGACTAAATAGTGAACATCTCAACTAGTGCATCATGGAGTTTTATCCAGTGAACGGAACCCACTGATCAGGTATTCATCTGGGCACAATCAGGCTCTACTGTTGTGGATTGAGATAACACATTTGATGGCAGCAGCTTTCCATTGCACACAAAGAAATCAGATCAAACTTTGACTCAACCGTGTCAATCTTCAGAGTTCCAGGCTTCGACTTACTGGAGAGGGAAAAAGCCTTCAGAGCTGGTTCACAGCTTATCTATGGACAATGTTTTTCTCGCTTGCTGTTGCTCCAAAACCCGGTAGGCTCAGAAAGGATGCAAGTAAAATGTTTTAAACTTTTCCTTTAAGAAAAAATATTATAGATACAATAGGTTATAGCAAAAATAAACTAGTTAAAAAATGAATATAGACAGAAGAGTGGGATGGAGGAAAACATTGACCAGAAGTAGAATTCTCAAAAATATTTTAGAAAGAAAGACTTACATTTATATAGCGCCTTTCACAACCACAGGACGTCCCAAAGTGCTTTACAGCCAATGAAATACTTTTGAAGTGTAGTCGCTGTTGTAATGTAGGAAACGCCGCAGCCAATTTGTGCACAGCAAGATCCTACAAACAGCAATGTGATAATGACCAGATAATCTGTTTTAGTGATGTTGATTGAGGGATAAATATTGGTCAGGACACCGGGGAGAACTCCCCTGCTCTTGTTCAAAATAGTGCCGCGGGATCTTTTACGTCCACCTGAGTGAGCAGACGAGACCTTGGTTTTAACGTCTCATCTGAAAGACGGCACCTCCGACAATGCAGCAATCCCTCAGTACTGCACTAGTACCCACAGGAGTGTCAGCCTAGATTTTTGTTGTGGTGAAATCATTTGGGATGGTGAAAACATTTAAATTAATAAAAAGAGACATCAAACTCCATTTTTTTACACAAATGTTCCCATTGTCTGTAAACGTTCCCTGGGATCCCTCCAACAAAGGTTTCTGCAGTTGAATGCAGATCCAAAAATGTATTTTAAATAGTATTCTAATTGTTTATTTTACTGGTGTGTAGTTAATATTACAGTGTTTGTTAAAACCATTCCTGACATTTGAATAACTTTCTTACTGTAACATGGATGTTTGTTTCAGCACTGAAATGCATGAGCTGAAACTTTAAAAGCATGCTGACTCAGGGAGTTGAGAATTTTCCATGGCCCTGAATTTAAACAATCATTTTTTATAGTCTATGTGAAAAGGGTTTAAATGATGAATTATTCCAGTGCTTTTTAAAATTATTTTTATTAAGTTAACATGATCTTTATTATTTTGTACTTTTTTCTTCATGCTAAAGAGTAGGGTAATAGCCTGAATCAAATCATATAATAAGGTCATTTCAAAAAATGCCATTGTATTTTGGGGGCAAGTACCCATATGGATCATTGGTAATTTAGGTGGCACACCCCTCAGCTATTGTGCTGTTATTGTTAACCAGAGATTGCTCTAGTGTAATAGCACTCTATGGAATGCTTTGACTGCACTGCTTGTTTGATGCTTTGTTAATATAAGCTTGGGAATTACAACGTGTGCAATATTACCATTGGGGGCTGGATTTCCCACTGGGACTCCACCCATTTGTAGGCAGACACCCAACATTGTTCAGAAGAAAATGGGGCAGAGAGGCCCAGCGCCACATCCTCGCCACCAAAACATTCCTCTGGCTTGTTCCTGCCTCTCACTGCCACCCATGCCAGCCATCCACCCATTGCTCACCCTGCCACAGGTAAATGATGGTGAGGGGATGATGTTTGGAACTCCAGCCAATTTCCCCAGATTGCTGCCTTTGTACATCACGGAGAGCAAGGTAGAAACATAGAAACATAGAAAAATAGGAGCAGGAGTAGGCCATTCAGCCCTTCAAGCCTGCTCCGCCATTCAATATGATCATGGCTGATCCTCTATCTCAATACCATATTCCTACTCTCTCCCCATACCCCTTGATGCCTTTTGTGTCTAGAAATCTATCTATCTCCTTCTTAAATATAGTCAGTGACTTGGCCTCCACAGCCTACTGTGGTAAAGAATTCCACAGGTTCGCCATCCTCTAAGTGAAGAAATTTCTCCTCATCTCAGTCCTAAATGTCCTACCCCGTATCCTGAGACTGTGACCCCTCGTTCTAGACCCCCCACAGCCAGGGGGAACATCCTCCCTGCATCCAGTCTGTCTAGCCCTGTCAGAATTTTATACGTTTCAATGAGATCCCCTCTCATTCTTCTAAACTCTAGTGAATACAGGCCTAATCGACCCAATCTCTCCTCATACAACAGTCCTGCCATCCCAGGAATCAGTCTGGTGAACCTTCGCTGCACTCCCTCTATGGCAAGTATATCCTTTCTTAGGCAAGGAGACCAAAACTGCACACAGTACTCCAGGTGTGATCTCACCAAGGCCCTGTATAACTGTAGTAAGACATCCTTGCTCCTGTACGCAAATCCTCTTGCAATGAAGGCCAACATACCATTTGCCTTCCTAACTGCTTGAAGGTAGGAAAGGAGGAGGTGGCAAGGAGACTGTGGTGGCAAAAGGAATCATTGTAATGGAGGAAAGGAACATGATATCTCCTAACTCCTCTAACTGTTTTGCTTTTCAACCAATAGGCAGGTACATTCAGAGCTTAATTAAAAATATTGGCAGGCACATTTTCTCTCCCCTTTATATCTTGCTCCACCCACGTGAGGTGCTACATCAAGTGCCCGGCTGCAACCACAGGATTTTTCCACACACAGCAGCACAGAGGGAACACCAGGAGCCCATCCTGCATATGTGATTGACGCAGGAAAATGAGTTGGAGTCATGGCCGGGTCGAACTGGTAGGCAGAAGCTTCATCCTGACCCACCTCCGGCAGCAACCCCGCCTTGAAAGAAAATTTCCCCCCTCAATGTGTTTGTACGATAATATCATACAGCGTTCACCTGTTTAAAATAAATGTGTTAGTGACTCCATTAAAATAAGTGGATAGAGGAATTTGACAGGAATGTGTTAAATGTTCATACCAAGAATCATTTCCAGGCTATGGAGTCACAATTGGTGCTCAAATCATTGAAAGCCTTGGTACAAAATTTAATATAGAACCTGGTAGTGGTAGGATGTGTGCCTGAAGTATCAGTCCATTTCTGATAGACGTTTAAAGCCCAATTTCAACCCAGAGCAGAAATAGGGCGGCCGAGGGTTGAGGCAAACCTGAGACTTGGGTTATTTTAACTCTCGGGCCTCACCCGCAATTGTCCGTTGTCCGCCCGAAACTGGGCACATTCTGTCTTTGGCATCTTCCTGCTTGAACATTGTCATATCAGCCTTGCATTCCTAACTATTTTTATCTTTTGCTCTGATTTTATTCTCTAGCTCTTCATCGGATTGGGGTTCCCATACGAAGGACCTGCCCCTCTGGAAGCCATTGCCAATGGGTGTATTTTCTTGCAGCCCCGATTCAATCCCCCTCACAACTCAAAAAACAATGAGTTCTTCAGAGGAAAACCCACATCAAGAGAGGCAAGTCTGAGCATTCAAATGAATGGTATTCTCAAAGGCGTGCATGTCACAGAAGTAATACTTGTCAAAGAAATTCCTAAAATAAAAAAATATTGTTCAGTGTTGTAGGTAGTAAAGAAAAGTCCCTAGCGCTAAAAATATAACTATTACATTTTGAATATATCTTCCATCATCTTCAACACAACAGAAAGCTGATAGAATGGGTGTAAATTTGAAATGCTTTGGCCATGCAATTACAGCATGAGATACTGGCGTACGAACAGTTAATGTCATTGTCTCCAATCACAGTCTCCATTATCTTAGTCGAAGTATTAACCCACTTATTTTATCCAGGTTACACCTGTACTAAAATGGCAAAGAATTTCAAATCGGCACAGTAAGCATTCATATGCTACATCCCATGACATAGCCCTTTAGGTTTTTAAGTTTATATTCACTTTCCAGCTATTCATTGTTTGAATGGAATTGAATCAACGTTTCTCATACAGTCTAAAGACACTTGCACAGTTTCACATGACTTTATGCTGTTCTGTATCGTTTAATACGTCGAGCTGATGTACATTTCAAGCCTCTTTTGCTAGTGATTAAATTCTCGGCGGGGGGGGGGGGGAAATCTCCTCGGTGTTTTCAGCGCATTCACAATGTATAAACCGTGCAAGAAAATTAGGTGGAAGATGTTTCAGCCCATTTTGCACCATTAAAACGCTTCCCTCAGGTTCTCCTGCACTTGGTGAGCCTTCCGTGATCCACATGCCAAGTGTCCACTGATCTCATTAGCATATGTCGGAGTGAGGGCCAGCTGTGAGTTTCCTGTGCTTGCACTGCTAATGCAATCTGGATAACTTAGACCAAGATACATAAGGGCCAGCAGCTTCCAGGATCAGCTGACCAAGGTGGAAGTGAGGAGTTTTTGAAGTTAAGAATCTGGAGAGTTTAAACACTGATTTCTACAGCTGGGAAAACGCTTTTTTTTTGTATTTCTAGTCTACAAGTACCTGCACTTGCTTCTAACAGTGTCAGCCAACTGGCATATTTTCAGACCCCTCCCCCTGCTGTAGTCAGGGTTTCTCAGGCGTAGGTATGGCATTCCCCATGGGCATATAACATTGTTTGCCATTATCATAGAGGAGGAGGAGAAGGAATGCAGGATGAAGCTAAGGAGAGTCAGGCACCATTTAAGGAGGATGCGGCCCACAAGATATTATCACACCCCATTAAACATACAGCAGCCCGGGTCGTACGAGGAACTTTCTGAGGAACTGAGCAGAAGTAGAATGTAATTCAGCATTGACGCAATACTGCGTCTCTGACCTGCTGCAGGAAGCTACGCTTCTCTGCCCACGCTGTTCTCTCAGTGGCTGTGAAGGCGTTCACCACCCCCAATCTGTATGGCACAGGGTCATTTCAGGCAGCCCCGGGGAATCTATGTAACATCAGCCAGGCAGGAGTAGAGGCATGAATTCACCGGGTCACTTGTGCCCTTCATGGAGAGCGGGCCTTTGGCATTACATCAAGGCGGCCGCGAAATAGAACCATATCGTTTTTATGGAGTTTCTTGCTTCCCAAAGGCCTAGGATGCAATCAATGGCATTCCCATTGCTTTGAGAACACTCACAGAACACCCGCTTGACTATATCAATAGGAAGGGCTTCCACTCCCTCAATGTCCAGATTGCATGTGACAACAATCAAAGGGTCCTGTACGTCAACGCCCGTTATGCAGGAAGTTGCCATGATGCCTTCCTCCTTCATCATTTTGGCCCTTGCTGACCTCTTCAGCGGAAAGAATCTAATCAACAGATTATTTATGGATGACAAAGCATACCCCCTGCTCCCGTGGCTAATAACTCCACTAAGAATGTCCCAAACAGCAGCAGAGGAGTGCTACAATGAGGCACATGCCTCTACTAGACTGGTCATTGAGAGGACAGCGGGGTGTTAAAACCAAGCTTTTGCTGCCTGTACAGGTTGGGAGGGGCACTGCAGTATGTCTGTGATAACTCCATGTAGTGAAACAAGGAACTCGAAGAGGCGAGATAGTAGCATTAGTTCATGAACAGCCAGTTGTCGTGGTGCACATAGGCACCAACGATATAGGTAAAAAACGGGATGAGGTCCTAAAAGAAGAATATAGGGAGTTAGGAGGTAAATTAAAAAATAGGACCTCAAAGGTAGTAATCTCAGGATTGCTACCAGTGCCACGTACTAGTCAGAGTAGAAATAGAAGGATATTACAGATGAATACGTGGCTAGAGGAATGGTGCAAGGGGGAGGGATTCAAATTCCTTGGACATTGGAACCGGTTCTGGGAGAGGTGGGACCAGTACAAACGGGACGGTTTGCACCTGGGCAGGGCCAGGACCGATGTCCTAGGGGGAGTGTTTGCTAGTGCTGTTGGGGAGGGTTTAAACTAAAGTGGCAAGGGGTTGGGAACCTGAGCAGGGAGACAGAGGAAAGGGAAACAAGGAAAAAAGCAAAAGACAGGAAGGAGAAAAATTAAATTAGAAGGCAAAGAACTCAACGGTTTAAATCAAACATGGTCACAGTAAATAATAATTCATATAGGTCTGAGAGTGTTAAAAAAACAAGCCTGAAGGCTTTGTGTCTTAATGCGAGGAGCATTTGGAACAAAGTGGATGAATTAGCTGCGCAAATAGAGGTAAACAAATATGATTTGATTGGGATTACAGAAACATGGCTCCAGGGTGGCCAAGGCTGGGAACTCAACATCCAGGGGTATTCAATATTTAGGAAGGATAGGCAAAAAAGAAAGGGAGGTGGGGTAGCATTGCTGGTTAAGGAGGGGATTAACACAATTGAAAGGAAGGATATTAACTCTGATGATGTGAAATCTGTATGAGTAGAACTGAGAAATACCAAGGGGCAGAAAACGTTAGTGGGAGTGGTATATAGACCTCCAAACAGTAATACGGAGGTTGGGGATGGTATTAAAAGAGAAATTAGAGAAGCATGCAGTAAGGGCACAGCAGTCATCATGGGTGACTTTAATTTACATATAGATTGGGCTAACCAAATTAGTAAAAATACTGTGGAGGAGGAATTCCTAGAATGTTTACGGGATGGTTTTCTGGAACAATATGTCGAGGAACCAACCAGAGATCAGGCCATCTTAGACTGGGTATTATGTAATGAGAGAGGATTAATTAGCAATCTTGTTGTACGAGGCCCCTTGGGTCAGAGCAATCATAATAGGATAGAATTCTTCATCAGGATGGAGAGTGAAGTAGTTGACTCGGAGACTAGGGTCCTGAATTTAAATAAAGGAAACTACGATGGTATGAGGCGCGAATTGGGTAGGATTGATTGGGGAATGTCACTCAAAGGGTTGACGGTGGATAGGCAATGGCAAACATTCAAAGACCGCATGGATGAACTACAGACGTTGTTCATCCCAGTTTGGGATAAGAATAAAACAAAAAGGCTGACTCAACCGTGGCTAACAAGGGAAATTAGGGATAGCATAAGGTCCAAGGAGAGGGCATATAAATTGGCCAGAAAAAGCGGTAACCCTGAGGATTGGGAGCAGTTTAGGATTCAACAAAGGAGGACAAAGGGATTAATTAAGAAGGGGAAAATAGAATATGAAAGTAAGCTTGCAGGGAACATAAAAACTGACTGTAAGAGCTTTTATAGATATGTGAAGAGATAAGATTAGTGAAATCAAGTGTAGGTCCCTTGCAGTCAGAAGCAGGGGAAGTTGTAATGGGGAACAAAGAAATGGCAGACCAATTAAATGCATATTTTGGTTCTGTCTTCACAAAGGAGGACACAAATAACCTCCCAGAGATGTTGGAGAACATAGGGTCTGATGAGAGGGAGGAACTGAAAGAAATCAGTATTTGTAGGAAAATGGTGTTAGGGAAATTGACGGGATTGAAGGCCGATAAATCCCCAGGGCCTGATAATCTACATCCTAGGGTACTTAAGGAGGTGGCCCTAGAAATAGTAGATGCATTGCTGATCATCTTCCAAAATTCGCTGGAATCTGGAACTGTACCCATGGATTGGAGGGTAGCTAATGTTACCCCACTATTCAAAAAGGGTGGTAGAGAGAAAGCGGGGAATTACAGACCGGTAAGCCTGACATCAGTAGTGGGGAAAATGCTAGAGTCCATTATAAAGGATGTAATAGCTGAGCACTTGGAAAACAGTGACAGGATCGGACAAAGTCAACATGGATTTACAAAAGGTAAATCGTGCTTGACTAATCTACTGGAATTTTTTGAGGATGTAACTGGGAAATAGATAAGGGAGAACCAGTAGATGTGGTATATTTGGACTTTCAAAAGGCTTTCGATAAGGTCCCGCATAAGAGATTAGCGTGTAAAGTTAAGGCACATGGGATTGGGGGCAAGGTATTGACTTGGATAGAAAACTGGTTGGCGGACAGAAAGCAGAGAGTAGGAATTAACGGGTCTTTTTCTGAGTGGCAGGCAGTGACTAGTGGGGTACCGCAGGGATCGGTCCTTGGACCCCAGCTATTCACAATATACATTAATGATCTAGATAAGGGAACTAGATGTAATATCTCCAAGTTTGCAGACGACACAAAACTGGGTGGGCGTGTGTACTGCGAGGAGCATACCGAGAAACTCCAGGATGATTTGGACAGGTTGGGTGAATGGGCAGAAGCGTGGCAGATGCAATATAACGTGGATAAATGCGAGGTTATCCACTTTGGTGAGAAAAACAGAAAGGCAGACTATTATGTGAATGGCAATAGATTGGGAAAAGGGGAAGTGCAACGAGACCTGGGTGTCCTTGTGCACCAGTCACTGAAGGTAGGCATGCAGGTGCAGCAGGCGGTGAAGAAGGCAAATGGTATGTTGGCCTTTATAGCGAAAGGGTTTGAGTACAGGAGCAAGGATGTCCTGCTGCAGTTGTACAGGGCCTTGGTGAGACCACACCTTGAGTACTGTGTGCAGTTTTGGTCGCCTTATCTGAGGAAGGATGTTCTTGCCATGGAAGGAGTTCAGCGAAGATTCACAAGGCTGATCCCTGGGATGGCAGGAATGACATATGAGGAGAGACTGGGTCGATTGGGATTATACTCGCTGGAGTTTAGAAGAATGAGAGGGGATCTCATCAAAACGTATAAAATTCTGACAGGTCTGGACAAACTAGATGCAGGTAGAATGTTCCCGATGGTCGGAGAGTCCAGAACCAGGGGTCATAGTCTAAGGATAAGGGGTAAGCCATTTAGGACAGAGATGAGGAAGAATTTCTTCACCCAGAGAGTGGTGAACCTGTGGAATTCTCTACCACAGAAGGCGGTTGAGGCCAAATCTTTAAATATATTCAAGAAGGAGTTAGATATATTTCTTAGAGCTAAAGGTATCAAGGGATATGGGGAGAAGGCAGGTACGGGGTACTGAATTTGGATGATCAGCCATGATCTCATCGAAAGGCGGAGCAGGCTTGAGGGGCCAAATGGCCTACTCCTGCTCCTATCTTCTATGTTTCTATGTTATTAACAACTGCGTAGCAAACATACAGGCCTGCATCCTTACATTCCAGCTTCCTGACCTTAACTAACAGCAGTACCAGCTACAGCACCACCTGGTGGATAACCTTAATCATAACATCCCAGATTACTATAATGTCCCAGATCAGGTATCAAGAATAGTTATAGCTTGCTGTGCCTTTTACAACTTCACACTTCAGGAAGGGCTGTACTTTGACGGGACTGATGGGGAGGCCCTTGCTCAGTTGGAACCAGAACTACATGGGACAGATTATCATTTTGACCAGCACTCAGAGACTAATGCAAGGGATCATCGCTGATCATCTCTGAAATCTTCTCTTCTGTGTAACACAGTCCACCTTTGACACTACAGCCTGACCTCCTTCTCCCCCACTTGCAAGTAAAAAGACATTCCCTCAAACTACTACCCCTCCTATGACATGACAACACATCAGTCCTCTTTTCCCCTACATGACCGTGACAGTATCATTACCTGAGTAAATAAGTCAGCACCAAATAAATGCACACTTTCCTGTCTGACTAGCCTTCATGAATATCAAAGACCCATGTCAGTGCAGTCTATTTTAATACAAAAATTGCAAAATGCAGACAATCACCCTACTCTTTCCTTACACTGTGCTTCCCCTGGGCGCCTACACATGTCTTTCTACCACCTAGTCCAGTATTCCTTCTAAGTGCCAACTGCGGGTCAGGATTGCAGGAGGTGGTTGGCTCCTCATGCTGTGCAGAAGGGTCGTGGGACTGAGGTGGCCCTTGTCTCATGTCAGCATGCTCCTAGGCAGCTTGATGTCACTTCCCCCATTCCACTGGCGTAGTGCTGTGAGGTCTGGCATTTGCTGCTGTCCTGAGAGAGGGAAGAATCATGCAACTACCACTCCTGGGGGGGTTTTTCCTAATCATCCTCTTCACCATCATCATCTTCCTTTTCATGTGCTTCCCATTTCTGTGGTGGATCTGCAGGAAAGGAGGATAGAATCCAAAACCCCAATTTTAACATAACCCGCCCAGCTGGTATGGGGCAGATTTGGGTCAGACACCTGCATTACACTCCATTGGCTTCAATCAGACAGGGTGTAAAACGAGAATCCGACCTAAACCCGCCCATCCCGGCTGGGTGGGCTAGGATAACATAGGAACAGGAGTTAACCACTTAGCCCCTTGAGCCTGTTCCACCACTCAGTGAGATCATGGCTGATCTGCGACCTAACTCCATATACCCGACCGGCCCATATCCCTTAATACCTTTGGTTAACAAAAATATCAGTCTCAGATTTAAAATTAACAATTGATCTAGCATCAATTGCCATTTGCAGAAGAGCATCAGGGCTTAATAATGGATAAGCATTACCCACTTGGGATTAAGGCAAAAGGGAAGGGGGTGGATGTGTGGTGCTTCAGTGATGCCAGGCGAACGTGTAGGTGCTTAGTCAATAACCTGGCATTGCCAAGACGTTACTGCCCTCACCATCTCTCAAGGCAAGAGCTGAGTGCCTCCCCACGGGCTCCATGGCCTTCTCCACAAACGTATTTAAGGTTGGGGAAGTCTCCTCCAGTAACCTGCCTGATGTGCTAATTTGTCCTGCAAGAGATGGAATAAATTAGGGTAAAGCTGGCAGTTTAAGGAGGGGTTTTCGTGGGGTGGGAGAGCTGAAGTAAGAGATGTGGGGTGGGAGAGCTGAAGTAAGAGATGTGGGGTGGGAGAACTGAAGTAAGAGATGTGGGGCTACGAGGCTGTTAAAATGGAAATAGGTTTTAGGGCTGTGCATGTAAATATGTGAGGGTAGGAATCATGCATGAGTTAAAGCCCCCCGTTAACCAGAGGGCATTGTGAAGTTTGAGTTGTGCGAGTGTTGCTGTAAGAGGGTGAAGAATGCACTTGTGCCCAGGTTGGGCAAGGACGGAAAGGCAGAGGTGTGTAATGTGTTACCTTGCCTGCCCAGCTGCAAACGTGGAACCTTTTGCAGCACTGTTCTGCATCCCTGGGGGTGAGGGGGTTGGCCCTGTGCGCCAGTGTGTTGGAAATTAGGGGTACCTAAAATGTATGTGGTTACACAAATGAAATTGTGATGCGAATAATACTGTATTTAGATGATTGTATTAGAGCTAGAGATAAAAGTGTCTTCAGACTAGTATTAGAGTAGCTGGACAGATGCTTAAAATTTGCCTATGTTTTTGATTCCCTGCAGATATAACATTCCACACAGTGGCAGTCACATATGACCTTGCTTCCCAGGCTAGCTGTCTGCTGTTTGTGTGCTAGGAAGGCTGCTGAGTGTATCTTTAATTTGGCCAACCAAGGCCCAATGTCTATGTTTCTTCCATTACCGCTAATAACCATATTATAATGCTAAGTTAGGATTTTGACTCTGTTGAACAAAACCGCTTGCTAAGATGCATAAGTTAACCAGTGTGTGAGAATAGAATAGAGGGTATCTTTGGGAATTTAATCATTCATTCCATGGTCTGATAATGGAATGAAATAGTTAGTTTGCGCAGCTAAGTTGCATGAACAGCTTTGAACATAAATAACTGATAACAAGCAGCGACGAACAATTTGAAGGTGGAGAATGGTATGTCTGACTCCAAACTTGGGAGGACAGGGCCAGATGAGATGAGGGGAAAACTCCTCAGCATATTCTACCACAGGTCCACCCCTAAAAAGAGTATTAAAGAAAGACCTGAAAAGCCCCTGATGCTGACGTTGGAATGGAGAGCTCCCAAGAGTGGATACGCGCTGACTTTGGTCTAAAACTCTTGGGCAGTTCAAGAAGGAAAGAGAGAGACACACGAGACGAGAAGGAGAGGTGTTCGTGCACGCCGGCCGTCTGGCCGATCGGGACCGGTACTCGCTACTTGTCACGGTCGTATGTTTTTACTGTATAACTAATGTGTTATATTCCGCCTTAACCTCTGATTGAACAAAATATACCCACCATATTGGTTGCAGTCGATCCTGATTATTCGAAAGACCAGAGAAAAGCTAATCTCTACAGTGCCCTGCTCCCTTCAGGTGGTATGAGTGATATTTCTGGGTGGCTTGGTGGCACCCACAAACAAGTCCCTTCCTCCTGCCTTCAATCCCCTCCAAGAGGGCTTAGAGGTCTGAATGAGTGAAGTTCTCCATTCTTCTCTGACTTGGTGCCAATGGCCTGCTGCCTTGTTGATGCTGATGTTGTCATAATTCCCCAAATGTATGTTCAAAATATTGCGAAGCATGCAGTGAAGTTATGAGGGTGAAGTGAGAGAGCCAAGGGCTGTTCTTTTCTTACATAAAAATAGAAAATGCTGGAAATACTCAGCAGGCCAGGCAGCATCTGTGGAAAGAGAAACAGAGTTAACGTTTCAGGTCGATGACCTTTCGTCAGAACTGGAAAAAGTTAGAGATGTAACAGATTTTAAGCAAGTGCAGGGACAGGGAAAGATGGGGGGTGGAGAAAGAACAAAAGGGAAGGTCTGTGATAGGGTGGAAGGCAGGAGTGATTAAATGACAAAAGGTATGATAGTACAAAGCAAAACTATTCTTTTCTTAGCTGGTTGGCCCCAGCCTGCTGCTGAAGTGTACAGGCTGGGCAGTGTTTTTAAAGAATGCAGATGAGTTTCCGCGCAGTTCAGCTACTTACTCCCGTTTTACACAGGTTTTATGTCAATGCAAATGAGCAGGCCCAGGAAACCTGTGTGTAAATTTCTCTACAGGGAACTTCGTTTAAAGCAGCGTAACTCACTTCAAGGAAATACTAGCCCGGCTGTGGTTTCTTTAAGTAGAAAATAGGCTAAAACAATAACAAGGTTTGTGTGCAGTTTTATAATCACAGATTTAAAATGTTGCTTGAATGCTCATCACCTCAAAAGCTGATGCTTTTCTTGTCTAAAGGCCGCTTCACTGGTGGTGAGCTGTGGTTCACTCTCCTAGTTCAGGTTATGAAATTGCGGTCTTTGTTCATTTCAGGAAAAGGTATGCATGCGTATAAATGATAATGCCAGTGTCAGGCTCATTTTCTAATGTTTTCCTGGCCATATACTCTAATTAATGTTGGTCGTGTTGACTGCTTTAAAATCACTTACCACAAGGATGATTGCGGCTTCAGTTAACCAGTATTAAAATTATGGTAGTCTGTATTTGTAGTCTTGTTTCAATCACATTTTATTACATAGAAACATAGAAGATAGGAGCAGGAGTAGGCCATTCGGCCCCTCGAGCCTGCTCCGCCATTCAATGAGATCATGGCTGATCATCCAAATTCAGTACCCTGTCCCTGCCTTCTCCCCATATCCCTTGATCCCTTTAGCCTTAAGAAATATATCTAACTCCTTCTTGAATATATTTAATGAATTGGCCTCAACTGCCTTCTGTGGTAGAGAATTCCACAGGTTCGCCACTCTCTGGGTGAAGAAATTCCTCCTCATCTCTGTCCTAAATGGCTTACCCCTTATCCTTAGACTGTGACCCCTGGTTCTGGACTCCCCCGTCATCGGGAACATCCTTCCTGCATCTAGTCTGTCTAGTCCTGTTAGAATTTTATAAGTTTCAATGAGATCCCCTCTCATTCTTCTAAACTCCAGCGAGTATAAGCCCAATTGACCCAATCTCTCCTCATACGTCATTCCTGCCATCCCAGGTATCAGTCTGGTGAATCTTCGCTGCACTCCCTCCATGGCAAGAACATCCTTCTTCAAATAGGGCGACCAAAACTGCACACAATTACACCTGGAATAAAAACTTAGTACCAGTAATGGTGACCATGACACTACCGGAGTGTCGTAAAAACCCATATTGTTCACTAATGTCCTTTAGGGAAGGAAGTCTTCATCCTTACCCGGTCTGGCCGATATGTGACTGCCGACCCACAGCAATGTGGTTGACTCTTAACTGCGCTCTAAAATGGCCTAGCAAGCCCCTTAGTTGTATAAGGCCGATCACCAGCACCTTCTTAAGGGCAATAAGGGATGGGCAATAAATGCTGGCCTTGCCAGCGATGCCCACATCCTGTGAATGAATAAAAAAAAGCAGATCCATTAATTGTGGCATATTTGGGTTACCATAAATATATTATGTTATCTACACTAGCTTTCGATGATTGATGGGAGGCTCTACTGTTAGTTAGCTAAGTCATTTAGTTATGGTTGCAGCACAGAAATACCCTGATAGCAGTCCTTGCAGCCAGCAGCTGCGGGAACCGATTTGTTTTTATAGTCTGCATTACTCTGCAGTCACCTCAAAGAGGCTTACAGTGTATAAACCGGGATTCTGTGTCAGTGAATCTCACAATCACAGAGCTGCAGATTCTCCTGGCTTTCTTTCAAAATAATTAAAGTTAACTTGTAGTTATTGTGATTTAAGAAATACTGGGGGTGAAATTGGTTTTGAACAGTAGTGCAAATCGGGTGATAGCGAATTGACAACCTATTTTACACCCTGCCAAAAGAAAATTGGCTGCTAAATCGGCCTTATAGCGTGACGGGGAGAGGGGAGGGTGGGTTGATGGTGGATGTAGGCTGCATCGCGTCTGAATGGACCAGTTGCTTTTTTCCTGTCTCTTTTTGTGTGCTACTTTCCTTGCTGTTGTACTTTTCTTACCTCCTCTCATATCAACTTCCATTTCCCTTTGGTTCTCCCTCTTGTTTTTCTTCTAATCCTTCACAACCTGTTTGTCTTTCCCTGTTGTTTCTCTTGTTTATATTCCTCCCTCAAATGGACTGCCAGCAAACCTCGGTGGCATGCACGGCAGCAAAATAGCTGCCAACTCCAGCTGGCCAGTAAATGTGCTCCCTACATGTTCCACAATACACTTCACAGCACATTTTCTCTCTCACTGTTTTATCTTTATCTGCCAGTTAACATTGTTTTAAAAACTCCAAAGAAATGGTGGGTTTGGGGGGAAAATCATCCCCATTTCAATAGTTAATGTGAAAATGCCTGCAAAAATAGGAGTGCTGTGGCGGAGCCACCACGGGGACTCTGATCTAATGTACATAATTATCTTTAACAAATTATTAGCTACAGAATGAATCTGTATCTTTGTTCATATCATTGCATGTACATAGCGCGGTCCCTTTAAGAATGAGACCAAACGCGATGACGTCATCACGTTGATCACGTGATCCTCCAGCGGCGGGAAAACATGATGATGTCATGACGTCAGGCTGGGGAGCCGCCCTAGCCAGTTCTCGTGGAGCCAGAAAAGAGTACAGACCTGTAATGTAGTTCTCCTGTGTTTTCATTTTAAACTCTGTTGATTAGTATTAAACATCGTTTGTTTGATAGACTGACTCGACCTCAGTCCTTTAGTTAGGAATCTAGCCATTCCTACAGTGCAGCACTCCTCAATGGACAGAGAACAATATGCCACGGTAGTTTAATTCTGAATTTACAACCTTGCAGAGTGACATGGATACTGTGGTTGAAATCAAAAATGAAAGTTGTTAATTGCTTTGCTGAAGCAGAAAGATGTAAGATAATAATTGAGAGGACATAACAAGGTATATTCCTTCAGTTTAATGAACCTAATCCACTAGTTTTACACAAATAAAACAGCAATATTCATGATGCATTATTTTACCATGTAGCAATAGATCAGATTTTATGCATGATAATGTATCTCGGTGATACTACAATTAATAAGATCAGACATTGTGTACGATAAAGTGACACCTGTGTCACATACAATCAGGTGCTTCTTTTCTTATTGTGAAAGATTAGATAGTCCTGTATGAGGCATTCTATCTCTCTCGTTATATAGCTTATGAAGCATTGTGTCTCTGTTATCATTTAGCTTATAGTAGAAATACTCTGCATAAAGAGTGTTTCAGCTGTTAGTGTCTCACCAGTCTGAAATAAGGAAGCTCCAGTATTGCTACACCCCATAAATCAGGAAACTGTGCCATAGGCAGCATCTGACTATAAGAAAGGCTCAGTGAATAAACCTTGTAGTTGCCCAATAATATAAAATATACTGCATCAGATACAGAAATTTTATAAGTCAAAATATAAGAATATCTTGGCATACTATTATACTTTTTCTTAAATCTGCAGTGCAAATATGATGCATTGTTAATAAAAGGGATTATTAACAGGCAATTTGCTTTTGACAGTGGAGAGCGTGAGTAAGGCAAGTGATTTGATGACATCTCGCGAATTTCCAAACTTACTGCATGTGGTGTGCTTTCCCTGAGCACAGCTACTGCAATTCTGCATAAAAAGGCCCAGAGGCAGTGAAAATGTTCATTGCTGAGTGGATCTGAACAATAACAAGTCAGTTGGCACAACAACGTGTATTTATATAGCCCCTTTAACGCAGTAAAATGTCCCAAGGCACTTCACAGGAGTATTAAAAGACAAAAATTTGACACCGAGCCACATAAGGAGAAATTAGGGCAGGTGACCAAAAGCTTGGTGAAAGAGGTAGGTTTTAAGGAGCGTCTTAAAGGAGGAAAGAGAGGTAGCGAGGTAGAGAGGTTTAGGCAGGGAATTCCAGAGCTTGGGGCCTAGGCAACAGAAGGCACGGCCACCAAAGGTTGAACGATTATAATCAGGGATGCTCAAGAGGGCAGAATTAGAGGAGCGCAGATATCTTGGGGGGTTGTGGGGCTGAAGGAGTTTACACGATAGATTCCTTGCAATAACTATGACCTTGATTTCTGATTTGCTTTTAGCACTGGCTCTAGTACTAGTGCATAAACAAACTTAGGAACTGTGGTACCAAATACAAAAAAATGATTAAGTGGTACAAGGAAATTGGAAGCACTGCTGTAAGAATATGTAAATTGTAATTTGCATAACTTCCAATGCAGCATCCCTTTCATGTTCCCTCCAGGGCACTGTGTAGGGATGACCACAGATACACTGGCAAGTTTCTAATTTTATGCCATTTTTGCATTTATGTAGCAAAATATAAAAGCAATGCCATCTGGACCCACTCATCTCCCATCAGAGATCAGAATCCTTTCTTGATGGGACAACTTAAGACTTTTTCGCTCAATGCCACCTTCTTTGTAGTCAATGCAGAAAACAAATGGAGTTCTGTTTTGGATGATTGACAGGCCACCATGTGGACCAATTACCTTGCCTGCACTCAGCCCCAGCATCACTGATCAGAAGACAAATAAAAGTTATGGTTTTTGAACCAGTGATAAAAACATTTATAATCACATATTGGGATAGAGATTGGCCCTCGTGGCACCCATTTTATGAGTGTAAAATGGGCACAATGAGGCCGAATTTCAAGGACCAACATCCTGTACCCAAGGATGCCTGAATGGCATCTATAAATGCAAGTTGCTGTAGTGTGACCTGAATTTTCCAGGCTTCCCTTGCAGCCACCTAAAACAGGCGTTCGATCCCTTATATATGTAAAGGAGGGGCCCTTACAAAAATTGGTCTGCGATGATTGGAGCAGGCATCAGGCCTGCCTGGCCCAAAATTCTTCAGCGGCCACTGCGGCCTAAGAAGCGGCAGCCAATGAAAAGCTTTTTTTTTTTTAATTCCATTGCTGTGGAGCCAAGAGGAGTAGGAGTGGCTCCCTAACACCACAGTATTTGCGATCACCCATCACCCTGTTGCCACTGCCTCCTCCCCATTCTGTAATTACTTTCGACCCACTGCCAGCGAGACAATCTGGCCAACATTTGTGCAGGCAAAATGGGCGAGCTGTATGTAGAGGCGTGACAGGCATCAGCACCTCACCGAAATTAAGCAAATGAGACTCAAAGCCCAATTTCAGGTACGTCTCGGGCCTTCCGTTTAGAGCACACGCCCTGTGCACCCCATTAGTTACACGCCCAAAAACAGGCCATAACTATTGTGTCACTTAATACGCTCCAGATTCAACTGATTGCACAGGAAAACTAAAGAGGAAAGATTATTAGGCCAATTTTCCTGTTATTACTGTCCTGTGTTCTTCTTTTAATTTGTTCTCGGGATGTGCGTGATGCTAGCAAGGCTGCATTTATTGCCCATCCCTAGTTGCCCATAGGAAATGGCAGTGGCTCTTCTTGAACTATTGCAGTCCTTGTGGTGATGGTGTTCCTATTCATTACGAAATTCCTTAAATCAGAAAGTGTAGCACATCTATGTTGTGTGAATATCCGAGTGATGTTTGATCAAACATGAAATCATATTTGCTGGTGCGATTACTCTGCTTCTACACATGACACTTTCAGTTTAGATGTAAATGACACAAATATCTGTGCCAGAGAAAAAAAAACTCTATTACGATAGCAAAATACTGCGGATGCTGGAAATCCGAAATAACAACAGAAAATGCTGGAAAAACTCAGCAGGCCAGGCAACATCCGTGGAGAGAAATTATAGTCGACGTTTCGGGTGAACCCTTTTTCAAAACTGGAAAGGAAATGAAATAAATCGAAGGCAGGGCTGGGAGAGAACAAAAGAAGTGAATAGACATTAAGAGGTATTCAAAACCAGACGTGATGGTGATAGGACAGTGGAGACAAAAGATGGCTCAGATTAGGTGTGAAGTGTACTGGCAGGATGAGAGACAGCTGCCATGTGGGAGAGAGGAAAAAAGGAAAGGGAGGGGGAAGGTAAAACTCAAAACAAAGGGGTGGAAAACAAATATAAGTAAAAATGTAATAGGGGCCGAGGTTATGATCTGAAATTGTTGAACTCAATATTGAGTCCGGAAGGCTGCAAAGTGCCTAATCGGAAGATGAGGTGCTGTTCCTCGAGTTTACATTGAGCTTCCGTGGAACAATGCAAGAGGCCAAGGACGGTGAGGTCCGAGGGGGAATGGAGCAGTGAATTAAAATGACAGGCGAAAAAAACTCTATGTTGGCCAACAATGGCTATGGTCTCAAGACACAGCTGCTATGTAGTCCAAGGAACCCTTCCGAACACGAATGATAAAACAGATTGTCCTGTGTAATTAAAGAGTTCACCTTTGACTTATTAAAGCTGTACTTCTGATGCTTTCAGTGTACTTTTCAGAATGTCTGCAGAGTGCTAACAGTATTCTGTATTTGGCATTGCACTGATCATGCAGATCTTGCAGAGGAGAAGCTACACACCTCAGTGATTGAGGCTGGTGCCTGGTGGTGGGGGTCAAGGGCCTCCTGCATTCAGGGTATTGAACAACTGTTTAATTCTTCTTCTTCTCTTCTTCTTCTTCTTAGGCAGTCCCTCGGAACTGAGGATGACTTGCTTCCACACTAAAAATGAGTTCTCAGGTGACTGATGAGTCCAATGCAGGACCTAAAGTCTCTGTCGCAGGTGGGGCAGACGGTGGTTGAAGGGGCGGGTGGGTGGGGTGCTTGGGCTGACGTGTGCTCCTTCCGCTGTTTGGGCTTGGCTTCCGCTTGCTCCCGGTGAAGAGACTCGAGGTGTTTGGCGCCTTCCCGGATGCTTCTCCTCCACTTTGAGCAGTCTTGAGCCAGGTGTCGGTGGGGTTGTTGCACTTTTTCAAGGAGGCTTTGAGGGTGTCCTTGAAGCATTTCCTCTGCCCACCTGGGGCTCTCTTGCCGTGTCGGAGCTCCGAGTAAAGCGCTTGCTTTGGGAGTCTCGTATAGGGTATGTGGACAATGTGGCCCATCCATCGGAGCTGATCGAGCGTGGTCAAAGCTTCTATGCTGGGGATGTTGGCCTGAGCGAGAACACTGACGTTGGTGCGCCTATCCTGCCAATGGATTTGCAGGATCTTGCGGAGGCAGCGTTGGTGGTACCTCTCCAGTGCTTTGAGGTGCCTGCTGTACATGGTCCATGTCTCTGAAGCATACAGGAGGGCAGGTATCACTACTGCTCTGTAGACCATGAGCTTGGTGCTGGGGTTGAGGTCCTGGTCTTCAAACACTCGCTTCCTCAGGTAACCGAAGGCTTCACTGGCACACTGAAGGCAGTGTTGGACTTCGTCATCGACGTCTGCCCTTGTTTAACTCTTATCCCAACAATACCTAAACTGGAGGAGGGTGTTTGGTCGACACTTATTCATGTGTTAGAGAATCCCATGAGATCCTGGTCCAATAGGCTGACTCTGCCCAACTGAGTTTGAATAAATAACATCGAACCAATCAGATCTCTAATGTCGTACCCTGATTGAATGCATGAACGTTTCAATTGTACCATGGTGTGCCCAGAAAAAATAATAGCCCAAAAACTGCTGTGGCAGGCCAACGAACGGCATCCGCTGTTAGTTAGACTTGCCTTTGCCCGTTTAATGTCAATGATATTTTGCTCTGCAATTTGCTGGGGGTGGGAGATGGAAACGGCGCAGCGCCCTCTACAGGGCATCTGGGATCTGAGTGAGGAGGACAAGCAGCTGTGTATCTCCTTAACCAATCGGGTTAAAGGATTCTAAAATTAACAGCGCAAATACTAAGAAGGAAGTGTAATTTAGAGTGGGTGAATTGAATGCCACATCAGATAGAGAGAGAGAAATAAAGAGATAGAAAGAAAGACTGGATTAAGTGAGAGAGAAAAAAGAGACAGATATTGTCTTTTTTTTTAACTCTCCAACAATAATGCAAACCTGAAGGAATGAGACTCCACTCTTGTAATAGTTAATTTTCAGTGCCAGGGAGGTTGACTGGCAGTAATTAACACTTATCACATAATTAAAAGGGTACTTGGCTTAACTTTCTGTGGCGAGTTTACTTGGTATCGACTGCGCAAGTACAGGAACTTCACGCTGCTCAATGCATTTGAATGGAGAGCCAGCCAGCGAGATGCCATTTTCGCACAGCTAACGGCGGAGCAGCACATTTTCAACAGCTACTTTTCGATTTCCGCGTTTAATCGCACATTTGCCCTCGCCTGAAGTTGCTGTGGCATTTGCACATAAATAATAGCGAGTGCTATTAGCCTCGCCGTTATTTTTGAAAGCAATTTTATGGGCCAAAATTTGCTGACTCTAATGTTTCCCTTCGTTCAAGGTTTCATCACAGCACCCGTACACTGAGTATTTCGTTGGGAAGCCACACGTATGGACTGTAGACTTCAACAATACAGAAGAACTGGCATCTGTTGTCAGAACAATTTCAACAACCAAGGTACAATTATATTTCAGAACAATATTTAATGAGGTAAACTTTTGACTTTCAGCTGTAATTTAAAGGAGGGAGGGCTAGGTGATGAGCAGTGCTTTGAGGTTGTACTTTGCTTTGAAATTACTGATTAAAAATATGCAGGATTACATTTTTTACATTGAGATCAATAGTCACTCATGAAGTAAGTAGCCGTGGGGAAAATCCATTTCATTTTGAGGTGTTGAAATAAGAAGTATACTGAATTTAATATGACCACTTTTCTTTGATAAGATGCTCGCATTCTAGCCTGTCACACATACTGTCACTGAATTGCAGTAGGGGAAATTCTGGTGGAGGGTGGAGGCTGCAGGCCTTGTATTCTACATTTCTGATATATCTCTGAGTGGGAAGTAGTAATGGAGAAACTTCAGTTGTCAGAGAATGAATACTATATTTTGGAAATGTTTTGGCCATTTTACCCAAATGTTGCATTGTAATAAATAATATCATATTTTCTCATTGTTTGGCAATGATTTTAAGAAAAACTTATTTGTGTTTGATTACATAGCTTTACATGTGAAATTTCTACATTGTGCTTCCAGTCAAAAAAAAAACAAGTTGTGCTTTTTATTACCAGCTGCAAATTGATGGGAAATAAATTCCACCTGCATTATATGTAGCATCTGATCATGTTAGACACATTGAGGGTCATTTTAACCCCCAAAAACAGGTGGGTTGGAATCGGGTGGGATGCTAAAATTTGAAAAATCTCAAACCTGACCCCAACCCACCTCCAACCCGCCAGTATTAATGGAGGTGGGACGCGGGGCGGGCAACCAACCCACTCCCAGGAGGCAAGTTGACTTTTTAAATATGATAATGAGGCTGCATTCCTCATATTTAACCTGTCTTCCAGGTTTAACCCTGGCCGGCCGAGTTTCCTGGGCCTCGGGAAACCCGGCAGCTAAAGGGAGGCAAGGACTGCTTGTGGGCCAAGAGGAGCAGGAGTGCTTCCCCCTGGCCCACCAAGCTTACCTGACCCCCCATCGGACTCCCCCTCCACGTGATCGGAACCCCCGGGATTGGGAATCAGACCCCACCGCAATGCAAAGAATCCCCTCGTGCTCAGATCCCTGGGGATCGGGCCCCCTACCAGGATCAGCGACCACCTGCCCCCCTGGATCGCTCCCCCACCCCCAACCCACGCAATCACTAACGCAGCCGCAGGCTCACTACCTACTCTTGGGCTGCGGCCTCCTCCGGAGGGTTCCCTGCCCAACAGGGAGCTAAGCCTGTCAACCAGGCTGGCTTCCGGGTGGGGAACGTGCTGGTCAAAAAAGACACACACTGTGGAGTCAAACCAGGCCAAACTCCTCCCACCCCGCTCACAAGACCCGCCCCACTAAATACAGGAAACTCTCGTTTAAACGGCACCTAAATATCCAGAATTCTCTAATAACCGGCAAAATTCATACTCCGAAAACAACACCTCAATAACCGGAAATGTTGCCGAGTCCGAGTCTCCCGCGGTGGCCGAGTTAGTCAGTGGGGGTAGTTCTCCAAACTGCCACTACTTGGCTTCTTGGCGCTGTCGGAAGTCTCTTCCAATCCACCATCCATTTAACACAACATTCTGTAGGTGAGTACCCAATTATACTGCACATTTCTTGATTTTTTTAAATTTTTGTTTGTTAAAAATAGCCTCGGTAGATATACCTCTCCATTATCCGGAATTTTTAATCAACCGGCACCATCCTGGTCCCGTCGATGCCGGATACAAAAGAGTTTCCTCTATCGGGGCCATTGGGCCTGAATTCTGAACCATTAGAATATTTTGCAATATTCACAGGAGGAATTCTTTGCCCGCTCACCCATGTTTCAGTTGATTTTCTTCAGCGGGTCTATATACCTCTTCTATGGTCTCTATTACTCTGCTATGGATTGTACCAGAGATGCACATGTGACAAACCTGATTTATTGCCATTGATTATTTTGTAAAGTAATGGGGGGAAATGATATAAGCTGTTTACTGGGGAGTGGAATTCGACTTTGTTGGTAGCACAAACCGGACGATGGCAAATTGCCAGCCTGCTTCACACCCCATTCACTTCAATCAAAAAGAAAATCAGGCGGGCTGGAAAACGGACTGCCGATTCACTATCACCCATTTTGCACTACTGCCAAGTCAAATTTAACCTTCTGTTTCTGTCCAGAGGTCCGATCTGGGGTGCATTAGTCATGTTCCCCGGGTTTGCAAGCTGCGGGACTCGGACGTTTTTTAAAAGTCGCTGGTGAAAGTACGAATTACACTAATGACATGCGTGTGTGCAATTTGTGCTGTTGTTCTGTAATTAGCATAACAAATCATGTGCACACTTGAACATTTTCAGATGTTAGCTCAAAAGCATTGAAAAAGCAGTTTGAGGTGAAAGCACAGCATGAGTGCAACTGCATGGGCATAGCAACAACTTTTAGAAAATGGGGCCTAATGCTCATAAATTATACTTTTTATTCTGGGTAACTCTTGTGTAAAAAACTCATAGAATTAATGTGAATGGAGCCATAGTCCACTGGTAATCCGGTGTTAATCAGCCCTTGAGCGAAAACCATTGTCTTACCAGTTGCTGTATAATTTCTTTATGACATATGGGTGGGGGCTAGAAATACTGACTGGTTGGGATGTTCTTCTTTAGGTATTATTCATTAGGAACATATTCACATGGCAGAGACTGAGGTCAGACACTGAAAGGATTCCAGTGGAAAGAGGAAACTTCATATAACATTTCTCTCTCTCCCCATTAAGATGGATAAGACCTCTCTCAACCAATGAAGAAAAGTGGTCTTCCAACATAAATTAACTCTGAATTAACTGGCTGGATGGAGAATAGTCTGTATCTGATAGCTTGGAAAGCTGCACAATTCCAATGTCCCTGCACTTTTTTAAGTTATATTTAGTTTTCAGAGTACAAATCAGAAACATGCATATGGCGATATTATGCAGCACACCACTACCATCTGCTAACTTTCTCAACAATATATTGTAGAGCACACTTGATGTACAATTATGTTCCTGAATCTCTGCTAGGAGTTACGTAGTGATATCATAAGCCATATTTCGAGTGGGTTGCTCATATCTCTGAGGATACAATCATCAAACTTGTCTTTGTCCTGAAATAAGTGGCAGATCAATGATTACCCTTCAGAAATAGTGAGCACTTCCAAGAAACTGCATTCACATGCATAATGATTTGGCAGTGGTCGCAGACAATTCGGACATTCATCTGTCGATGAGCACCATGGGATGTTGCGCAGGTGCTTGAATGGCAGTTGTTGTCCTCTACGGAAAGTGCCAAATCTTTTTAAAAACCCTGCCAATATCTCCTGTCACTGCACGCCAGTGCTGATCTTAATGTGTTCACCAGCATGTTGAAATAGGACATCTGTGATCTGGGTAACAGCACCAATGAACCTCAAACTGATTGACCCTAAGCACATTTCCCATCACCTGGAAGGACCCTGTGGCAAAAAAAGGTTAACTGCCGGGGTTACTGTTAACGATACCAGCAGCACGGGGCCATTGTTGCCATTTCAGTGCAGATCTGATTCCAAGGAAATGACACAGATTCATCTGTTGCTTCCTTGGTGAGATATGGGGGCAGACTTTCTTCTTCTTGTGCCTTGATATATTGGCTTGCCTGAACACTGAACATAGAGGAAAATCGGGTGAGGGGCATACATGCCAGTAACAGAGCCTACCCAATTTTCTGACCATTTAACTGAATCGACAGAAAATTGAGCAGGCTCCATTATGGCCGTGTGATCATCCCTCTGCTGATTTTTCTCTTATGTGCAACACCCAGACAATCCAATATATATCCAAGTGCAATAACAGGAAATCGGTCACATAGTCTCCTCATGCACTGCTCGTTTGTGAAGTTGCGACAGCTCTGTCATTCCAGACAGACATGTTACATGTAGTAGTGAATTCTGGTAATCCTCCGACTATGCTCTCGCACACCCGTGGCCCTGCTCTGCTACTCATGTTCCTCCTTCTTCTTTTCTTCTTCCTCTGGATCACAAATTACAGTATATATTCATGTATAAAATGGAACATTTAGGACACTGGAAGTGAAAAGTAGGGCTGTTATTTGTACTCATAATGGGGTGATGGTACTGTAACCCACTCTGGAGAGCAAACTCACCTGCTTTCGGCCAACGCTGCTCTCCTGTCTATTCTGGACTCTCCAGTGTGGCTCCTTTTCTCCAGCTCCCAGTCTCCCATTCCCCTCTTTGTCTTTGCATTATGACAGAACATGGAACAGTCAGTGTGAATTCTGTGGGCAGCTGCAGAGACTGATGGGGTGTCTTGCGCATAAGTGAAGATTTTTTCAGGCTTCTTGGCTAGAAAGTCGGGGATTCATATTACATGGGTTGCCTTATATGCAAATATACAGGCTAAGAGTTGGTGATGCACTCATACTACTATGTGGTCTGATGCAGTTGAATCTTTCTTTGAAATGTCTCTTGCTGTGCTCCATGCTGGACCTCTGGCCATTCTCTCCACTACTTAAGTGTCATTAATGTTATGAATGTTTGAATCTTAGCATGAGGAAATTTGGATTTTAGCCTTTAGTCCATAATAAGCCAAAAATAAAATAATTGTCAGATCTGCCTATGTATGTGCATTAATCCAGTTTGGCCCCAGGAAAAATACTTGGAACATGACTACAATGCACCATTGCAAAAATTACTACATATTAATGCACACTTAGGTCATAAGAACATAAGAACATAAGAAATAGGAGCAGGAGTAGGCCAATCGGCCCCTCGAGCCTGCTCCACCATTCAATAAGATCATGGCTGATCTGATCCTAACCTCAAATCTTCTATCACTCTGCATCCACCCGAACCCATGTGATCTCCCGGGAGAGGCGAAAAACCAGATAAAGACCCAATGGCCAATTTGGGAGAAAAAAATCTGGGAAATTCCTCTCCGACCCATCTAAGCGATCGAAATTCTTCCAGGAGATCACTCTGTCCCTATATTTTCTACAGTACTTACCTTCTGTAAAGGCGATCTCCACCCCAGCCAGGAACAGGAATAAAACCATCTCCTGAAATCTAACAGAATTAGAACACAGTAGGAGCAGAACAAGGCTACACGGCCCCTGGGCCCGCTCCACTACCCACAGGGCCATGACCATTCCGAACCCAGACTCATGTCCAATTTCCTGCCCGCTCCCCGTAACCCTTTATTCCCTTTACTTCTAGGAAACTATCTATTTCTGTTTTAAATTTATTTAATGATGTAGCTTCCACAGCTTTCTGGGGCAGCAAATTCCACAAACCTACCACCCTCTGAGTGAAGAAGTTTCTCCTCATCTCAGTTTTGAATGAGCAGCCCCTTATTTTAAGATTATGCCCCCTAGTTCTAGTTTCACCCATCATTGGGAACATCCTCACCGCATCCACCCGATCAAGCCCCTTCACAATCTTATATGTTTCAATAAGATCGCCTCTCATTCTTCTGAACTCCAATGAGTAGAGTCCCAATCTACTCAACCTCTCCTCATATGACCACCCCCTCATCCCCGGGATTAACCGAGTGAACCTTCTTTGTACTGACTCGAGAGCAAGTATGTCTTTTCTTAAGTATGGACACCAAAACTGTATGCAGTCATGTGTTAGCTCTAGTGCACAGAGGCTTTTCATCCCCCTGTGTGCCATTAAGAACAAATATACGATAGCCTAGAGACACTCCAATCTTAAATATGGGTGAATGGTAAAATATCCAAGTGAAGAAATAAAGTTGCTTCCTTCCTTACTTGAAAAATATTCTGCAATAAAGAAAGGATGTGCGCTATGTAGCTCAAAGCAAGTTTTAATTAGGAGACGCCAGGAGACTGCAAGAAATTTAAGCATTGTTGCACAGATTTTAAGCAGCGAGCTGCAATATCTCAGTGCCAGATCAGCATATCATCAGTGCTTGCTATGTAATGGCCCAAGCGTGCTTTGCTTTCTCTTAATTATAATAAAGACTGGTATTAAAGGATTTCTAACATATCCTTGCATACTAACACACCAATAAATATTCAGGTAGTTGTAATAAAGTTGTATAAATTATAGCTAAACGTCAAAGAACACAAGACAAGCACATTTAATTTTAAAAAGTCGAATTCATTCTGGTTTGGCACAGCAGCCATTATTTATCTGTCTGATGGGGTTAGGAACAACTGATGTGACGGAGCTCATTGCCTGAAGTACTGAAGTGAAAAGAGTTCATTATATTTCACTCAAACATACAGGACCATAATTGAGAACTCCCTATTTCAGGATATGCTTCAATTATTAAGACATGTCTAAAACAGACTTAGGGAAAAAATCTTAATTGCCATTTATTTATGCCTAGCAAATTCATTTTCATATATTGCAGTGGAATGTTTATATATGTGGCACAAGCTGTAATTTAGGAAAGTAATTACCTACTGTAGTATTATCAAATGTTAATATAAATATATTATTCATCTCATTGTTTTTAACTGTGATATATTATTTTATGTTCGTTAGGTTGCACCCTACCTTCCATATGAATTTACTTGCGAAGGGATGCTGGAGCGTGTCCATGCTTACATCCAACACCAGGTCTGTCAATCAAATTTTCTCTCTCTGTTCACAGGTCACTCATCTCATGTTGTATTTTGACAGGTGTCAATCTTCTTACACCGCTGCCAGTGGCTTTGTTTTCAGCCTACAAGCAGCCCAATGTTTGATGGTTTGAAAGCATTATCCACAAAAGTATAACACTTATCATCCACAATGTGCTTTACCGAATGGCTTGGACAAGAAATTAGAAAGGAAGGAGTATTTTTTTTAAGGGTCCAAAATATCTCTTTGTCAATGTTCCAGATATAAACAGAGATTGCTGGTACACAAGGTACATCATACATGTGTAAAATAATCTCATCACTAAATTGTGATATTCTATTTGTTCAGTGGCCTTAATGTTAAAAACACAAATGTACATAAATTTATTTATATTGCTCCCACCATTATTCACTTGTTTTTTCCGCACTCCTTTATCCTCCCCCACTCCCCCCACCCCCTTCCCAAACAGCAAGCACACACCACTTCCTTTCAGAAAGGGCAAAGATGCTATTTGTTCCTGTCCTCTGATGGTGCAGTTCTCAATATGGCTGCTGAGGGTTCGTGCGTGAGATCTGGGCTCTCAAGTCAGCCACTGCTCTTTCTCTGAGGAGCAACTCCTGGATGCACAACGATGCTTCCTGTTAGCGATAGCGCTTGTTTTACAAAAATGTCAAATACAATTTTGTGAGCGTATTTTTTTTCCCATAAAATGGGGGAGTACTTTCAATGAGAAGTACTCCCCCTAGACTTGTCTTCCCCGTTAAGTTCTGCTTGTCTGTTGTACAACCCAAGGATGTCAGGGAAACAAGCTTCAAAGTTAAGCTGGTCGGCGCCAGGGAAGTGACCTGATATTCTTGACTGCTGGAAGCTTATCTTTTTTTCTCTTTACCTGAATTTGGATTAGAGAAGTAGAGTTTGCACAAAATGTATATTTATGTTCTAAATAATTTCTCCGAACCAGATTCTACTGTTCCAGTTAATGTGGAGTAAAATGTCTTCTGTGTTATCTATGACCAATGTCTATATTTGGATTCAGCACAGATGCTTTGTTCAATGCAACAAAAATAACATGGCAGAAGCATCAGAAAGTGTTAGAATGCCTAGAGCTGGAAATCTGTCAGACTGCAATTCCACAGAGAACAGGCTTTTCCTTGGAATACAGCACCACCTTGCTTTGGATTTGGCAAATAGCATTGATATAAGAATGACTTCTGTCTAGTTTAAACAGATGAGTAACCTAAAACTTTCTGAAGCCATTGCTGGCTTCAAGCGTACCAAATTTGAACCTACCACTGGAAGCACTACTCAGGCTAATCTACAATAAATTTTACAGATGCTGAAACATATATCACATCGGACAGGTCTTGGGTTTTATACTGATTGTATATGTTCAATTCCAGTGAAAATTCAATAAATGTAATTTTAAAAGCATTGCAGGGAAATATAAAGTTCCGGGCAAAGTAATTTGTGAAAAGTTACCTACTCCCTGAAATCAGTAAGAATGGTAAACCCAATTAACAACAACAACAACATGCAATTATATAGCACCTTTAACATAGTAAAACATCCCAAGGCGCTTCACCGGCGCGCTATCAAGCAAAGTTTGACACCGAGCCACATAAGGAGATATTAGGACAAATGACTAATAGCTTGGTGTAAGAGGTAGGTTTTAAGGAGTATCTTAAAGGAGGAAAGAGAGTCTGAGAGGTTTAGGGTGGGAAATCCAGAGCTTAGGCCCTAGACAGCCAATGGTGGAGTGATTAAAATCGAGGATGCGCAAGAGGCCAGAATTGGAGGAATGCAGCGATCTGAGAGGGTTGTAGGGCCAGAGGAGGTTACAGAGATAGGGAGGGGCGAGGCCATGGAGGGATTTGAAAACAAGGATGAGAATTTTATAATACAGGCATTGCCGGACCGAGAGCCAATGTAGGTCAGAGAGAACAGAGCTGATGGTTGAACAGGACTTTGTGTGAGTTAGGATGCGGGCAGCAGACATTTAGATTAGCTCAAGTTTATTTAGGGGGGAAGATGGGAGGCCGGCCAGGAGAGCATTGGACTAGTCGAGTCTCGAGGTAACAAAGTCATGGATGAGGGTTTCAGCAGCAGATGGGCTGAGGCAGGGGCGGAGTTTGTGGCAGGGATCAAAGTCAATGGTTTCCGTCTTCCCAATATTTAGTTGGAGGAAATTTCTGCTCATCCAGTACTGGATGTCGGACAAACAGCGTGACAAATCAGAGACAGTGGAGGGTCAATAGAGGTGGTGGTGAGGTAGAGCTAGGTGTCGTCAGCAAACATGTGGAACCTGACGTGTTTCTGAATGATGTCGGCGAGGGGCAGCATGTGGATGAGAAATAGGAGGGAGCCAAGGATAGATCCTTGGGGGACTCGAGAGGTAACGGTGCGGGAGCATTCAGATCTGCGTCCCTTGGATTTAAGCGAGCAGAGATGAGGGCCATACCAGGGGAGCGACCAGGGTGAGAGAGAGTAATGGTTTTAATGGGGACTAGGGCATCGAAGGTGGAGGTGAGGGTGTTATTGTGCAGATCGGTAGCTGCAGAAATGTCATGGTGAATGGAGGGCCAAAGGCTGGAGAGTTGGGCATTTTGAAGTGCAGCTGTAAGTGACTTGGGGGAGAGTTTTTTCCCGGGGCAGACACAGAAGGAAGTGGGGTTGGGAGGGAGAAGGGAGATGTGGGTGGAAAGCAATACAAGGAAATGATCAGAGATGGCCATATCTGTGACTGACACGATGGGAGTAGAAAGGTCCCGTGAGATGGCAAGGTCGAAGGGTGGCCATAAATATGGGTAGTGGTGTTTATATGGAGGGAGAGATTAAGGGAGGATAGTAGACCAGTGAACTCAGAAGAGAGAGAGCATGATGAGTTGAGATGGAGGTTGAAATCACCGAGGATGAGATGTCGCTTGGTGCATGAGAGCCTGAGGGAGGAAAGCAGTGAAGATATCTGTGAGAAAATTGGCACGATACTTGGGAGGGCGGTAGAGAACAAGGATTTTAAATGAGAGATGAGAGGGGTGGAACAAGATGAGATGCTCAAAGGATGACAAGGTGCCAGAGGAGCAGGGGGTCAGACTAAGGCGTGATTTGGTGATAAGAGCCACACCACCACCGCAACAGTTTGCAGTGGTGGAAGGTATAGCCAGGAGGGGAGGCTTCATTAACGGGAAAGGTGTCATCACCCGTCAACCAGGTTTCTGTCAAGGCTATGATGTCGATGTAATCATCCACAATAAGCTCATGGATGGCAAGGGCCTTGTTCGCAAGTGAACAGACATTCTGGAGGGAGATGCGGAGAGGAGTGGTGATAGCTGATCCTCTGGCAGAGACGACAGGGTCAGCATTGGGAGGGGTGAGTGGGACAGGAAGGAGATTGGCAAGTTTGGCCCCCAGTGGGCGTGCTGGCCAGGAAGGTCGGCGAGAGAGTAGGATGGGACAGTTGGGGTTGCTGCTCGTAAGGAGGCAGCGATGAGTGCCTCGCCAGGCCCTTCGGAGGATGCCAAAAGAGGCACAGAGGGAAGCTGTAGGCTTATCTAAGAGGGAGTCAAGCCTGGCCAACAGCAGGAGAGGAGGAAAGTCTCGAGTGCTGAAGGATTGGGGTAGGGGTTTGGGAGGGCAGAGTACCCAAGAGTGGAGACATGAAAGGAGGCATGATGACAGAAGAGAGGGAACTAGGAGGAATAAAGAGAAAAGAATTAAAAAAAGGGAGCAGAACAAAAGGGGAAATAGAAGTGATGGGCTCGGGTCTGGAGCGACAGCCAAAACGCACACGCAAATGGACACAGGGAAACTCAAGTTACATAGGTGTGGTTACATAGCAAGATTAGGATAGATATGTCCTGGTATTAAATAGGGAATAGCGAGGACACAATAAGAGGGAGTCCAGAGTTAAAGTCAGAGGTCCCGTGGCAGGGTACAGTTGATGGATGTAGGGTGGAGTCAGCTTGGAGCATCGACAAACTGATGTCCATGTTGGGATACAGGTGTGAAGGGTGAGTGAGTCCAGAAGCTATTTGAAGGGTAGAGTATCAGAGGACACACTGCTGGTTGCAACAACAACAACTTGTATTTATATAGCATCTTTAATGTAGTAAAACGTCCCAAGGCGCTGCACAGGAGTATTATAAGACAAAAAATTTGACACCGAGCCACATAAGGAGAAATTAGGGCAGGTAACCAAAAGCTTGGTCAAAGAGGTAGGTTTTAAGGAGCGTCTTAAAGGAGGAAAGAGAGGTAGAGAGGCGGAGAGGTTTAGGCAGGGAATTACAGAGCTTAGGGCCGAGGCAACAGAAGGCACAGCCACCAATGGTTGATCGATTATAATCAGGGATGCTCAAGAGTACAGAATTAGAGGAGCGCAGATATCTCGGGGGGGTTGTGGGGCTGGAGGAGATTACAGAGATAGGGAGGGGCGAGGCCATGGAGGGATTTGAAAACAAGGATGAGAATTTTGAAATCAAGGCGTTTCTTAACCGGGAGCCAATGTAGGTCAGCGAGCACAGGGGTGATGAGTGAATGGGACTTGGTGCGAGTTAGGACAGGGGCAGCTGAGTTTTGGATGACCTCAAGTTTACGTAAGGTGGAATGTGGGAGGCCAGCCAGGAGTGCATTGGAATAGTTAAGTCTAGAGGTAACAAAGGCATGGATGAGGGTTAAGCATTAGTGGTTGTGGCTATGATTCATAGAGCAACCCACAAAATAATTTAAAAGAATATTCATGACAGAACTCAAAAATAGAGTCACCTCAATGTTTATGTTGCCATGTGATTTTTTTTAATACTGTTTTTGTTGAAACAATCTTTTTAAATGTCCCCTATCTGACAGGTTGTGTCACTAAGTCATTATCATCTCATTACATATTTATGGACACAGATTTGCAGGTTATGTGGGGGTAAAGGGTGCAAAGTAATGTTATTTTTTACTTAATTTGGGTAAATGCCTTTTTATTGCCGCACAATCAAAATGTTATATTTAATTTATTGTACTTTTTAATAAGAAACTCTATAAAAAAGATCATCCAGGAAATTATGGACCTAGAATCAAACAATATCTGCAGTCCATACAAAAATGGGAGTTAAGGAAGTTCAAACTATTTAGAATTTTTTTTAAGAAAAAGAAAACTTTCTCACTTGAAAAGTGTACTCTCAATAGATTATAGCGTGACTGCACTTGTAAGATGCTCCCCACCATAATATTGCATACTTCATCCCATGAGATCATCAAAGTTCATGTGGGTCGATTTCTGCTCCAGACCATCAGCTGGTCCAACTCAGGTTACTTCAGGACTTTGGCTTTCATCCCTACTTTGTACTCGGCAACAGAATCAAATAACCAAATCAAGTGAAGATAGTACGATCATGTATGATTCACAAATTTCTTACATTTCCCTGACAATATTTTTATTCCAGCCTAAGGCTCCCTCCTCACCCAATGTGAAGTTTTAAAACAGGATTGGCCAATTCGATTTTAATGCCCATTTTAGTTACCTAATGAAAGGTACCTAACTATGAAAACATTTTTTACCAATGCCATTTTTTTCTTCTTTCTTGTAACAGGATCTCTGTGACACGATATTTCTGTCATGGCCTCAGAATAATTCAAGACATTTCTCATCCTCACCTAATACTACAAGCCTATTCATCGTTCCTCAAAATGTCACTGGGCTTTTCTGGGCTCCAAATGCCACCATGTTGCTCACTTGGCCTCCCGTAAGCTCAATGCAATTACAAGTGTCAACAACAGCACAATCTTGTACAGACGCCTGTCAAGAGCATGGACTCATCTGTGAACCGACATTCTTCCAGTTTGTTAACAATAAGGCCGTCTTTGACCAGTAAGATTCCCTTTCCTTTTCCATTCATAAAGTTTGAGATTGTGAATATTTCTAGTAAATAGTATTAGGAATATGTTGCACTGTAAATTTCAACCCAAACCTTTTGATAACTAGGATTACTATTTTAAGAAGAAAAATAAAAGTAAATCAAAAATACATAGATAATATTTTTTCTATATTTGTCTAATTAGGCTTTGTCTATTATGATAGTAAGCCAGAAAGACCCAGGTGTGATTCCCAGTTTTGAATGAGTTGGTTAATCTCAGCCAAGGCAACATTTCTGGTGTTACAATTGCTCTCTTGCCCAGGGCCAGCGAGGAGAAAAGTATAACAGGTTCCTGCTCCTGCTCACTTTTCAATTATTTTTGCTGGGAAGTGTGATGCTCTCTGCTGTCTGCACTCACAGTTCATTTCAGGCCCTTAAGAAAAACTCAGCCTCTCTCAGATTAAGGCAAGTTATATTCTGACAGTCCTGAAGTAATTCATTAATTTCTGTGGCTGAAGAACTAAATATACCTGGGCAAGTTACTAAAGAGATATGAGAGGTGACAGACAGGATTAGTGATTGAGTACTAGACCGAGCTGGGTTGGTAGTACGACTGACAGATGCTTGGCACACTGACCAACACTGGGAATATGGCTAGCATGAAGACCTAAGGCAAGGTCTTACCAAAGAGTCTGAAAGTCAGTATAGCATAGATTGGACTATCACTAGATACGTATAACAATACATTTGGAAATGGAAGTGCAGTAAGATTGCAGATATTTATGAGTGTAAAATATTAATTATGCATCGTTTAGCAGATTGTAATAGGTTAATGACTATTTTTATCTTGTGTAACTTGTTAGTCCCAACGCAAGCCAATATGTCATGATAGAAATCATTTCCAAGACTATTGTTATGGTCTGTCATATTCTAAAGACAGATAGCTAAAGGTACCTTTTATTACCTATCATGACATATTGGCTTGCGTTGGGACTAACAAGTTGCACAAGATAAAAATAGTCATTAACCTATTGAAATCTGCTAAACGATACATAATTAATATTTTACACTTATAAATTTCTGTCCTTCAGATGTCCCTCATTGGCCACGAGATGGGAAGTGGAACATTTTTTCCATTTCATGCACTAATACTGACTTTAGTCAAAATAACCTTATTTCAACGTGAAATAATTTTTGAAAATGAATTATCACGACCGATATCAAAAAAAACTTGAAGCTTTTTTTTTGCTTTGCATTCAATAGATTCAAGTTTGTCTGCGACAGCGTCGAGTCTGAAGCTAATCATCTCTATCCTGCCTTTGAGGAAATTGCTCAGGACTGTTACCTTCAGAAGCAGGTCCTGCTCTTCAGCTGCGCCGGCCACCACCCGAAATACAGGCGGCTCTGCCCCTGCAGAGACTTTCGCAAGGAGCAAGTGGCACTCTGTAAAGGGTGCTTGTGAGGTTTCAAGCTGTTTAAATATGAAGACTGGGGGGGGTGGCGGTGGCGGTGGGGAAAGAAATTCAACTATCCAGATAACGTAGTGTTTCCACACAATCAGTGCATCAGTGCTTCCACACAGTACAGAAAAAAAACACACGATGGACAAATTTCTCCATCTTCAATAGAAATATTGAAGAAACTGAGGAAATTCTACTACTGCACAGATTGCTTTGTTGTAAGAAAAGGCAAAGTGAACTTAAACAGGCAATATCCAAGCTGTGAACAATTTTAAGTTATTTATTTAAGTGTTTGCTTTTGTTGCATGCAAATGAGAAGTCCACGTGAACTTGTTTTGAACTTAAATACCTTCATGTCTAGATAATGTTTCAGACCACTCCTGTGATCATCAGTGACTCAGAACAGATATTTGAATCAAGAATCAATCATTCTGGAATTCACCGATGGATCCTTTTATTTAAGGATTGAGCCAGTTTTTGTTATATTTGTTACATGCACAATGTTACAGAACATAATGAGACCGAGGGTAATGTTTTTTTTATTTTTTTAGATTCAGTGCAAAACTGCAACTGTATTCCTCAAGTATTCAGTTAATCTAAATTGACTTTCTGCTCTATAGATATCTGTAGTTAGGGCAAGTGATTTGATGCAGCAAACCAACCTTAAAAATTCCAATATTTATGAATTTTAGAAAGATTTGTTGCCCAACGGCTGCAGTTGTACATAAGGAGCCCTGGAGGCAGTGACAATGCCGGTTTCTGGGAGGACTCATAAAAATCAACATTTCATTGTGCAGTACACACGTCTGCTGCATATATGACAAATAAAAATTGAATTGAATTGAATTGAATTCTGAGCAAATCTGAGTGACGACAAATGATTTACTTGTTCTAGCAATACTTATGTGGAGAAATGTTTGATGGAAGTGATCAAAATTGATAGTTTAAAATGAGCTAACCTCAACTCTTTGTCTGTATCATGTTTTCACTGAGAATTCCCCTGAAAATATTCATAAATATGAAATAAATATGATAAGAGCCCTTAGATGGGCAAAGATTTATTGCCGAAATATTTTAAATGCTTCATGCTTACTGCGTGTACATCACTTATATGTGTGGCTCATGAATAGAAAATCATTGCGCTAGATTGTGAAGTAGTTTGTTGTACTGAGGTGCTGAGGGGAAAATCTCTATGATCTTGAAATTATGCTGCAGCATAATACAGTACGTACAACTGGTCATCTTAAGTTCCTAATTCTGTTATTTTAGCAACAGTGGTAACCCATTCACCTCCACTAAAATAGCAGACAGAGGAATTTCAGCCAAATGCATTAAGCATTCACATTATCCCCCAACATTAATTTCAAGGCCTGTGATTTCAATGGTCTTTCTCATGGGGGATGTTCTTTGATTGAGAAGTTTCCATCTAGCTAATCTAGGAAATGGGAATCGCACCATTTAATGTCGCTAATGCTCCTAATCTAATTACCAGATAGCAGAGTTAATTTTATGGAAGCATTTTGTTTAAATAGGGCACAAGGTGAACAAACGTTTGATTTAAAAAATTGCATTGTTCCATTATCATACACAGCCTGCGAAACATTCCTTTTAACCAGCTTACTGAAGAACAAATGAGCAACCATTTTGTAAATCACAATGTAGCCCTCCTGAAATATTGCTCCCACGCCGGAGAGATGGGATGAAATCCAGCTCAAAGAAAATAAGTAAGTGCACAGCACAGCCCACTCACTATAAATCCTGCATCTGGCTGGAAAGGATAGGTCAGCATCATTCAAGTTTGAACATATTAAATGCAGAAATTGTTAAACTAGCCTAAAAGGAGGTTGGATCTGCTTCGATTGAGGTGCAGAGTATTGTTACTGAACTTCATTGTATTGTGACGTGCTTGAAACTGCCGCTACTCCAAGCACTAGTACGTTATATTTTAAAGCACTTTTATCCCTTTCTATAGTGAAAACTCTTATATACAAGCCATATTCAATTACTCCTCAAATCTATGTACCAGCTAAAGGTGAAATTGAAAAGGATCTAGGTGACAATAGATTGGACACTTCATATGCGAAATAACCTTGGAGCAACAACAAGATAATAGAACATGAAACTGTATTAAATTAGTAGAGCATAAATCGGAGGAGGTCATGCTGACACTGTGCAGTGATCTGATCAGAATTTTCCACCAGGCAATAACTGGGTGACCAGATGCACAAAGCCTGTCCCATCATAAATGCGCCAGGTATGCATCCCAGTGTATTTTCCGGTGAATGGGACCTGAGGGGGGAGATGTGCCCACCTCAGACAGGTGGGTGCTTCATTTCAATAATCATTTGGGGTGTGTCAGGTCTGTACACCAACTTTTCAACAATTTTTCTTCAGTTTTTTTTCTTGATTTTTTTCCCCCCACCTCTTAGCACTTAAATTCTCAAGAGCCTTTGTGTCAATTGATGTCAATTATTCATTTTTCCACCAACTACCAGCATCAATGAGTTTCACAGTGGCAATCTCTCTATCTAATATATCTGGAAGAGGAGGGCCTATGGAGGGAGGCCAAGCAGTTTAGGCTGCACAAATGATGCTCTGTGCCCACTACTTTGCTCTTTAGATCTCTCCAAACTTAGATATGAAGTTATGCTAATGAGCTCACCAGGAGAACTGTGTGTAAGCACCTTGCTTTCATTTCACTCTGTTTAAAACCAACCAATAGTCATCCTGGCTGTAATAATGCCACAAAAGGAAATCTTAGGGTATAAGTGAAGTCAATGGAAAATAAAGTCAGGTAGAATGTAAAACAGACTGCAATTCGCTATCGCCCTTTTTGCAGTACCACCCAAGATTAATGTATACCCCTTGGACTCTTGAGTACTGCGTCCAGTTTTGGTCACCTTGGCACAACAGAAATGTTCAGATCATGAAGTTAGTGGCAAGAGGAGCTACAGGGCTGATCGCTAATGTTAGATTGAATTATGAAAAGAGATTGGAGCAACTGGGGCTCTTTAGCCTTAGAATCATAGGGGGGGGAAATTCCCCGAGAGGGCCGTTTGGGGCGCTAAGACAAAACTGTTTGAAAAGTTAGCGCCAGGCACTAACCTTTACAAACATTTGAGAAATTCCCATTTTTTGTTCTAAGTGGGAAGTGGAGCTAAATCAAGCTTCACTTGCCCCTTGGAGAGCAAGTGGCAGGGAATGTCCCGATCTGGGGCGCTGTGCTGCCGCGTTGCAGGGCTCTTCCCTCAATTAAAGGGAAGGGCCCCCCGCTGCGAGCTCTGCATTTTCTTTCGGCATCTGCTAGAGTAGGAGTGCCGGGCTGACTGATCACAGCACTCAGCCCACGTCCGGTGCTCAGGAAAAAAAAAATTTCAATCGCCGATTTTTTTCATGTCGGCCGATCACCACGCCTTTAAATGGGGCCCCGCGAGAGGCCATCCTCACAGTTCGTGACCCCTGCAGTCGGTAACATCGCCCGGCACTGCTGCAGGACGCAAGGGGGAATTTTTCTCTCGCGCTATTGGGGCGCTGCGCCCGGAGATGATGTCATGATCTCCAGACGTAGAAGATCAGGGCGATACCCGGTACCCACTGGAGGCGCTAACGATACCCAGTACCCATAGGAGATGCTAACAATGGGAATTTCGCCCCCATAGAATGGTTACAGCACAGAAGGGGGCCATTCAGCCCATCGAGCCCATGCCAGCTCTCTGCAAGAGCACTTCAGCTTGTCCCACTCTCCCGCCCTTTCCCCTTAGCCCTGCAAATTTTTTTCCTTCGGGTACTTATCCAATTTTGAAAGCCACGATTGAGTCTGCCTCCACTGCCCTTTCAAGCAATGCATTCCAGATCCTAACCACTCGCTACATAAAAAAGTACTTCCTCATGTCACCTTTGGTTCTTTGAAAGAAAGCTATTAAGGCTACGATATTAAATGGTAGCGATAGGGTAAATCTGGAGCATTTCTCCAGGGTAAGGGCAAAGGAAAAAGCTAAAACTGGTAAAAGTTTAGGACTGACATCAGGAAAAACCTCTTCATGAAATGCATGATCAACACTTTGAAAAGTCATCCATACTTCAGTCAAGATCTAGTTGAATGGCGTGATGGAGGGATTGTACGTTTGTTTTCCTAGATGAATGAAGTAAGTAAGCAGAACAGACTCCCTTTTCTGTATGTATCATAGGATTCTGTGAATATTCCCATTTGAGTTTTTAATACTATATCACTCGAGTTACAACTACGCTACCCCTTTCATGTTGGTGCAAAATGCTTTTGAGGGCACATCAATGCAAAAGTAGCTCAGGATTCAGGTTGACAATCTAAGTCAAGAGATGTGAGACCAGCTCCAGTAAGTAACCTCACAGGGCCTACCATTTGCACCAAGTACAGTATAACCCTAAGTCAGTGCAAAGCTACATTTGAAGTGCCCTGGCAGTCCACTCGGCCTCCTGGGGCCTTTATAAACATATGTATCAACCTTTTTAATGCTGCGAGAAACTGATTGCCCCTGCCAGTGCTTTCCTAATATTAAAAGCTGCCTGGGTGCAAAACTCTGCCTACACACAGGTAAATACATGCTCCGAGATACATTGCGGTTGAATTTCCACAAGGATCCTCCCAATCAACCACCGTAACTTTAGCAGAGGATCTGTGGGAACCCCAGAAAAATATCTTTCATGTCGTTTCTCCGGCAGCTTCCACGGACATTCTGCCAGAGTTAGAGCGGACGATCAGGAGAACCCCCTGCAGAAATTCAACCCCATTGCCACTATATTTAGTGTAAGGTGCATTCAGCAGTATAACTCGGGTCTGCCATCTAAGCAGCCCCCTCTACAGATATTGGTCTTGATATAACTGCACCCTAGGTGGCATTCTCATCCTTGTTTTCAAATCCCTCCATGGCATCGCCCCCTCCCTATCTCTGTAATCTCCTACAACCCCACAACCCTCCAAGATCTCTGCGCACCTCCAATTCTGGCCTCTTGAGCATCCCCGATTTTAATTGCTGCACAATTGGCGGCCGTGCCTTCAGCTACCAAGGCCCTAAGTTCTGGAATTCCCTCCCTAAACCTCGTCACTTCTCTACCTCTCTCTGCTCCTTCAAGACGCTCCTTAAAACCTACCTCTTTCACCAAGTTTTTGGTCGTCTGCCCTCATATCTCCTTATGTGGCTCGGTGTCAAATTTTGTTTGATAACGCTCCTGTGAAGCGCCTTGGGACGTTTTACTACATTAAAGGTGCTATGTAAATGCAAGTTGTTGTTGTTGTGGCACCATTTTAATATTAAAAAGCTTGCATTAGTATAGCTTCTGGCCCTTTAAAATGCAACAGTCATCTTTTTCTGATTAAATGCTCGGGGGAAACAACTACAACAATGGCGAAAATTCGATGAATTATCCCCCAGTATTTTGCTTTTTTTGTATTTGTTTTTTTCCAACTAAAAACAAATGTTTATTACCTTTTTATCTGTAAAACGTTTTACAATGTTAATGTCTAATCTTAAAAACAGCGGACTAATGAGTCCTATAAGCATATACTACATAAAATTAACCGTATGGAAACAGGCCATTCAGCTCAGCTGGTTTATGCTGGTATTTATACTCCACACAAGTCTCCTCCTACTCTAATTATCTCCTCCCACACAACCCCATATTCCTCTATTTCATTTTTCCTCATGTATTAATCAAGCCTACCTTTAAATGCATCATTGCTCTCTGCTTCAACCACTCCCTGTGGCAGCGAGTTCCACATTCTCATCACTCTCTGTGTAAAGAAATTTCTCCCAAATCCTTTATGTGATCGGTTAGTGGTTATCTCTTGCTGTGGACCCACCCACAAATGGAAACAGTATCTCCACATGCACCCTATGAATCCCTTCATAATACTGAAGACCTCCATCAGGTCTCCTCTCGGTCTCTTTTTCCAAAGAAAAGAGCCCCAGCCTGCTCAACCTTTCCTAATTGTTGCATGCTCTCATTTCTGGTAACCTCCTTGGTCAATCTTTTCTGCACTTTCTCCAGTGCTTCAACATCCTTTTTGTAGTATGGAGACAAGAACTATACACGGCAATGCAAGTTTGGTCTAACCAAGGTTCTATATAAATGTAACATTGCCTCACTGCTGTTGTATTCTATTCCTCTAGAAATGAACTCCCTGTGGCAGCGAGTTCCACATTCTCCCCACTCGCTGTGTAAAGAGGTTTCTCCTAAATTTTTTATTTGATCGGTTAATGGTTATCTTATACTTATGCCTCTTGCTGCGGACCCACCCACAAGTGGAAACAATGAATTTGCCGGCGCTCAGAGGGCGGGTTTGGAGGCGGGTCCGCTGTCAAAATAGCAAAGGTTGACCGGGTAGGAAACCCGCTGTCAACCCACCTCTACGCAAGTCTCCCAGGTGTCGGGTCTGTCAGCAGAGAACTGACCCGACACCAAGCAGCGGCGGAGACAATTGAGCTCATTAAATGGCTTGTTAACAGCCAATTTAATGCTATTTTGAGCCTACCTTGCAATTTTACGTGCTTCCCCACGGGTTACCCGCTGCTCGGGGAACACGCCAGCTCACCCTGTCATGAGTTGAGTCTGCTCTGATGTATCTGATAAGCTGACAGCTGCAGAAGTGGTGTAAAGGATGCCATGTTGCAGATGTTCAGTTTCAGAGCGCACAAACTGTTGGTTACTGCATTTGTAATACATATAGAGATTTCTTTAGCTTGCAAGTGTTTAGATCCAACTGTATGTCCAGTGCCACCTCATTGGAACAACCTCTCTCACCATTGACAGATCGCTTCTGTCATCTCATCTGCAGCTGCCATCTATTCCAGCAACATCGGTGCCCTTGAAAAAGTCATACCTTGGTCCTCTGAATCCTTCCACGATCAGCCCTAACACCAACATCACCAGGCACACCAACATCACCAACAACATCACCAACCATCACCTGATGCTGCACAGGACAAAGGGCATCAGCCCCTGACAACATTACTGCCCGGGAGGCCATCGATGGCATCACCATGGCCAGATTTACTTCACTTGACGCTGTAAACCCTGGCTGCCACATGATGCGCCAGGTTGACACCATCCCACACTAGCACTGTAAAGCAACCCTATAATGTCCAAGCCATTCCATTCACACTCATCGCTATAGTGGTGCGGGGGAGGGGGGAAGCTATGTCTCAACATTGATTGGGACTCACTAAGACACTTCTCAAGGTGCGCACAGATCTGTCCAATAAGGTGGTGTTGAAAATATAGATTTCACTGTACGACAACACATTGCCAGAAACTTAACCTGGACATTGGCTAAACCTCTCAAGTGCCTACCCTTGTGTGTTGTTAGTTGATATGCTTGCAGTAGGATGAGGGTGAGTGTGAGGGGTGGCTAGTGAGATGGGGATGTGATAATGTAGATAGAGAGGGATGGGTGGAGGTGCAAGGTAAGTTGATGTGAGTAAGGATGTGCAGGAGTAGAGTAGGGAAGGCAGAGTGATGTGGATGTGATGAGTGGCACAGCAGGGTGAGGTTCAGTGTGGCTTGGCAGTAATGTTTTGTGATCTACTGAGATCATTGAAAGGTTGGCAACACTGCAGCCTGGTCCTCCTGATGACATCCCTGCCTGTGTCCTCCTGTGAAATGTGCAACCATACTGCATTGATCTCCTGGGGAGGTCTCTCCCGCCCATGGGAAGGGAAGAGAATCTCCCTGCGTGCTGTGACTTCCTCCATAAGCATATGGAGGGAGTCATGCGTGCACCTTTGTGAAGTGCTTGTCAGTGTTTGCAGCACCTCAATGCTGTAGAACACTGACAGAACAACTGGCAAAATCAATGTGGCCGTGGTCCCGTTAAGGAAACCGGCTGATGACACGTCATCAAATGAAGTCATCAGACCCTCTTCCCATTAACTGGCCAGGAACCCCGCAGGGCGGGCTTAACAAGGCCAATCTACGGAAAATCTTTTTGAGAGAGCAGCTGCAGATGGGAGCGGGACCAGAAACCACCAACCAGCTCTCCCGCCACCATCCCGCTTCCGGGAAAATCTAGCCCAATATCTCCGCAGACACCCTATGAGCCCCCTCATAATATTGAAGACCTTATTAGGTCTCCTTTTGGTTGCACTCTTTATGGCCTTATCAATAAGTGTTGCTACTTTTAGCGATTTATACATGTGAATTCCCAAATCTCTTTACTCCTCTTCCCCATTTAGTTTCTTACCTTCCAAGGAATAAGTGGCCTCCTTATTCCTCCTACCATAATGAGCCACCTCACACTTTGCGACATTGAATTTCATTTACCATTTATCCGCCCACTCTGTAAGCCTGTTTATGTCTTTCTGTATTTTGGTGCAGTCCTCCATATTATTAGCTTTACCCCCAATTTGGTATAATCTGCAAATTTTGATACCATGCCTCCAATTCCTGAGCCCAAATCATTTATGTAAAATGGTAAACAACAGTGGTCCCAGCACAAATCCCTATGGGCACCACTTCCCACTTTCTGCCAGTGTGAGAAACCTCCCTTAACTCCTATCCTCTGTTATCTGTTTTGTAGCCATCCTTCAATCCATGCTACCTGACCCCCGACTCTGCACGCTCTGACCTTCATCATTCGTCTCTTATGTGTCACCTTATCGAAGTCCTTCTAAAAGTCCATGTATACCACATCTACTACATTGCCCTTGTCTACTCCTTCTGTTACTTCTTCAAAGAATTGAATAATGTTGGTTAAACATGACCTTCCTTTCAGAAATCCATGCTGACTTTTTTATTACATTCTCTGTCTTTAGATGTTTTGTTATCTCATCTTTTAGCAAATATTCTAGTATCTGTCTGACGTTAAGCTAACTGGTCCACAGTTCCCTGGATTAGTTCTATCTCCCATTTGCTGTCTGCCAGTCCTCTGGCACTATTCCCTTTACTTTTGAATTTTTATATATAGACACTTGTGCTTGTGCTAGCTCCTCCGTAGTTTATTTTAGTACCCATGGGTGCAATCCATCTGGACCCAGGGTTTATCAAAACAAATGAGGGAAAATTAGAACTTGGGTTATGTCAGAATTAAACATAAATGGATTTACTTATGTGTGTGTATCTTAATATACATAGACACACAGATTCACACATACATTTCACTGTCATGTCCTTTAATAAATAACTAAAAATATATAAATATGTATGTAAGTTGTTTGCGGCATTGCTCACAGCCAGTTGATGATTGCAAGTTTTTTATGTGCAAGTTGGTGATGAAGTTAGCAGAGAGCACCATCTACTGGTCATTACAGGCAACTGTACAAACAGGATTTCCATTCCAAAGTATTTCCAGCATTTTCTGTTGTTTTTCCATTCCAAATGTTCATGTGGACAGTTTCGATATTAAATATTGACATATAGAAGAATGAGTAAAAATTGTGACAGCAGGAAATTAATGCGCACATAGTTATCTTGTATGTGCACTTCCTATTAAATGCCCTATTGTCACAATCTTTGGTTGTTTTATATATATAATATATATATACCCAACTACATCTGGGATATATTGCTTGGTATATGTAAGCTCATTCTTGTAAATGTTGTAATTTTGATATATTTATGTTGTTAAAAGTCTTATTTCCAATACTTTCAGCTGAGGGAGAGAGCAAGATGGCAAAGTATTTTCAAAAAATATATCGAGCAAAATGAGTGGATTCCCATCTTTTGTTTATTGGTTCTTTTGCTGACTGCTGATTGTTAGCTGGTTGTTTTCATACGTCATGAGTGGTGTTTTTTGTTGGTGGTTTACGTACCCACTTTGCTGTCTTTTGATTGATACTTTCCTTACCAGTTCAGTTGTCATTTGTTGCTATTTCATCCATTTGAAAATGTTACTCACGCACCTACAAATATGATACAGAAATTTGCACATAAAATGGTGTGCACCCTGAGTGTTACAGACAAAATACACACTAGACATAATGAGGGACATTTGGAGGCCTCCCATCCAGCAGAAACAGGGTGCCCCAGAAATAGTGGGTTAGGACTTACTGCCTCATTCCAATCAATGGTATAATGCTGCTATATTTTCCAAGGGCCTACCAGTGGGAGGCAGGAGCATCCACCTGAGCCAGGCGATAGACCCTCTTGATATGAAAATCGGGATCCTATAACCTACACAGGACCTTGATTGCCATTTTAAGACTGAACTGGGTGGGGTGCGCTGTGCAAGTTCTTCACAGTTTCAGCTGGCGGTCCAGCCAAAGAGGAGCCCAAAAAGGTAAATTTTTACTAATTTTTGTGGGGCCGGGAGGAGCAGGGGTGCTCCGCAAAAGCAAGCCGGGCCGTTGCCGCATCGGGTCCTCTCCTTCGAGGAATGGATCCCCTCCCTCGGACCTACCTTTCCCTGGGCCCGGAGGCCAGCCAGGCTGTCAGATATTGCAGCGGCACGATGCCGACAGTCTGCTCCAAGACACTGGGTTCCCGCTTGCAGCCCGACGGCTGTACGTTAATGATGCCTGATCCTCAAAATAGACTGGGCCGCACGTCGGCACTTTTGTGCAACTGGCTGGTGCACTCTATCAATGGACAGCTCAAACACTGAACTGAGGGAAAATCTAACCCAGTGTTTTTATATATATTGGCCTCTACTATGGCATTGCTCACGGTAAGTCAAAGGATGTTCTGCTCTAATTGGACAGTAACATTATACCACGTAATCACAATTAATTATTCTGCTGCTAAAGTATACGTATGTGCCCTTTAGGGTTATTAATTCTAATTGGTGCTAAGTAAATATAGGGAAAGTTCAATCTAAGGTTAATTGCTTTTCATGTTGGAGACGAGAAACATGGCTTTATTTCTGGGAGAGTCAATTAAGAGCCTGGAGACATTATGGCTTTGATATTTCCTGCTCCTGGAGAATTGTTTTTTTTTCATGCATTGCAAATGATTACTTTTGTTTCTTTATATTATTTTGGAGTGTGATACAGATAGACAGTGTGTGACATTTGTTATGTGCTGGATGCCTAAACTATGATGGACAGGAAGTGTGTGCATACGTAAAGCTTTCATATTATAGATCTTCACTCTGAAAATAATGCAGCTCTTCAAATGAAAACTACAGGTATGTTTATTTCTTCACAATTGATCCGTGCTTGACTTAGTGGGAATAACGTTCTGACCGTGCTGCTAGTAAGGAGATTCTCCAACTTTGGCACATATTGGAAACTTGGGCGCGCACTTCCCATGAGTAGGCACAGCGCATTCCCTAATTTTCAGTGGACCAGGCTCCCTAGCAGGAATGCAAGGTTGGAAAATTACCCCTAATATTGCCTCATCTCAGCTTTGATTTGGTCCTCTGGCCAATTTCTGGTTGGCAGACAGGAAGCAAAGAGTTGGAATAAACGGATCTTTTTCCGAGTGGCAGGCAGTGACTAGTGGGGTACCGCAGGGATCGGTCCTTGGACCCCAGCTATTCACAATATATATTAATGATGATCTAGACGAGGGAACTAGATGTAATTTCTCCAGGTTTGCAGACGACTCAAAGCTGGGTGGGCGTGTGTGCTCTGAGGAGGATGCCGAGAAACTCCAGTATGATTTGGACAGGTTGGGTGATTGGGCAGAAGCATGGCAGATGCAGTATAATGTGGATAAATGCGAGGTTATCCACTTTGGTGGCAAAAACAGGAAGGCAGATTATTATCTGAACGGCAATAGATTGGGAGAAGGGGAAGTGCAACGAGACCTGGGTGTCCTTGTGCACCAGTCGCTGAAGGTAAACATGCAGGTGCCGCAGGCGGTTAAGAAGGCAAATGGTATGTTGGCCTTCGTAGCGAGAGGATTCGAGTACAGGAACAAGAATGTCTTGCTGCAGTTGTACAGGGCCTTGGTGAGACCACACCTTGAGTATTGTGTGCAGTTTTGGTCACCTTATCTGAGGAAGGATGTTCTTGCCATGGAGGGAGTGCAGCGAAGATTCACCAGACTGATACCTGGGATGGCAGGAATGACGTATGAGGAGGGATTGGGTCGATTGGGCTTATACTCGTTGGAGTTTAGAAGAATGAGAGGGGATCTCATTGAAACTTATAAAATTCTAACAGGACTAGACAGACTAGATGCAGGAAGGATGTTCCCGATGGCAGGGGAGTCCAGAACCAGGGGTCACAGTCTAAGGATAAGGGGTAAACCATTTAGGACAGAGATGAGGAGGAATTTCTTCACCCAGAGAGTGGTGAACCTGTGGAATTCTCTACCACAGAAGGCAGTTGAGGCCAATTCACTAAATATATTCAAGAAGGAGTTGGGTATATTTAAGGCTAAAGGGATCAAGGGATATGGGGAGAAAGCAGGGACAGGGTACTGAATTTGGATGATCAGCCATGATCTCATTAAATGGCGGAGCAGGCTCGAGGGGCTGAATGGCCTACTCCTGCTCCTATCTTCTATGTTTCTATGTTTCTTTGGTGGTAGTATCTGATTTTCTGTTCTGGCAGACAAGTCAGACTGACTGGGGAACAAGTTGTGACAAAAGGGCAGATTTTCGTAGTTCTTACCCACCATCGGAGTGTGTCAGAAAATCGCGGGTGGGCTCATAAGCTACCCTGCCACAGGCAAGAACTCTCAAAATCTATCCTCAAAGGTAGTATTTGTCTGTGGTGTATTTTCTTTATTTGAGATTAAAACTAAGTCTGCTTAAAGAAATAACCCAGTCTTGGAGTTGCACATCCCATTATGCCTGAGTAAGAGCTCCCTTTCTAAGTTTATTGCCAACCAATTTCAGAGATTTGTCAGTCAGTGAAATTAAATTAGCTCACTAACAGGGGTAGTGTGACATGCTTTGTTATTGTTCCATGTTAGGAGGAGCATTATGAAACAGATTGAAATTCACTCTAAACTTTATCCTCCCTGTTCGCCTATTACATGTAACATAAACCCACTTGCTGCTTTGTCTCACAAGAGTGTTCATCAGTCCACCATCTGGAAGATAGGAGAAATGCACATGGAGGTATGTGTGAGATTACAGTATCCAGTTCACACAAGGGGTTTCATTCTTACGAACCCTGGGTCATGCAATCATAGGACTAAATAACGAGCTCGAAAAGAAACTCCACTCAATTACCTTGACAGGGAGGGTTTCCATTTCCTGACTGTACATCCAGGAGGTGTTTGTGGAGTGGGTCATTCTGCCCTCTGAAGGAGGTAGTGTAGATACAGGGCATGAGTTGGGAGCGGAGAGAATAGGAAAATAATTCTGACACAAACTACCTGTGTTCTTCCATTTTTTTAAAATTCTGAAACAGCTTTAAAGCAGATACAAAGCATTGTTCATACAGTATATTGTCCGAGAAAAATTATGGATCTCCAAATATGGTTTGCCTTATCTTTCTTGTAGCCTTTTACCTAAAAATGGTTCCCATATCAGCAACATGAAAAAAAAATACAATTTAAAAGAAAGGGAAGTAAAGTAGTAATATCTTGTATGGCTCAGTGTAAACAAGTAACTTTTTCTTATTGATGTTTTTTTTAAAGATTAGAGGGTAGAGTTTTCGCTTTGGGCGCAATCGGCGATCTGGGCGCAAATTGCACGCAAAATCGCACTCGTTTTTTTTCTCTCAAGCTTCCACTGAAACTCATTTGCATATCGCCGAATGTAAAATCTCCCATGAACCAGCGCGATCGGGCAGCATTTTAGAAGGTCTTTTTTGTTTCATTTTTGCTTTAAAAAATATTCCGTGATAAATTTAAGAGTGGTAACTCGGTGTCGCTTTAGTAATACAGCTGAAAATGGATTTATCACAAAAGATAAGCATTTTTAATCTGAGTGTCTAGTTCACCACCTGTGACTATTCCGAATTTAAATAACTGAAAATAACTAAAAAACTAGACAGATCCATTTACTAGTTATATTGGTGTACAGTAGCCAGTTTCTTAGTCAATTAAAAAATATATATATTCTGAAGCTTTTAAAACATTCATTAGTGTCCGTGCGCCCAAAAGAAGCAGCTTAATTTTAAGAGCCTCCGCGAAGGCCCGCAAACGCGCACAATTAATGGAAACTCGCCATGGTGATTAATTCGATCTGGGGGCATGGCCAGTTTTGTGGGCGGGGCTAGCTTCTAGCGTGATGATTTATAAACTAGTGTAAAAGATCGTGGAAACTCAATTTGCGCTGAATGTAATTTACGCTTGAAATTCCTCGAACTTTTTGCACTGGTTTGGCCGATTTCAGCTGAATTGTGCTGAAAAAAACAGCGCAACCTAGTGGAAACTCCGGGCCAAGACTCTGGGTATTGTCAAATCTGCAGCAAAAGCAGGAGATTGAAAGAGTTGAGCCACCTCTGACTGGTGGAGGTTTTTTTTTACTAGAATTGGCTGTCTGTGCGGCTTGTAACATACAAAAATATATAATTACACCAGAATGACACCCCTGTAGGCATAAAAATACATCTCCCTTCTCCTTCTGACCCCATCTCAAGGAGTGGGGGGCGGGGGGAACAGCAGATAATTGACAAATCACTCAAATACTATAAGGACCTATGACTGGACAAATGATGTAGAACACTATTAGAATGTGTTAAGACTTCAATTCTTTCATAAGAACATAAGAAATAGGAACAGGAGCAGGCCATTCGGCCCCTCGAGCCTGCTCTGCCATTTAATGAGATCATGGCTGATCTGATTTTGGCCTCAACTCCACTTTCCCACCCGCTCCCCATAACCCTCGACTCCCCTGTTGCTCAAAATCTGTCTATCTCAGCCTTGAATATATTCAATGACTCAGCCTCCACAGCTCTCTGGGGTAAAGAATTCCAAAGATTCACGACCATCTGAGAAGAAATTCCTCCTCATCTCCGTCTTAAATGGGCGACCCCTTATTCTGAAACTATGCCCCCTAGTTCTAGATTCCCTGACTAGGGGAAACATCCTCTCAACATCTACCCTGTCCAACCCCCTCAGAATCTTATGTTTCAATAAGATCACCTCTCATTCTTCTAAACTCCAATGATTATAGGCCCAACCTGCTCAACCTTTCCTCATAAGAATATGTTTCCATCCCAGGAATCAACCTAGTGAACCTTCTCTGAACTGCCTCCAATGCAAGTATATCCCTCCTTAAATAAGGGGACCAAAACTGTACGCAGTACTCTAGGTGCGGTCTCACCAGCGCCCTGTACAGTTGTAGCAAGACTTCCCTACTTTTATACTCTATCCCCCTTGCAATAAAGGCCAACATTCCATTTGCCTTCCTAATTACTTGCTGCACCTGCATGTTAACTTTTTGTGTTTCATGTACAAGGATACCGAAATCCCTCTGTACCGCCACATTCTGTAGTCGTTCTCCATTTAAATAATATTTTTCTTTTCTATTCTTCCTACCAAAGTGGATAACTTCACATTTTCCCACATTTTCCTTCTATGAAAGTTTTGTCCGAAGCTTTCACAAGAACTGTCACAAGCTCGCATTTATCATTTAACTACCAGACTTCCTAAGTATTGTCCAATGCATACACAAAGTGGCATTTTGATAATATACTAGGTTGGTATTGCTCATTAACCAACAACAATGTCATTCTCTCTTTATGTAATTGTCTCTGCTCAACTCCCACTCTCTTTGTTTTCTCACTCTCCCTGTATTTCTGTTAGTCGTCCATTCTTCCTAGTCCCACTGTTCTCTCACTGTATGGCTATAGGACACTAGTTTGGATTCTCCACTCCTGGCCATCCGTTCTTTCAGCATAAAGCCAGTGGTTGAGAGCAGAAAATGGGTGGGCATTCCATTGTGCTGGACAATGTTCGCTGTCATTTATTTTTGGGTGCACGGCCCCTTTAACAGGCTGCGCGACCCATTCAATTTCCGGGCATGCGCGGTTTTTCCATTTAAAAGCCGGTGAGCCAGCTGCGCGGGACCTCGAGACTGCGGCCGGGAACATTGGTGCTGGAACTCTGACCCTCTTTGTACTGCCTCGGATTGTTCTGTAGGAACCACATGACCTGCAGGATTGAAAACTCACTCCATTTCTTTTCTTCCATTAATTTGAGCAGCTTGCTGAGGAGCGCTTCACCGAAAACATCCATCCCATCCCCAATACACCAAAAGTCGCACAATCTTCACTACCATCCTTACTACCACCATCTGATTAACTTCCTTCAATCCAGCCATATGGGTCCTTCCCTCTCTTCACTACAAATATAAACACCAGCACCAAATCCAGAACATAAAACAAATATATCAAACAACGTAATTTCATCTCTATCTAACAGTTAACAGAAATAATTATGAATTACCCTTGTGCAAACCCTTAGGCTGGAATTTTACCGGCGCTGAGAGAATGGGATTGGAGGCGGGTCAGCTGTGAAATTTGAAATGATTGACAGCGGGGAGGGACCCCGCTGTCAAACCACCTCCACGCGAGTCTCCCAGGTGTCGGTTCTGTCAGCGCTGAACAGACCGACACCAAGCAGCGGGGGAGGCAATTTAGATCATTAGCTGGATTGTTAAGAGGCAATTAAGTATTATTGTTAGTTTACCTTTAGATTTTTAGAGTTCGCCAATGGCTTCCCCGCTGCTCGGGGATCACTTCAGGTAAGGAGGTCAGGTGTTGTGTCAGCATAGGATGATTTCTTTACTTGACAGCTGGAAAAATGGTCTATAAAAGCTCCTATTTCATAGGTCTTCACTTTCCAAGGTTAGAAGCTGTTGCTTACTCCATTTGGAAGACAGATTGAGCTTTATGCAGCTTGCAAGTTTTTGGAGCAAACTCTCCATCCACTGTCACCTCATTGGAACAACCTCTCTCACCACTGACAGTTCGCTTCTGTCCTCTCAACCTCACCTACCATCTATTCCATCAGCATCAGCCTTTGAAAAAATGTCACCTTGGTCTTCAGAATCCCACCACAATCAGCCCCAACACCAGCAGCACCAGGCACACCAGCAGCACCAACAACACCACCAACATTCTCCGCAATCAACTGATGCTGCACGACAGAGGGCATCAGCACCCGACCACATTGCTGCCCGGGACGCCAGGGATGGCCTCACCATGTCCAGATTTACTTCACTTGACACTATGCACCCTGGCTGCCACATGATGCGCCAGGTTGGCACCTCCCCACACCAGCACCATAAAGCATCCCTACAATGCTCAGGCCATTCCTTTCACACTCATCACCATTGCGGGGGGTACTGTTATGTCTCACCATTCACTGCGACTCACTAAGCCACTTCCAAAGGTGCACACAAATCTGTCCAAGAATGCAAAGTGTTGAAAATAAAGATCTCAATGTTTGACAGCACATTACCAGAAATTTCACATGAACATTGGCTAAACCACCCAAGTGCCTACCCTTGTGTGTTGTTAGTTGATATGATTGCACTAGGATAAGGGTGAATGTGAGGGGTGGCTAGTGAGATGGGGAAGTGATAATGTAGATAGAGAGGGATGGGTGGAGGTGCAAGGTAAGTTGATGTGAGTAGGGATATGCAGGAGTAGAGTAGGGAAGGCAGAGTGATGAGGATCTGATCAGTGGCACAGCAGGGTGAGGTCGAGTGTAATAAAAACAGAAAATGCTGGAAATCCATGGCGCCCTGGTCCATTCTTTTATCACCCCTAACACCCCATCCCCTTCGCCCAGCACCTTCCCGTGCAAGCGCAGGAGATGCAACACCTGCCCTTTTACCTCCTCCCTTCCCACTGTCCAGGGCCCCAAACACTCCTTCCAGGTGAAACAGCGATTTACTTGTACTTCTTGCAATTTCATATACTGCATTCACTGCTCACGATGCGGTCTCCTCTACATTGGGGAGACCAAATGCAGATTGGGTGACCGCTTTGTGGAACACCTCCGTTCAGTCCGTAAGGGTGACCCCGAGCTTCCGGTCGCCTGTCACTTTAATTCTCCGCTCCACTCCCACTCAGACCTCACCGTCCTCGGCCTCTTGCATTGTTCCAATGAAGCTTTAAGCTCGAGGAACAGCACCTCATCTTTCGATTAGGCACTTTACAGCCTTCTGGACTCAACACAGAGTTCAACAATTTCAGACCATAACCTCAGCCCCATTCTTGTTTTTCTTTAATTTTCTCTCTCACATGGCAGCTGTCGATCATTCTGCCATTGCCATTTACACTTCATCTAGAGCCATCTTTTGTTTCTTAACTTGTCCCATTAACATCTCCTTTTGCCTTGCACCATCTCTTAATGTCTCTTAATCTCTCCTACCTTCCATCCTATCACAGACCTTCCCTTTTGTTCTTTCCCCCCCCCCTTTCCCTGCCCCTGCACTTGCTTAAAAACCTGTTCGATCTCCAGCTTTTTCCAGTTCTGACGAAGGGTCATCGACCTGAAACGTTAACTCTGTTTCTCTCTCCACAGATGCTGCCTGACCTGCTGAGTATTTCCAGCATTTTCTGTTTTTATTTCAGATTTCCAGCATCCGCAGTATTTTGCTTTTGAGGTTGGGTATAGCTTGGCAGTAACGTTTCGTGATCTACTGAGATCATTGAAAGGTTTGCGCCACTGCAGCCTGGTCCTCCTGACGACATCCCTGCTTGTGTCCTCCTGTGTAATGTGCAACCAGACTGCGTTGATCTCCTGGGGAAGTCTCTTCGGCCCATTGGAAGGGAAGAGGGCCTCCCTGCGTGCTGTGACTCCCTCCATAAGCATATGGAGGGAGTCATGGGAGAGCCTGGGTGCAGCCGTGCACCTCTGTGCTGTGCTTGTCAGTGTTTGCAGCACCTCAATGCTGTAGAACACTGACAGAACAACTGTCAAAGTAAATTTGGTCGTGGTCTATTTAAGGAAACCAGCTGATGACGCGTCATCAAATTATGTCATCGGAGCCACTTCCTTTTAATTGGCTGGGAACCTTGCTGGGTGGGCTTAACAAGCTCAATCATCGTAAAATCACTTCAACAGAGCGGATGGAGCAGCCAGCGGGCTGGGACCATGCTACTGACCCCGGCCGCCTCGGACCCGCCTCAGGGTAGGCGAAATCGCAGCCATAGTGCCTGTCTTGTGTGCTCCTTTGAAGTGTATCCCTAGTGGCTACAGCTTGGGAGGTGGAAGGCTGCTCAGCTTCCATTGAGGACACCTCAGATGGTCGGGGTGGGCGACCCCGTGGAGCTGTGAGCCTTGAGGGTCCAGCTGCAGACTGCAGCATCACAGCGTGGGCTAGGTCAGTCTGGCACAGCTGGATGTGTAACACTAACAAAGGTACTGGTAGAGTGGCAGGCTGGAGGAGCAGGCATACTGTCATAGAGTTATACAGCACAGAAAGAGGCCCTTCGGCCCATCGCGTCCGTGCCGGCCATCAGGCCCTGTCTAATCTAATCCCATTTTCCAGCATTTGGTCCGTAGCCTTGTAAGCTATGCAATTTCAAGTGCCCATCCAAATGCTTCTTGAATGTTGTGAGGGTTCCTGCCTCTACCACCCTTTCAGGCAGTGAGTTCCAGATTCCAACCACCCTCTGGGTGTAAAAGTTCTTCCTCAAATCCCCTCTAAACCTCCTGCCCCTTACCTTGAATCTATGCCCCCTTGTTATTGACCCCTCTACTAAGGGAAAAAGTTCCTTTCTATCTACCCTATCTATGCCCCTCATAATTTTGTACACCTCAATCAGGTCCCCCCTCAGCCTTCTCTGCTCCAAGGAAAACAACCCCAGCCTGTCCAGTCTTTCTTCATAGCTGAAGCGCTCCAGCCCAGGTAACATCCTGGTGAATCCCCTCTGCACCCTCTCGAAAGCAATCACATCCTTCCTATAGTGTGGCGACCAGAACTGCACACAGTATTCCAGCTGTGGCCTAACCAGCGTTTTGTACAGCTCCATCATAACCTCCCTGCTCTTATATTCTATGTCTCAGCTAATGAAGGCAAGTATCCCATATGCCTTTTTAACCACCTTATCCACCTGTTCTGCTGCCTTCAGGGATCTATGTACATGCACACCAAGGTCCCTCTGATCCTCTGTCTTTCCTAGGGTCTTACCATTCATTGTGTATTCCCTTGCCTTGTTAGTCCCTCCAAAATGCATCACCTCACACTTTTCAGGGTTAAATTCCATTTGCCACTGTTCCGCCCATCTGACCAACCCATCTATATCGTCCTGCAGACTGAGGCTACCCTCCTCGCTATTTACCACCCCACCAATTTTCGTGTCATCTGCAAACTTACTGATCATACCTTTTGCATTCACATCCAAATCATTAATGTAGACCACAAACAGCAAGGGACCCAGCACCGATCCCTGCGGTACCCCACTGGACACAGGCTTCCAGCCACAAAAAACAACCTTCGACCATCACCCTCTGCCTTCTGCCACGAAGCCAGTTTTGGATCCAATGTGCCAAGGCACCCTGGATCCCATGGGCTCTTACCTTCTTGACCAGTCTCCTATGAGGGACTTTATCGAAAGCCTTACTGAAATCCATGTATACCATATCCACTGCACTACCCTCATCCACACACCTAGTCACCCCCTCAAAAAATTCAATCAAATTAGTCAGACATGATCTTCCCTTGACAAAGCCATGCTGACTATCCCTGATTAATCCTTGCCTCTCCAAGTGGAGACTAATTCTGTCCCTCAGAATTTTTTCCAATAATTTCCCTACCACTGATGTTAGGCTCACTGGCCTGTAATTCCCTGGTTTATCCCTACTACCCTTCTTGAATAATGGTACTACGTTAGCTGTTCTCCAGTCCTCTGGCACATCCCCTGTGGCCAGAGAGGTTCTGAAAATTTGTGTCAGAGCCCCTGCAATCTCCTCCTTTGTCTCACACAGCAGCCTGGGATACATCTCGTCCGGGCCTGGGGAGTTATCCATTTTAAGCCTGCTAAAACCACCAGTACCTCTTCCCTCTCGATGCTAATATGTTCAAGTATATCACAGTCCCCCTGCCCAATTTCTATGACTATATTGTCCTTCTCCATAGTGAACACAGATGCAAAAAAATCATTTAAAACCCCACCTACATCTTCTGGCTCCACACACACATTGCCACTTTGGTCCCTAATGGGCCCTACTCTTTCCCTAGTTATCCTCTTGCCCTTAATATACTTATAAAACGTCCTGAGAGAGGACAGCACGTGCCTCTCTCATGGAGCCAAGGCCACTCTCTTGGGATTGCACATCAGCGCTCCTGCAGCTCTGTGCAAGAGCAGAATGCAGGACTAATATGACTCTCTGGAAGCCCCTGTCAACACTGTGAGCTGCCATGGAAGCTGTCCGAGCTGTCAGCAGAGATGGGACCCACTATCATGTTCATGGAGCTGACCACTCGCTCCATGGTTGGACAGAATGGTCTCCATGCTCTGCCCAACACAAGTTGGAGCTGAACCTCCCCACGGTCTGAGCCATTGCACGCAAGCTCTCTGGCAGGTTGCCCAGTCTGCATAACATTTCCTGGTGTATGCCCATCAACCTTCTTTGGTACAGTGGGCTCTTGAAGTCAGCTTCTGAGTCCACTGTAGCAGAGCTGTTAAGTGAACTTGACCTCCAGAAAGCTGACCCCTGTCAGGTCCTATCCCCAGGTCTAGCTCCTGCACACTTGTGGCCGGTGAGTCACCATGGGAAGACCCCTCTAAAGTACGTGTGGTACCAGTCTTTGAGCTGAAAGTTGCTATGGTCAGATCGAGCGGTGCTGCATCTTCAGGAAGGCTGCCCTCCTCTCCTGCACTGGCACATGGACCATGACATTTTCAGCATCTGAAATGACAAAGAGAGACAAGGGTTAGTTTTCAGAGTAAAGGGAGAGCAATGAGAGATGAGTGGCTGCTGAAAGCAGCTGCCGTTTGCCATGTTGAGTGTGTTTAGGGTGAGATAGAAGAAGTAAGAAAGGAAAAAGAGGATTGGTGTGTAAAAAACCCTGCAACGTCTTGTCACGCGCTGCCACTCACCACGACCATGACTCTTGCACGCTTGTGATGGCCAGAGGGGGAAAGCGTGTACAGGCAAGCTCTCCCTGCTCCGGCTGCCACCTCCTGCTGCATGTTGTGCGTGACCTCCTCCTGCAAGAAAGAAAGGGAGTGGGTTAGTGACAGCCTATTGACATGTTTAGAGAATGTGCTTGTCGTGGTAGAAGAATTTGTATGTTGTGTGGAAAATGCGAGGTCTGGGGAAATGAGGGTTGCTATAATGATGAGAGTAGGGGGTACAGAGTGTGGGACTAGGAGGAGAAGTGAAGTGTGCTGCAGTGATTGTAGGAGAGTGAGGGAAGTGAGGGCGGGAGTATTATGATTAGTGTGGCCGAAGGTGTGAGGAGAGAGTAATTGATGTGAGAATTATTGCTGGATGATTTATACTCTAATAACGATGTGCGCAGTAAGCTCGCCATTATTTTCCCAGCAAATTCTGGGCCAATAAATGGTAAGAAATTACTTTCACATCTCTTTTGTGTATTTTTCTATTTAGTTAGTGAAGCATCGTGCAACCTGGCAAGTGTCGGTCGTGTGCATGTTAATACCCGAGGTTAAATCATACTGAACAATAATTTGTTATATCATACAAAAGAATTGTGGATTTACACGATACTTACAGTACATGAAGCTGAGATTCGCACAGACCCAGACAATAGAATGCAAGACATGAGTGAATTGTCCACATTTAGCCAGTGTGTATAGAAAATGTACAGGTAGATTGTAATTTGACACGGATAAATAGCCTCAACCTTGTCTAGAAGTCTAACGACAATAAACAACCAATCAATGGGTTTGCTGATATAAATGAGAAACGGTGTTGAATGACATTTAGAATGTCATAAAATCAATGATTAAGGTGCAATGGTTCAGTATCCCTGCTGTCAGACAAAAAGATATGGTTCTGACATTTTAAGTATAATATGAGCATTCAACTGAATTCAAGTTACGTTTGGATTAAATCATATTTTACACTCTGTTAAATGCTGGACAAAACTAAATAAGACATCAATCTAGTCAAGTAAGAAATGGTTACAAACAGTAAAAATGCTGCAGTAACTCTCTCCCTCTCGAGTCTGTGATTTAAATCCATACTGTAATGCATGCATGCTTGATGCAGAAGTCTTTGTTAGGTTTGAAACTTATGCAATGACCTTGCCATTTCAGATGCTTGCTTACAAAGGACCCATTCATCTGAGGCTTATATGGTAATAGGCCATAAAATCCAATTACTAGTTTTAAACTAATTTTTCTTCAACATAAATTATGCTTTTGGAAATGTTTATCAACTGCCCTTAATATGCTTTCTAATTTTGCATTCACAGCTCTTCTAGTATATCATGACGCCCCCCTCCCCCCCCACCACAAACCGCGATCGGACCTCCAACCCCACCCCACCCCCACCCCAACGATCTCTCCCACCGCCCCGCTAGACCTACCTGCTCCCAGCCCAGTTCGGCTGCAGCCTTTCCCACCCGACGAGCAGCCAGCCTGTCAATCAGGCTGGCTGTGCTGGGTGGAAAACCTACAGTGAAAAAATTTAAAGACGGAACTGCAGGTCGTTCAGGAAACCCGTACTTCCGGGTTTCCCAACCTCAAAAACAGCTCCTCCCTCTCCCTCCCTGCCTCCAAGCTAACATCCAGCCCAGAGCATCTGAACTGAGAACTTGTAAAACAAGGATTAGAACACGATGACAACACTGACAAGAGAATCATCGAAGAGAAGACCGAGGGATGACCTGATAGAGGTCTTTAAGTTCATGAAAGGGTTTGATAGGGTAGATGTAGTGAAGATGTTTCCACTTGTGGGGGCAATAAATATAAGATAGTCACTAATAAATCCAACAGGCAATTCAGGAGAAACGTCTTTACCCAGAGATTGTTTAGAATGTGGAACTCACTACCACAGGGAGTAGTTGTGGCAAATAGCATCGACGTATTTAAGGGGAAGCTAGATAAACACATGAGGGAGAAAGGAACAGAAGGTTATGCTGATAGTTTTAGATGAAGAGGGGTGGGAGGAGGCTCGTGTGGAGCATGGACCAGTTGGGCCAATTGGCCTGTTCCTGTACGATAGCAAAATACTGCAGATGCTGGAAATCCAAAATAACAACAGAAAATGCTGGAAAAACTCAGCAGGCCAGGCAACATCCGTGGAGAGAAATTAAAAGTCGACGTTTCGGGTCGAAACCCTTTTTCAAAACTGGAAAGGAAATAAAATAGATCGAAGGCAGGGCTGCGATAGAACAAAAGAGAAGTAAAGAGACATTAAGAGGTATTCAAAACCAGACGAGATGGTAATAGGACAGAGGAGACAAAGGACGGCTCAGATTAGGTGTGAAGTGTACTGGCAGGATGAGAGACAGCTGCCATGTGGGAGAGAGAAAAAAAAAAGAAAGGGGGGGCGGGGGGAAAGGGAAGAGCCAAGACAAAGGGGTGGAAAAAATATATATAATTAAAAATATAATAGGGGCCGAGGTTATGATCTGAAATTGTTGAACTCGATATTGAGTCCGGAAGGCTGCAAAGTGCCTAATCGGAAGATGAGGTGCTGTTCCTCGAGTTTACGTTGAGCTTCCATGGAACAATGCAAGAGGCCAAGGACGGTGAGGTCCGAGTGGGAATGGAGCGGTGAATTAAAATGACAGGCGACCGGAAGCTCGGGGTCACCCTTACGGACTGAACTGAGGTGTTCCGCAAAACGGTCACCCAATCTGCGTTTGGTCTCCCCAATGTAGAGGAGACCGCATCGTGAGCAGTGAATACAGTATACTAGATTGCCTGTTCCTGTGCTGTAGATTCCATGTAATTCTATGAATAAGGTAGAATTCAGGGACTGGATGGAAACATGTAAGAAATCAGGGAAAGAAGCAGAAAATTCCATTACATCACATTCTGTTCCTTATTGTATGTGAGGATATTTAACATCCAAGTTTGGTGTCGACTAACCATGACTTCATGATTTACCTTGTTTCCTCTCCTATTCTTTTCAACCTTGGTAATGGTCTGAACTGTCAGCCTTGACGTCACAAAATGTTTCAATTTTAAAAAGAATGCTGAAGATTTGCCAGGTTTTACCATTGGGTATCCTTCACCTAGGATTCTCAATGAAAAAATTCTTGAAATTTTAATGTACGGTACTTACCTAAATTTACAAGCATCTGTCAATCTACAGAGAAATAATTACCCTCTAATTGACCTTAATATGTGCCTAGCAAAAGTTAGCCTCTAGTTGGCCTCAAGGTCTACCTACTTACAGCATTTAAACCTGGTGGCCTTAACCACATTACACATACTGTACCTCCACCTTAGTGCTAGAATAATGCTTTGGCAGTTACATGGTAGAATACTCCATTCATAAAACAACATGTTCAATTACCTGAGCAATGCCACTGGTGATCTTCTAGTAATTATATAGTAAGAAAGACTTACATTTATATAGTGCTTTTCACGACCACCAGATAATCTGTTTTTGTTATGTAGATGGAGGGATAAATATTGGCCAGGACACCGGGGATAACTCCCCTGCTCTTCTTCGAAATAGTGCCATGGGATCTTTTATGTCCACCTGGGAGAGCAGACATGGTCTCGGTTTAACGTCTCATCTGAAAGACGGCACCTCCAACAGTGCAGCGCTGCACTAGAGTGTCGGCCTAGCTTTATGTGCTCAAGTCCCTGGAGTGGGACTTGAACCCACAACCTTCTGACTCAGAGGCAAGTGTACTACCAACTGAGCATTAGGAAATAATATTACTTGCCTAATATTGAGCAATTGAATAGAGATTTTTTCCTGCAGCAACTTTCAAATTCCCTGAAAATGTTGCATACAGAAAAAAAAATTCTACCCAATAATAAATAGTTGAGTAGGCACAGAAAAGGGGGCTTTATGACTGGCAATTTTTTCAAATATCAAGGAAAGGAAAACAAGGTTTTCATTCCAAAATAAATTAAAGCAGGTAATAACTAGAGTTTGAAGGAGTTGTTTACAGTCTATCTAAGTGGGCACAAAATAGCTTCAGAGCAAATGTTACTCCTATTGGAATGTTAGACATAACTTTTAAGCCCAGTTTAATGTGTGTGTTCATCCAACCAAAGGGCATGGCAGCCTTATGTGCCTAGCAATAAGTACAACAATATTGACATCTTCAATTCAATCAGGAGATTTCCAACAACAACAATAACTTGCATTAATATAGCAGGTTTAACATCGAAAAATGGCACTTCACAGAGGTACAATCAATAATAAATGGGCATTGAGCCAAAAGAGGAGATATTAGGAAGGGAAGCCAAAAGCTTGGTCAAAGATGTTGCTTTTAAGGAGGGTGATAAAGGAGAAGAGGGAGGTGGAGAGGCAGGGAATTCCAGAGTGTTGGGTCGAGGAGGCTGACAGCACAGTCCCAAATGACAGGGCAAAGGCAGGAGAGGATTCAAAAAATGTTAGAGTCATAGAAGCAGAGAGTTCTGGAAAGGGGAGGGGTTGTAGGTCTGGAAGGGGTTACAGAGATAAGGAGGGATGAGGCAATGAAGGGATTAAATCAAAACATTTATTGAGTAAAATAAAGTACTGATTCACCTGGAATTTCCATAGGGATTTTCCCAATATACTGCCATAATTTTGGCGAAAGGTGGCCATTTACACCATTTCTCTTGGGTTTCTGAAGTTACTTCAGGAGATCAGAGAACCCAGTGGAAACTCTCCCATTGTTCTTATTTGCTAACTGCAATTGTTTAGGACTGACAGGGGAAGAATTCCTCTGTGCACCTTCAGTAAACCTTTTTATAAAAGCAGGTTTATGATGTTGTTACACATAATGCATAGTCAAAATCTTCTCCCATAGTTGGCTCATTTGTGTAACCCTTTGAGCGCTGAAAGCTGTTTTCAGCTTTTAAAACATGCACCACCTTCTTCTGTAAGATAGCTGCTAGATGATTCTCTGTAAATGTCTAGTGCATTTAAACTGGAACTGCTTCCAGCAGTTGCTTCTAAGCCACAGTCACAACTTCTACATTTCTGGCTGCAAATTTCCGTGATAGTAAGATCCATACGGGGCAACAATCCACATCACTGCCTGCATGGATAGGCTGAGAACTCAGCTCAGTCTACTCACATGGTGGCATGTAATATCTAGCGTGTAGCGACACAATTATTTTTGAACCTAAGACACTAGTGCTGGCCAGTGTCTACTGTGGTCAGAGTTGGGCACACTTGCAGTGGCCATGCTATACTGTAAACGTTGCACAAGATAAATACTGCAAAGCAGAATTAGAGAAATGTAGCCAGGAAGTAGTAGAGTCCGTTATTGATTCTTTACTAAATTCCCAATTTCATCTACTGAAATGCCTCAGGTCAGTAATTTAACATAGGCAGGAACCCATTTATTTTGTCCCACTATTTTAAACTGGTTAATACCTCCATTAAAATGGCAGACAAAAGAATTCCATATAAAACACACTAAGCATTTATATGTTAATATAATCGTGTAATTTCAAGGTCCAAGTAGCTCCCCAGAGGAAGGAAGGCAAAATGAGAAGAAGCACCATTCCTGGATCACTCTTGTGTGCTCCCTGTTGTGTGTACACCAGGGAAATCAGGGAGAAAGGAAAATATTTAAAGGAGCAAATGTTCTAAATGTCCAAGGAAACGTTCTTAATTCACAGTAGTCTTAGATTAAAAAGTACTCTATTCTTCTTAGTTTGGTGAAGAAACATATGGCAGTCCTACACCTGGCTTTCCATAACCCTTCGCTAGCACAATGTTGAAACAATCTTAGAATACTGTATTTTCTTTTCAACAAGCTAATATTCTTCTCTGTCCGAGAGGATGGCTTAAAGCATTTTTCAAAAGAAGGAAAACTAGATACAGTGATCTGGCTAATGGCGTGCTACCCAGATTCTATCACAAATGTGCAAGGTTCATGTTCTGCGTGTCATTGTAACAAATGAATGCTCATAACACATCATCGCTTCAATAGTTTATTTAATTGCCATTGTCCACGTTGGTTTTAAACCCAGACGATAGTGAAAATAGCAACAATGGCCACAGAATGTTTTAAAATTGTAGCAGTGTTTGAGGCTTTAGTACCCGAGTCCCACCACTAGAGGACCTCGCTGGCAGAGCTGGCATAATACAGAGGTGTCCACGCTTTGCATCTTCGTAGGCTGCAGAGCTATGTGCAATAGAGCCTCAGAAGACCAGATATAAAATTGAAATCATTGTCCAACTAATTTTCATATATTTCACAGTTGCTAAAAAGAAAAAAGACTTACATTTATATGGTGCCTTCCACAACCTCAGGACATCCCAAAGCACTTTACAGCCAATAAAGTACAGTCACTGCTGTAAAGTGGGAAATGCGGCAGCCAATTTGTGCACAGCAAGGTCCCACAAACAGCAATGTGACAATGACCAGATAACCTTTTTTTTGTGATGCTGATTGAGGGGTAAATATTGGCCAGGGCACCAGGGAGAACTCACCAGCTTCAAAATAGTGCCATGGGATCTTTTGCGTCCACCTGAGAGGGCAGACGGGACCTTGGTTTAATGTTGCATCGGAAAGATGGCACTTCTGACAGTGCAGCACTTCCTCAGTATTGCACTGGCGTGTCAGCCTAGATTTTGTGCTCAAACCTCTGGAGTGGGACTATGAACCCACACCCTTCTGTCTCAGAGGTGAGAGGGCTACCACTGAGCCATGACTGACACGGCTAACAGATCTCATTTTTCTCATTTATAAACACTTCACCAATAAGTTAACAGCACATACCAAACCTCCAGGCACATAGCATTTAAATAGGACAAACCACCATGACTGCTGCCAGGCAACTGGACACAGACCTCCGTGATGCACTGTCTGTGGTCTCAAACCAGCTGTACGTGAGGAAGAGGAATTCCTTCTGATTGGTAAAGATGCTAGGCTGGTGATGGAGAGTACGCAAGGCAATGAAGGTGCAGTGTATGACACCTTGCACCCTCGGGAAGCTTACCAAGCGGGCAAGGCCTATTTTTCTCTTGTCCTGCTTCGCTCTGTCCATGGGGAATGGGATGTAAAAAAAAACACTTGCAGCGCCTTTCACGACCACCAGACATCTCAAAGCGCTTTACAGCCAATGAAGTACTTTTGAAGTGGAGTCACTGTTGTAATGTAGGAAATAGTAATGTAAGTGTTTCTCCTGGTGTCGAGAGACTCAGTAACTTCCCTGATACAGCAGTGGACTGTGAAGTGTGATATGTCACTGATGTCACCTGCTGCAGCCTGAAAAGAGCCCGTGGCATAAAAGCTAAGGGCCAGGGTGATCTGGACAGCCACAGGCAGTGCTGTCCATGCCCTGGTGCGAGGCTCGAGTTGTGGCTGCAGCAGGTGACATAGTTCCGTGACAGCCGCCTTTGTGAAATGGAGGCGCCTCATAAATTGCTCCTCAGTGATGCTCATGTAGAAGTTTTCCCTGAATACATCCGCTATGGGTATGGCTTCCTGAGCAGGGCCCTCCTCCTTCTCCCTCTTGTTGCAGCTGCTCCTGCTCCTGCTCTTTGGCATCCTCCTCGCTGCTCCCCTCCACCTCCAGCTTCGAAGGCAGTCCTACCAGACCACACATGACTGCAGTCAAACTGTTTAGAAGGCAGCTAAAAGCAGTGCAACATCAGCAAAATTTCCTTCTCAGCAGTCAAACTAAACTTTCCAGAGTCAGAAGACAAGCCAAAAAATGCCCAGAAGTTAACCAGCAGCCTGAAATGACAAACCAGCAACTAGCCTGTAAGTACTGCACGATCCCCATAAATAGCGTTGCCTGTTAGTGTCACGGGTTGCTGGGTGAGTTTAGCATGTGGCGAGTCCGGCGCTGGGACAGACCAAAATCGGAAAAGGATCCTCCAACAAGCATAGGATCATTATTTCCATAAATTATTCATTGGATTCAATAGATTTGGTGTGCATTCTGGACATCTATGGAGAAGCCCAATCCAATATGGTGGCCAGCTCGAAATGTGTGCGCATTTCCTGCTAAGAGTGTGAAAAACAGGCATGGCGTGATTACATTTCGAGGCCAATAAATTGTTTCATGTTGGCGTACAGGTCATCAATCACCTCTTAAGCCTTGCATGTTAAATACATATTGACCGAACCTTGTAATATTACTATTTGATGCTTTAATGGAAATGCTGGCATAAACATTTAATGCGGCTGTTATTTTCACATCACCTACAGTTGTGAACGCAACAAGTGATCTGGGTCTGACATGATTTGCTCTTTAATAGTTGCAGCCCCGTGGAATATTGTTTTTCTGCAAGGTCACGGTGGCTTTTATGGGGCCAGTAGATCCAGATGTGGGCACAAGTTGATAACTCTGTGATGAACCTCCTTTGCATTGCCTCTCCATCTGCTGCTCCACCATTTCAAAGACCGTGGGGGAAATTTTTGGGGGGTCAGCGGGGGCGATGGGAGGCGGGTCGGCTGGGAATTTTTTTTTTGACAGCGGGTAGGGAACCCGCTGTCAACCCGCCTCCACGCTAGTCTCCCAGATGTCGGGTCTGTCATCACCGAACAGACCCGACACCAAGCGGCGAGGGAGGCAATTTACATCATTAGACATAAGAGGCAATGAACTAGTATTTTAAGTTTACCTTTAGCTTTTTAGAATTCGCCAACGGCTTCCCCGCTGCTCAGGGATCACTTCAGGTAAGGAGGTCGGGTGTTGTGTCAGCATGGGATGATTTCTTTACTTGACAGCTGGAAATGGTCTATAAAAGCTTCCATTTCATAGGTCTTCACGTTCCAAGGTTAGAAGCCGTTACTTACTGCATTTAGAAGACAGATTGAGCTTTATGCAGCTTGCAAGTGTTTGGAGCAAACTCTCTATCCAGTGTCACCTCATTGGAACAACCTCTCTCACCATTGACAGTTCGCTCCTCTCATCTCAACCTCACCTGCCATCTATTCCATCAGCATCGGTGCACTTGAAAAAATCTCACCTTGGTCCTCTGAATCCCACCGCGATCAGCCCCAACACCAGCAGCACCAGGCACACCAGCAGCACCAACATCAGCACCAACCTTCTCCGCAATCAGCTGGTGCTGCACGGGATGCAGGGCATCAGCACCCGACCACATTGCTGCCCAGGAGGCCGGGGATGGGCTTACCATGGCCATATTTACTTCACTTCATGCTGTACACCCTGGCTGCCACATGATGCGCCAGGTTGGCACCACCCCACACCAACACCATAAAGCATCCCTACAATGCCCAGGCCATTCCTTTCACACTCATCACCATTGCGGGGGGGGTACTGTTATGTCCCACCATTCACTGCAACTCACGAAGCCACTTCCAAAGGTGCACACAAATCTGTCCAAGAACGCAATGTGTTGAAAATAATGATTTCAATGTTTCACAGCACACTGACAGAAACTTCACATGAACATTGCATAAAACACCCAAGTGCCTACCCTTGTGTGTTGTTAGTTGATATGATTGCACTAGGATGAGGGTGAGTGTGAGGGGTGGCTAGTGAGATGGGGAAATGATAATGTAGATAGAGAGGGATGGGTGGAGGTGCAAGGTAAGTTGGTGTGAGTAAGGTTGTGCAGGAGTAGGGTAGGGAAGGCAGAGTGATGGGGATGTGATGAGTGGCACAGCAGGATGAGGTTGAGTGTGGCTTTGCAGTAACGTTTCATGATCTACTGAGATCATTGAAAGGTTTGCACCACTGCAGCCTGGTCCCCCTGATGACATCGCTACTTGTGTCCCCCTGTGCAATGTGCAACCAGGCTGCATTGATCTCCTGGAGAGGTCTCTTCTGTCCATGGGAAGGGAAGAGGACCTCCCTGCTTGCTGTGACTCCCTCCATGAGCATATGGAGGGAGTCATGGGAGAGCCTGGTTGCAGCCGTACAGCTCTGTGCAGTGCTCGTCGGTGTTTGCAGCACCTCAATGCTGTAGAATACTGACAGCACAACTGTCAAAAACAATTTGCACATGGTCCCTTTAAGGAAACTGGCTGATGACATGTCATCAAGTGACGTCATCAGACCCACTTCCTTCAATTGGCTGGCAAACGTGCTGGGCGAGCTTAACAAGCCCAATCAGCGTAATATTCTTTTCCCAGAGCAGGATGGAGCCAGCAGTGGGGTCGCATCCCGCCACCGACTCTGGCCGCTCCAGACCCGCCTCGACAGGCGAAATCACGGCCCATCAGTGGCCAACACCCATATTTTGCCTTTTAGAAACTGCCTTGCAAACTGTTGGATGAATCAATTCTACACAACGCTTAACAAGGATTTCTTCTCTGTAGCCTATTAACAGGTCCTCTGCAAAGCTACCGATAACATTGGGGTAGATTTACAAGCTGCAGCCCAGGCGCCCAATTTTCATTTCCAGATTTCAACAGAAGGAAAGATTGGGTGGTTTCTGTAATGGGCGGCCGATCCACAGTGCCTGTTTTATGCCTGGGTGGCAAGTTGAAAATTTCCCTCACTGTTTTCTTTCACCTTGTACACTGCAACAATCCCAGTGAGTTTTGCATCCTCAGACCTCAACGAGGTGATTTCATTCCTTAGCTAGCCTTTAACAAGCTGGCCGTTTTGGTGGTGCGCCCATTTTTTTGTTAATACCATTTCGGCCCTTTATTCCTTTGAGGGATTAATTAATGTGTTTGCCTACATAACCGTTACAGCGCTGCAAAAGTAAGTCTTTCTAAGTAAAGTGCTTTCAAACAGTTCTGAGAGATGCAATGAGACACTGTGTAACTGCAAGTCTTTCTTTTGCATTCTTAACATATGACGAATTTCCACAATGTTTAAGATTTTTTTACACTTCACGCCTTAAAGAAAGTATTGGACAATAACAATAAGATTCGGTTTCAAAACTATTTGGATAGAATTTATACCACTTTGGTTTTATCACAAGAGTCGGGGGGTTACGTGTATGTGGTACAAAAGGCTTCCTTTTTTTTTTTCCTTTCAGATATAGTCAGCAAATTCTTGACCTCCAAGTCTTCCCAGTTGTCTTGATCCATCTTTTGAAAAGAAATGAAACATGTTGCTCTGAAACACTGAACAACATGAGGGATTTTAGCAGAACAATATAACATGTGGGGCTGCTAAACACTCAGGAATTAGTATTTCTAGGGATTACATGGTTTATGAATCAATGACAGAAAACAAAGATTAACGAGTGACCTAGTGTGCATTCCTTCCCCGTCCTTTGAGTTCTATCAATAATATAAATCAGCTTCACAAACTGCGTGGAATGATGAGAAGTATAAACTACAGGGCAGGAAAAAAAAAGAAAAATTGGTGAGATTTTTAAGATTTATTAATATGAAGGTTGCTACTTTTAAGATAATTTTTTCAACTACACCGTATACTGCAGATTTCACTAAACTACGCCTTTGAATCATTTTGAGATACAAAAAGCACTGTGCTTCTAAACATCAATGCCTTTGCAAAAGCACAAACATTTTCTTGGCCAGCGGCAAGGGCTGGTTGAATGGTTTATTATCTTACTGCGCTGACTCGTAAGACACCAGTAACTCGAAAAACAAACACGCGTTAAAAAACAAGTATAGGTGGTATTGTGCACGCTCCTTGTACACAATATAAAATGATTCGGTTAGCACTGCTTTCAAATCTTAGCTGAAATTGGGTTTGCTGAAAGAAAAGGGATTACTCCAGTGCAGTGACATTCCTGATTTTCAAAACGTTTTTTTGTCACAGGACAAACAAGTCTGCAGTACCTCAAAACAAGTCGCAACAATTAATGTCTACTATAAATGTATTGGTGCAGGTGGCGTACCCCTATGTATATCTGTCTAATCTTAAGGTTCACTTCCAAACTTTAGAACTGAGTGGAATTAGCCAAACATTCTCGGGATCACATGAAAGACGAGCAGGCAAAAACAATCTATAATTTGTGTGTGTGAATGTGTATATATATATATATATATTTAGAGGGAGGGACAGAGAGAGAGAGAGAAGTACCTCTAACTATGTTTGTAAGCTTATTTTAAATCATATTTGTCATTTTTAATCTAATAAACTCAGTCATACCTAAGTTCCAGCCGGATTTGAATATAATTTTCAATCTATTTTTCAATGAACAACCCTGCTTAGCAAAACATGCCTAGTCACAATGCTGTTACTTTTCATAAGAATATGAATTCTGTTATATTGCAATTTTAACATTATATGGATTGGTCTAGCTTAATCGAACACCGTGGTTGGAATGTTGGTCTTTATAAGATCATGGCGAGACAGAGTCACAGGAATTGCAAGTACTTAAGCCTGACATCTGTGCTTATGCCAAGAATACAGCAGCTGTTGCAGCTGCATCTCACTATTCAGTGTCAATCCAAAGTATCAACAGCAAACAGCAGCAGCAAAGTTTCTCACATTTTCTCCGATCGGAGAAGCTCGCTTTCGGTCAGTGTCATCATCCAAATCGCTATCCCATGTGTGGAGATACTGAAACCCCGATTTAACCATTACTGGCTGAAGGAAGAGCCCCGATTTTAACTCGGGGCGGGAATCGGGTGGCTGGGGGCGCTGAGGCAGGTGGCGAACTGTCCTGACCTCGGCAGCCTGAGGCCGGGAGACTCTGCATGCCTCCAGTCAATTTCTTGACCACAAATAGCGGGAAGCAGCTGGAGTGCAATGTCACGCGGCAGGAGGTCGCTGCCAGGGAGGAATGAACAGTCCCTGGCACTCAAGGAAGTTGTTGGGAGGGAGTTTCAGGAGGGCCTCGTGATCGGGGTTGAGAAGCTCAGGGCAGGGGAGGCCTAAACTTTCCTTGTGGGGCCGAGAGGATCTCTCCTACTCCTCCAGGCCCCACAAGGAAAGTAAAATAAAATTAAAAAGCTTACCTTTTTGGGCCTCCTTGCCCTGGCTGCTCTTCCCACTAGGTTGGCAAAGCCACAACAGCTTCCCCAATCTGCATATTTAAAGAAGGACCCCACTGGTTTCTGGTGGATTGTCCTTCTCGCCTGCTCAGAAGATCAGCTTAAAATCATAACCTGTGGGATATGTGCGGTGAGTCCCACAGGCAATTTTAACTGCCCATTGACTCAATTACCGCTGAGCAGGTAGGGTTAAGATCACCCTAGAGTTTCTAGAGCAAGCATCATGTCATGGAAGGGAGCTGGGGTTAGTCCTATGGTAACAGACCGCTAATATTTCTATGCTGAGCAGACACCAAAGTCAAGTACACTTACCATTGGCAGCACTTTGTCCTTGCAACACCTATTAGGTTGGTAGACGTATGGAACTGTCTTCCGCAAACAGCAATTGATGTTAGATCAATTGTTAATTTTAAATCTGAGATTGATAGATTTTTGTTAACTCAAGGTATTAAGGGATATGGGGCAAAGGCGGGTATATGGAGTTAGGTCACAGATTTGCCATGATCTCACTGAATGGCGGAACAGGCTCGAAGGGCTCAATGGCCTACTCCTGTTCCTATGTTCTTGTGCTCCTATAATTTAATGCTTTATGTAAGATCTGTCATGAGCATAATATAATTCCCAGCTTGTCAGGATCAAAGTTATGATTTATAAGATTAAATCTCTTTTGTGAGAATATAGAATACAAGAATTATCCCTTCAAGGATTAATGCAGGATATTCATTTAAAATGCAGTTTATTCAATGATTGGCGAAAATGCAGTTTATTCAATGATTGGCGATGAGGAAATATTCTAAAGGGACTTTGGTTTCACAATGTGTAGGAAATGTAATTTTTGATGTTGCATGTGGTCAGTTTTTTAAAATCACAAAAGAAATTGAAGGGCATAAATTGTGAGGCTCTGGTGCCTGCACAGAACCTCACTAAACATTAGCAGGGGTCAGAGCTTGGACATTGTAACCCCAATTCTGTGCCCTCCCCCCACCCACCCAATATTCCCGCTAATGTTTTTTGGGGTGCACGGCCCCTTTAAAGGGATGCGTGGCCCTATCAAATTTCCGCGCATGCGCGCCTTTTCTATTTAAGCGGCCGCGCAGCTTAAAGGGAACATTGTCCCCACCTACTCAGATCTTCAAGGTTACATGCCAGCAGTGGGCTCTTGCAATTTTTCTGTCTACAGGAAACTTTGGTTTATCCGGAGGTTGTATGTCCGGAAACCTCGATCTGACGGCAGAAATCAGCAGCCGTTTTGGTTAGGTTTTTTTTCTTCTCCTAGCATTTTTTTAACAGTCAGGCTCTGGAAAGCGTCTCTGTAGCTTAGCAATAGCTTCAGAGACGCTTCCAAGGTACGGGCTGAGTGTTTACAAGCTGTTGCTAAGCAACAGTGTTTGTTGGCAGATACGGAGATGAAAACCTCCGTATCCTTCAACATTAGCGCTGGTCTATCCGGAAGGTTTGATAGATCGGCAGCAGCTCGGTCCCATCGGTGCCGGATATCGCAAAGTTCCCTGTATTATGCAACAAGTAAATGATTTTTTCTTTATTCGCTTATGCGATCTGGACGTCGCTGGCAAGGCCAGCATTTTCATTGCCCATCCCTAATTGCCCTTGAGAAAGTGGTGGTGAGCCGCCTTCTTGAACCGCTGCAGTCCGTGTGGTGTAGCTACTCCCACAGTGCTGTTAGGGAGGGAGTTCCAGGATTTTGACCCAGCGACGATGAAGGAGCGGCGATATACTTCTAAGTCAGGATGGTGTGTGACTTGGAGGGGAACTTGGAGATGGTGGTGTTCCCATGCGCCTGCTGCCCTTATCCTTCTAGGTGGAAGAGGTCGTGGGTTTGGGAGGTGCTGCCGAAGAAGCCTTGGCGAGTTGCTGCAGTGCATCTTGTAGATGGTACACACTGCAGCCACGGTACGCCGGTGGTGGAGGGAGTGAATGTTTAAGGTGGTGGATGGGTTGCCCATCAGATGGGCTGCTTTGTCCTGGATGGTGTCGAGCTTCTTGAGTGTTTTTGCAGCTGCACTCATCCAGGCAAGTGGAGAGTGTTCCATCACACTCCTTACTTGTGCCTTGTAGATGGCGGAAAGGCTTTGGGGAGTCAGGAGATAAGACACTCGCCGCAGAATACCTAGCCTCTGACCTGCTCTTGTTGCCACAGTATTTATGTGGCTGGTCCAGTTAAGTTTCTGGTCAATGGTGACCCCCAGGATGTTGATGGTGGGAGATTCAGCGATGGTAATGCCATTTAATGTCAAGGGGAGGTGGTTAGACTCTCGCTTGTTGGAGAAAGTCATTGCCTGGCACTTGTGTGGCGCGAATGTTACCTGCCATTTATCAGCCCAGCCTGAATGTCATCCAGGTCTTGTTGCATGTGGGCATAGACTACTTCATTATCTGAGGAGTTGTGAATGGCACTGAACACTGTGCAGTCATCAGCAAACAATCCCATTTCTGACCTTATGTTGGAGGGAAGGTCATTGATGAAGCAGCTGAAGATGGTACATCTCATCCAAAAGGATAGGTTTAGTGTTTTGATGGGACAGTTAATCTACATGAAGCCATTTTCTTTTTCTTAATTTTGTCAGCAAATTTTGTATTCATTAAAATGAAAAATATCAGTGCTGACGAGTAGAATACTTTTTCAACTTTTGCCACCCAAAGTTAGCATTAAGCACTCCCTGATCAATTACAGCCACAACCCGCTGCAGAACACATCTCCCTTTAATCTGCTCCAACAAAACGCCTTTGACCCAACTTCTTGCAAGCACCTCTACTTCACCAGTGTGACTATTTCCACTTTTTACACCAGTGATATTTTTTCAGCTCCCCTGTGTGAGCTTGCCAATTGAGCACCAAATTATGCAATGGTGCCAAATTATGGGCAATGTTGTGCTGTGGGCCTATGTCCATTGGGAACTCCACTGAGACTGACCAGTTTCATTTCACACAGAATATATAGCTAGCAGACAGGACACTTCTATCCCATCAGCCTATGCTAAATTTGAAGCCAGTGTCTAACCCAGTGCACTATTCAATCCCGTTGTAACCATTTTCTTGTCATACACCAGGAACCAGCTGCCTTTTTTTCTTCAAATAGTGCCACGGGGTCTTTTACATAGACCTGAGCAGGAAAATAGGGTCTCAGTTTAACATCTCATCCAAAAGGATAGGTTTAGTGTTTTGATCCTTTATTATCTTTTGTTTTCAGCTGGCTCCCCTCGTCTCCTGTGGGTGCTACATCTTGCTTGGGTACAGTGCCATGGACGCTGGCAGCCTTATTGCACTTCGTCCAAATGGCCCTTCTTCACGTGTGAACCTGGACGGTGATTTTTGAGCAGGCTACCCAACTGAGGGAGCACCACCGTCAAATTCAATCCTATCTTCAGCTGGCAAACTTGTGAACAAACCTGTTGTTTGTCCTTCTGACAGGAGCAATCCTAAGAAGTCTGTCTTTTGTTGTCTAGCCCTAGTTGCCCTGAGAAGGTGGTGTTGAGCCGCCATCCTGAACTGCTGTAGTCCTTCTAGCAATGGTGCTCCCATAATGATGTTAGGAAGGGAATTTCCAGCAACGATAAGGTAACAACAGTAAATGACCAAGTTAGGATGGTGTTTGACTTGGAGGGGAACTTGATGATGGTGGTGTTCCCACAACATTGCTGCTTTTGTCCTTCGCAGTGGTAGAGGTCACAGGGGAGGGAGGTGCTGTCTCAGTAACCTTGGAGAGTTGTTGGAATGCATCCCATTGATAGTACATACTGCAGCCACAGTGCACTTGTGGTAGAGGGAGTGGATATCGAGTCCAGTAATAGGGGCACTAATCAAGTGTTCTATTCTATCCTGAATTGTATTGAGCTTCCTGTGTGTTGTGCGAGTTGCACCCATCCAGACAAGTGGTGAATATTCCATCATGTTCCTAACTTGAGCTATGTAGATGGTGGAGAGACTTTGAGAGGTCAGGAGGTGAACCACTCATCACAAGTAACCAGCCTCTGCCCAGCTGTTGTATGGTTGGTCCAGTTGAACCTCTGGCCAGTGGTAGCCCTCAAGATGTGATGATGAGGACTCAGCAATTGGTGGTGCCATTGAAGGTCAGGGAGAGATGGTTGGATTTTTTTCTTGTTGGGGTTGTTATTGCCTGGTACTGATGTGGTGTGAATGCTACCTGCCACTTGTCGTCCTAAGTCTGAATGTTATCCAAGTCCTGCTCTAAACTGGCATAGGCTGTTTCATTCTTGGAAGAGTTGTAAATGGATCTGAACAGTGTGGAATCATTAGAAAATTGCCCCACCTCTGACCTAATGATAGAGGCAAAATCATTGATGAAACAGCAAAGGATGGTTGGGCCGAGGACGTTTCCCTGAGGACTCCTGCAATAGTGCGATGATTGGCCTCCGACAACCATGACCATCTTCCTTTATGTCAGATGCAACTCCAGCTACTGGGGGCTTTTCCCTTTAACCCCCTTTCTGCAGTAAACACACAATATAATTGGAAGTTGCTGTTGTTGTTGCAGTGGGCATTTAGTTGTGAATTATACGCTTGTGTGGTTCTAAACTACAAAACATGTCTCAAATTTTCCTCTGTGCTTTCACATACATAAATATGTAACCTTTGTCAAATATATTAGGTTCCTATTGTCATTGTACAGAACAGGGAATATGAGTTTCTGACCAACATGGTTTATAATTCAGTGAATACTATAACAGCAAGTCTGAATTTGACAAGCTAAATAAATATAGTTTCATGACAGCCCTCACAGAGTGTTTCAGCAATCAAAATACATAGTTTTATAAAAGAAGAGTTACATTCAGGATTAACCTTAGGTTTTTGATGCCGAACATAAAGCCAGTGGCTTACATAACCCCTTGACCTGCTGAATAAAAATTGATCTCCGTCTCACAGAATTCAGTGAAAGGAGGTGACCTCTTTGTGTGAGCTGGTAGAGTTTACAAAAATTCCTCAGAACCTTACACCTGGCACATAGTAACTTTAAAGAGGTGCCAAATACTGCACACGTCACATTTTGAAGACAGAAACTGAAGTAGAATCATTCTCTTAAGTTGCATAGACTTCAATAAATGGCAGATTTCCTTATTTGATCTACAATTGGTTCCACTAAATAAAATGTTGAATTTATCAACAAAAAAATGTCATAACTCTTTAAGACTCTGATCACTATGGGCTCCAAACTCAGTTATGTAACAATCATATTTATTTGTTTGTGCAAATGTTGAATTAACAAATCATTGCTGGATACATACACCAATGAATTCAAAATCGTTACTGAATATATGCATAAAAAGGTAGTGTACAATCATAAAGGATCAAGGAATCAGCCTTGGCTCAGTGGTAGCACTCTCACCCCTGAGTCAGAAGGCCATGGGTTCTAGCCCGACTCCAGAGACTTGAGCACATAATCTGGGCTGATACTACTGGGGGAGTGCTGCATTGTCAGAGGTACTGTGTTTCAGATGAGACATTAAATCATCTACCCCCTCATGTGGATGTAACAAATCCCTTGGCTCTTTTTAAGAAGAGCAGGGGAGTTCTCCTGGTGTCCTGAGTAACATTTATCCTTCAAGCAACATCACTAAAAATGATCTGTTCCGTTAGCTCATTACTGCTGGGGGACCTTGCTGTGCACAAATTGGCTGCCATGCAGTGCTTACACTTCAAAAGTACTTCATTGATCGTAAAGTGCTTTGGAACATCCTGAGGTTGTGCAAGGCACTATATAAATGCAAGTTCTTTCTTTCTTAAAATTTTCCTTGCCAAGTACACAAAATGTTCCTCACAGGGTGCCTGGTATTGACGTCTAGGTACATAGTGACAAAAATAAGAATTCTTTTTCTTTTGTTTAATTTTCATAACTGCTGATATAAAGCATGAAATAGAGGGCTGGATTTTGCCAGCCGAGATGAGTTGGGGGCTTACCGGCCAATTAAGGGAAAGCCAGTGACAGATGACATCAGCGTATGACACTTCATCTGTTGAAATATTTTTGACAGATGGATTGTCAGCGTTTGACAGCTTTGAGAAGCTGTCAAACACAGACAATCTCTATTCTAAGGTGAGCCCTTGCACAAAGGCTCACCAAGACCTCTCTCTTCAGCAGAAAGCAGATGGCTGCTGCATCGGAGAATGCAGCAGCCATTCTGTCATCTCATCCATTGAGATGAGGCACCTCCGGATCCTCAACGGTTGAAGCCTGCAGAAAGAAGCAAAAGAAAACTTTTTTTAAAACTTTACACTCACCTCTCATACTTACCTGTCCACACTTGCAACCATCACTTACCTGTACATCTGACATGTCGACCTCTCTCACCCCCGTAGACCCACTGCTCGCCTCGCTGACCCTGGCGAGGTTCGCAGCCGTCGGGAAGCCCGCAATTGCAGGCGTAAAATGGGGAAAAGCCTCAAAACTGCCTGTTAACTACCCGTTAACAGGCAGTTAATTGGCTCTAATCTCCTTCCCGCCTCGAGGAGATGGGTCCCTGCGCGACTCAGGGACCTGCCTCCCGGGAAGATGACACGGACGTGGGATGGGAGCAGGGTTGGTACCCGCTCCCAGTTTCTGCCATGTTCCCGGCAGACCCGCCTCCTCACGGCTGGGAAAATTCCCCCCAGAGAGACCTGATGGTCTATATATCTAATGGAAAAAAAATTTGCATGGGGTGTATAACATGCGGTCGATCCACAACCGTCAGTTTTCCACCCATGCCGAAAGTAAAAATTAGCTTCACTGAATACAATTCGTTAGCTCATCTTCCACCACTATAGTCAGCAACTACAGTAAGAAAGTTGAACAATAGATATAGATAAAGAGAAAGCCAATAAGAGAGGACGGGCTCTGCCAGGGTAATTTGTATTGAGTCTTAATATTTGTACTGTAATTTGTAAATGGTTAAACCTGATGCATTTCTTTTATTTATGTTCATCGCAAAGCCAACCAGGAAAATAAAATAGTTCATATAAGCAGTGGTAAATTCTAGAAGGACTGTACCATTCTTCAAGTTTGATGGGAAGTTCTGAAAAAAGTCTTGAATTCAAACATGCTAATTAAAGCAGAATCTTTTGACCACATTAAGTACTGTTGCAGAGATATTATGCAGAGAATACCTGAAATAGATTAAGAATAAGGTAAACATCTGTGCCCTCCCATATCTCATGCAGAGATTTATTTATTTAATGAACAGCAACTTGCATTTGTATAGCACCTTTAACATAGCAAAAATATCCCAAGGCGCTTAAAACTTATTGGCCCGGATTTCCCGGGGCCTATGACCGTGTACGCACTGCTATTTGCCCAACTACTGCCCAACAAATGCCCACGAAATCCTTACGCCTGGTAAGGCCTTCTTTTACCAGCATAAGAGTTTAAATAAATATTAAAATAGATTTTTTTTAATGATTTAACCATACAAAAATCTTTAAAATTAGTTTCGATTATTTTTGGCCCCTTTAAAAAAGTTTCAATTTATTTTTCAAAACATTAAACTTTTGTTTTAAATGTTCAATTAAATTGTATTTTAATTAATTTTGACCACGTGATTATCTATTTTTATTTAAGTGCTGTGATAGCGTTTTTTTAAATGCTTATGGGGATTCCAGGGACGCTTGCGAACCGCATGCGCTCCTGGGATATGTGGGCCGTTACGCAGGCGTACACCCACAGGCCCAGGAACGCGAGCCTTCGAAGGTGCGGAGGCACCAGGTAGGTGCGGAGTTTTCTTGCGGTTAGGAGGCATTCACCCGTGGGAAGCCTCCAACCACAATTTCCAGCCCATTATATGTGTGAGGGGGATAAATGTATTTACTTATCTACCTGCAGTGGATTTTGTGGACAATTTGTCCTGTTATAAATTCTTATGTCCACATTTATAATGCAAACTATCCATGTAAACCTGCCACACTATAATTCCATCTTCTGTCAGTAGTAGCACAGTAGTGACTCCATTTTGTGTCCCCAGCTCCTCAGTCTTTGCTGCAGAGAAACTCTACTTCTGTGCTTCCCAAATTCCCATAAGTGTTGCTATTTAACTATAAATAATAAAATAAAATAATTCTTTAAAAATAAGGACAGAATGTATGACTTTTAAATCAGGACTAAATTATGTCTAATGCTTGCTCCAATTATCCCCCACCTTCTAACTATTTCATCACAATACTACACTTGTTCTTGACTCCCCATGTGCAATGCCATGGGAGATCGGTTAGTAATATATTAAAATCCATAAGCTGGTAATGCTGTCATTCCCGCAATCCATTGAAACCAATCGGCAGTGCTGTAATGGTAATGATAATATAGTGACACCTCCCTTCCGAGGCGCAAATGCAATCTCGTTAAAAAAAAAGGTACTGATTTGCACAGCCTCCACTAGACGGAAATAGAATGGTAGCGCAACAAAAAAAATCAAGGGGTTGAGCTGACCACTGTGATCCAACTCCTGACCAGCTCTCCAGCATTTTTCTCCCAACCTTCATGCTGAGGACATCAGAGGCAGTTTGTGTCATCCTACAGCTCGATTATGCACCTTCCTTTCCTCGTACTCACCCTGTGCATTATTGTTCCTTTGCCGCACTTAACAGTTCACACTGCTGTCCATTTTTTTCTCACCTTCCGAGTCCGTGATGCACTTCTCTCCGCTACTGTCAGACAGACAGCTCGTATTTACTATTACCTAGTGCAGCTCCTGTTGGGCCCAGGCCTAGCCTTCAATCCCAAGCCCTGGTTGCTCCTTTTCTGTTGGCTGCTCATGGGCCTTGAATACACTAGGCAGCTCACAAAGACAGTCTGTCCAATCTGCAACTAGATGTAAAACTGCCAGATCCAAGGTTACTACATCTCTCTCTCTCTCCTCCTAAGGGCAAATTAGTAATTAGATTAGTTAGTAACATATTTCTATAAATCTATTGGGTTTTTATATATAACACAATTATTTTATATTTATTTATCTATCAGACATTTATATAATTTATATTATTAATTGCCTATGCTATTTATATAATATAAAATACTTACTAATATATTGGATGTTTGTACCATAATTTATAGTATTGGAATAATTAATTGATACAGCTATATATATTTTAAAAATCTTACATCTAGACAAGCGTCCTGTCAACTATTTGTATGATAAATTCTTATATTGAGATTTATAATGGAGGCGCTGTCCATGAGCAATGCTATAGGAGACCAATTATATTACATAGTGATAGACTGCATGGTATAACTAATCTCCCATTATAAAACACCATATTTTGGGACTTACCATGAGCAACGCCATGGGCGATCTTCTAATTTTAACAAAAATTGTTTGGTAATTTTTGGGGGGCACAAAACTAAGTGCTTCTGTTTTATATCACTGTTATGTGCAAAGCAATTATTGTTTAGTTGATATAATAGGTAAAATATTTCCCCCGAGATTTTTCTTATGTGCCATTTACAATAAAATTATGACCTGCTTATAAAGAATCCCATATAGCTGTGTGTTTGTGATATTGTATGATTGTAACGTAGTGAGCCTCTATTGGCCCTTGTAAGCATATAACACCATGGACAAACCAGATGTCAACATTGGCCTGTGCTAACCAAGGGATACCATGAACCAATTATGGTGTGGAGATGCGGGTGTTGGACTGGGGTGGACAAATGTAAGAAGTCACACAACACCAGGTTATAGTCCAACAGTTTTATTTGAAATCACTGTGATTTCAAATAAAACTGTTGGACTATAACTTGGTGTTGTGTGACTTCTTACATGAACCAATTAGATTAATGGGAAAGATTTTAACCCATTTTCAGTTGCATGATTGGTCCTTATTCCTTTCCCCCCTTCATTAATCCTCCATCATGGGTACTTTACTCTGTTGAGTCTCTGTTCCCACCAAAGCTCTGCCATTCAAGTGCCCCAGCTCTGCTCAGTGCCACTCTGTGCTGTTTTCTCTACCCTGAAAACGTGCACAGTCTCAGAGCTGATTAAGTTAGGTACCCAGACACAACCTCAGCAGGTGTACTGGCCCTTCGAATGGTAGAAGTGGGGCCTACCTGGACCTTCAGGCCTCGGTCATGACCTGGACCCCCAAAGAGGAGACATATTTAAAGATATTTCTGTCCCTTACAAAGGGGGCCAAGAGGGCAGCTGCATCTTCTTTCTGGGGAGGGGGGGCGGGACCAACCATTCATCTCCTCCCCCCAGGCCAGGCAGCTGCCTCTTTCTGGAGAGGGGAGAAATCAATCATCCATCCCCTCAGCTCGGGCAGTCCTAAGGATTTCCAAAGCTGTCAAAGTGAGAAATGAGAGAATAGATATCAAAAGAAAAATGGCAAAATAAAACAAGAGAAGTAGAAGGCAGTACAAAAAAAGAAACACAAATTTGGAAGGATCACATCAATGATCCTCAGTCTGTGCCCTTCAGCTCAAATAAGTAGTGCGTTTTTGCGAATAAGAAAACATACATTGTAAGGGCTTTAAGTGTGACAAATATTTTTACTCCTGAATAGCAATAGTGTTCTTCATTCAAATGAGCTCCACATTGAGTCCAGAATTGACAATAATAATTGTCCAGTAAATGGCAAAAAGACATGTATGATACTTCGATCACAAGGGAACTTGGTCACATGACTAACAAGCCATAAAAGTCATGAGTTGTTTTATGTTGATCAAATTCAGAAATCTGTAAGATTTTCTGACAGGCTTGTGTTATTTTTATACATTTCTTTATGCTTTTCAACTTTTGTAGGTGTGGAGATTCGGCGTAAATTGCATAGCATAGCAGGCCCCATGATATGTACCTAAGTGACTTGCAGAGAAACCACGGACACATCTTAAAGTTTACACCTAAGTTTTCAGAGCAAAGATGCCGCCCCAACTTAAATGTTAAGAGGTGGTTCTTTTCCCAGAGAATAGTGGACTTGTGAAACAGATTGCCCGCTCGAGCGATGAACACTGAGTCGCTAAATTCCCTCAAGTGAGAGCTGGACCTGTTTCTGGCTGGGGCGGAGATCACCTCATATAAAAGGTAGGTGCTGTATAACATTAATCAGGACCAGAGTGGTCTCCTGGACTAGTTTTGATCACCTAAAGGGATCAGTGAGGAATTTTCCAAATTCCCCCCCCCCCCCCCCCCGCCCCGCCCCCAATTGGCCTGGGTTTATATTCGGATTTTCTCCTCTCCCAGGAGATTAGGTGGCTTTCAGACGGGATGGGGAGTGTATATCTTGGCCCTGAAATTAGGATCGGGAGCTTGCCGCGCGTGCAAGCCCCCGATGTGCACTTACCCGGCGCGCTGACATTTTAATCCTGGCCCGCATTGCATTTCCTCTCACTGGCCCGCTTGAGGTCCTGCCGCGCTGTGCGTGCGTGACCCAGCGGCGTACTTAGTGCGATGAGCCGGCTGGGATCACGTGAGCACAGGGCAACCAATGGGAGGTTGCAAAAGTTCATTCATGAGTTTGAGAGTAGGAGCTGTCAAACTCATGAAAACTCCTGGCCCCAAAACACTACTTAAACTTGAAAGAAAATTTTAAAAAAACATTGCACTACTTAAATGAGCCATAAATAACTGTAAAAAACTATTTTAAACAATAATTTTAAAATTTGAAAAAAATTATTATATAAAAAATCAGGGCTAAAACTAAACTTACCTTACTGTAAATTCTTTAAAAATAATAAACCTGTGGAAATTTTTTAAATAAATTGTATTAATAAACCACTTACCTGTAAAACTAAGTACTTACGTGTGGTTTTTCAATGCGTAAAAACCGGAGGCCTTTACACATGCACAACTCTCTAAAAATAAAGGAAATCCCAGTTGCACGCGCAGACTCCTGCGCGCACGCGTTCAGCCTCTTAACCCCTTGGGTCAGAGGAGAGGAAATGCCAGTTTTCCCCGCATGCACTGTGCATGCTGAAAACCGTCAATTCCTCCGGGCACACGCGTGAGTACCCCGTCCGTACTCACGCGTTGGGAGAGGAATTACTGGGCCATTGTAATGCACAAGGCATCACGGTTCTGTGGGACAGGCCGGATGGACAAATGGGTCTTCGGTCCATCACTGTCATATGTTCGTAACTCAATAAGGGGTGGTCCAGAATGAATTCCCTTAAATAGCCATTTCTCAACAATGGAAACAAGTCCTTTAGTCCTCAAAGTATTCACTGGGAAGTCCTTTGGTACCCAGAAATTGTCTGTGAATATTCTAAGTCTACCAAATCTGAATCTGAAGTAGATGAAGGGGGTTTCCAAAACAACAGGGTGCACCTAGGGACAACTGTAACAGTGACAGGTATCTCGTAAGCTTCACCCTGGAGGTTCCTAGGAATACAGAAATGCTCGGAATATATGGCATGGCATTTTCCTACATTACAACAGTGACTACACTTTAAAAGTACTTCATTGGCTGTGGAGCGCTTTGGGACGTCCTGGGGTCGAGAAAGGCACTATATAAATGCAAATTATTTCTTCCTTAGTGAGCAAGTGACAGCGTTTACATAGACTGGTGTCGGAACCAACAAGGTGCATTCAGCAAGTGCTGGTTAGTTTGCATTTGACCCTCTCCACACATCCATTCCAGCTAATGACATGCAAGTCTGAAGCAGCCAGCAGCAGCATTAATGATAAACCGGGCAGGATTCGCAAACGCCGGCAGAATTTTTCCGAGTCATTGGCCTAAGTTAATCTTGCCAGTTTATCTTCTTGTCACCGGCTGCATGAGACCCACACCTCATGCACAATATAAAAATTCCTTCATACTACCACGCAATCAGTTCAGATTCCCAATGGCTGGGATCTGGCACTCTGTTGTGTTAGAATGTGTTGCTGGTATACTATGCAAACATTTTGGATCAATATAGAACGTTGATGTGTGGTTTTAAAATGTCCTGGTGTTTACGGAGCTCTGCAGAGGTGGTGAGCGGTCCACTCAATTTTGAGGTGGACTTATATAGTAATGTAAAGGCACTCTTGCCATTTAAATCACAGGTACTGAAGTCAAAACTTGAGCAACTGCTGGTCCGGGGAAACGGGACATTTCCTTCCGAGGTCTAGGGGATGAAGGAGGGGGGAGTGCATTCTTTGAGAAATCAGTGTGGGACCGTAATTTGCTAAATCTCCATAAAATGTTTTTTGAAGACTTCAATCGTTTCGAATTTGCACAAGTAACAATGACGCCCTCCCAATTAAAGAGTTAAACATTTATTCACGGCCTGAAAAGGGGATGTTAGAATCTAATGGGGCGACACTTTTTAGAAACTAAAACAATTTTAAATTCTATTAGAACCTTTGGGGTCCAGAGGAGCTGAAGAAGTCGGCCAACCTAAAATTCTCTTTCGTCCCTTCTCCTCCGCCTGTCTCTTAATCCATTCATCGTAATCTCGTAATATAATGTTACCTTTTTGGACCAAGTTTTACGGAACGGGCCACAACGTAAAATAAGTTAAATTATTGTCAATAAGCAAAGAAACCATTCGATTGCAATGGCCCACTTTGATTCATTATTCGCGCTGATGCATTTTTATTTAAATGTGCGTGATATCTTAATTTTCGTCAATTTGAAAAATTGCCTTCACTCCATCAGAGATAGAATAGAGGTGGGTTGGACACTGGCACCTGGTACCTGCACCTCCCTAGAACAGGGCAATGGGACGGGAGCCAAACGCTGGCACAGCTCTCAACGCCGCATACTAACAAATATGAGAGATTGTTACAAGTACCCATGTGTTTTTATCTTTCCAGTTAAAAAGAAGGAAAGTGAGATTTATTGCAAAGCTTTTTGTGGGCAGTCGATGTGTGAGATACCTAAACAGGTTATTAAAATGCCAGCGGTTTATTGATACGCCGTCTACACAATAATATAAAACTGAAGGCTTGATCCCAGATTAGAGACACGGCTCCTTTCATAATAAGTGTCAAAGTCAAAAAAGGAAACAAAAAAAAGGGGAAAGGCTCCCGTCCTGCTTTTGTGTTGGTGCCAAACCGCAGAGTGAATGGATTTGCAATCCTCTCCCCCAGTACCGCAGCCTAATGAGAATCTTTATAGAGCAAGGCAGCGTTCACTCACACAACTGACACTCATCCAACTCCCGGCTCTGACCTGCTACTGACTTAAAACGCCAGCTCGGGATGGGAACCGGTCGACGGGTTGACTAGTTCCTCGCTCACACTAATTAACACCAAGTGATGTCTCAGCCTGGCTTGAGGACAGTTTAATCAGCGCGGCCAGGAAAGGCTGGCAAAACGAGGGGCTTGTCAGAAGCATTTTGTCAATACCGTTGACATTCTGCCGTGTGCGCTATGTTTAAACTGAGTGCCAAAAGATAAAAAAAATAAATGAACGTTTGATCTTTCCTGCCCAATAACGAGCAGCTGTTTAAAACGTTTATTCTGTAAATATGTCAGTATGTAACAACATGACATTTTCCCACTTAAATTGCAATGTTTTAGGGAAATCATCGATGCGCCTCTTGTGATATGACAGCGGTGAGAAATTCGACACATTACAGACTGACACAGACGTGGGACAGAATGAACCGCAAACCCCAATGGCCACAGCTCTGTCGCTGTGATTTGCTGATTTTTAAATCTAGAAAGGATTTATAATTGTACTAAAATCATACAGTTTGTAAAAATATTACATTAAATAATCTTGACAATGGATTTAAAATATCGGTTAGATATTCTGCATAAAACAAGTCTTGTCCCGTAGGATATCATCTCCGCTGCAAAATATACTTGTATCAAATGTATAACCTCAAATCCCTTCTCTGGTACATTGATTTAGATATTACGATATACCTGAGCTGGATGTACATGATTAGTCTTTAAGGGGCTTTATATAAATCGATTTCAGAAACTGGATCAAGAGCTTTACATCTGTCCCTTTATCGCCTCTGGATTCTATTACAGTGCGCTCTTTATCCTTTTCAAATCGGTATATTTCACCATCTTTGCTAACCTTACAATTCCTGAAAGAGTGTGTTCCTTTTTCTAATCTGTAATTCTCTATTCCACTCAATGTCACTTCCGTCTCAAGTATAACACACACACACACACACAAGCTTTCCATTTGTTTTAATTAGTACTATTTCTTTCAATTTCTATCCATTTTTATATATTAGTGTCAGCCCTGGCTCAGTGGGCAGCACCCTCGCCTCCGAGTGTGAAGGTTGTGGGTTCAAGTCCCACTCCAGGGACTTGAAGTACAAAAATCTAGGCTGACACTCCAGTGCAGTGCTGAGGGAGTGCTGCACTGTCGGAGGTGCCGTCTTTCGGATGAGACATTAAACTGAGACGTCTGCTTTCTCAGCTGGACGTGAAAGATCCCATGGCACTATTTCGAAGAAGAGCAGGGGAGTTCTCCCCAGTGTCCTGGCCAATATTTATCCCTCAACCAACATAACAAAAATAGATTATCTGGTCATTATCACATTGCTGTTTGTGGGAGCTTGCTGTGCGCAAATTGGCTGTCGCGTTCCCTACATTACAACAATAACCACACTTCAAAAAGTACCTCATTGGCTGTAAAGCGCTTTGAGTCGTCCCGTGGTCGCGAAAGGCGCTATATAAATGCAAGTCTTTCTTTCTATTATTTCTCAGGATTTAAGGCTCCTCTCCTAATCTATTGCTAACACCATTGAAGCCATTACAGTCTGTCTCCTCTAATTTCACTTCAATTTCTTCGTCTGTATGTTTAATATTAAATAGTTAATTGTCCTCGATTTAGACAAGGCGTCACATACATATAAACATACTGGTGTCTCTCATATATGCAAAGTTTATTTATGTGAATTAATCCAAATATCGCTCGTTTGTTGAGGTTTGAGGTATGGTGACTTTTGGCTGTAGTTCTGGGGCATACTTTCTTTTAAAGGTATATCACTCGGGTTTACAATGGTCGAGTCCTTTCTTTGAATGGGGCAGCTGGAATCAAATATACGGAACGATATAAACTTTCAATGAGGTTTACCTCAAAATGAGGTTTGAGGTGCTCGCAGTTCTCGAATTATTAGAACGATAAATGTAGAACTCTGCTTTTTTTGCGGTACAGAAAGTCTCTCGTGCTTTGCTCAAATTTTACTCATGTCTTTCATTTCAGCTCTGAACCCTTGATGTGCAAAGAAACAAAGTGCTCACTGCGAGCACTTTCCCCCAAAGTCAACCCAGATTATCAAGAAATATGAACATGCTGGAACTGTTCTTAAGGAAAGCAGAACGAGCTTCATATTCTACCTGTCGGAGTTGTGCAGTCTGAAAAGTTCACCTTTAATTTCCCCCTTTTCGATTGTTCTGTTCGCTGTCCAGGTGGGGCAGCTTTAGGTCTTCGGCCAAACTACTGCCTTTAGATCGACGGAGGAATTAAAACCAAAAATACCGTTCAGAACTCAACCCTTTCCGAGGTGGCCGCGAGTCTGTAGCAAAATTTCAAGTTTATTCTGTCATCGTTGACACTTTGAGGACGAGCGGCCCTGCCGATGCATTCCTCTCGCATAGAACCCACAGGCCCGTCTGTCCCGTAAATTTCTCAATTCATAAAGTAAGATTAGAGACATTAACCAAACCTATTTCTTCTTCATGTCTGGTGTTCTTGAAACAAACACCAGTTTCTTTCAACTGAACAAACGCTACTCCCATTTTCCCTGTTATTCGTTTGAATGAGGTACTTGTAAAAAGATTTGTCTCGGGTACTAATCAAATTAAGCAATAAAAACGCCTTGGGGAAAATATACTAATATACTAAAATAATACTAATTGTCCTTTAAACAAAGGGCATCACTTTTGTAAAAGATTTGAAAATCCGAACGAAACTAATAAAAGTGTCACTAGGTGGCGCCATTGTGCTCTGTAAACCGAGCAGTCAGTTTGGAAAGGAGTACAGTTAATAGATAAAAAATACATTTCTTGCCTATAATGTATTTCCAGTAACACTTACCCCTCACACTTTGTTGATAATAAGCTTATTGTTTGTTAGAAAGCAGGATATCCTCCCACTCACCATGAGCAACGCCACGGGAGATGTGCCAGCGTATTAAATGTGGTGGGTGGTTCTTGTAAAGCTACGGACTATAACCATTTCTCCACTTACCTTCTCTTTACTTCTCCTACTTCTTCAGAAATCAAGCAAATTTTACATGTTTTATTACTACAATAAAATGTTCAGTTAATGAAATTGCAAAACAAAGCTGGTGATGTTCTCCTTAAGGGTTCTATATTATTAATTCGCACATACAAATGTTTATGGTTTAGTAGCACATTAATATTTCAAGTACTTGGGATATTCTTTCCATATGAGATGTTTCATGCTGAAACCAATTTCGGTAGGTTTGTAGTTTTATTGCACAGTTCTAATAAACGCTGATTGTTTGGTTATAGCTGAAGTAGCACAGCATCTTCGGCACATGAATAAATGCTTTAAAAAACTCCGATCATAGCCACCCGTGCCTGACCACACGAAGCGGGTGCTTTTACTGGAATAGCTGCTCCTCCTGACTCACGTTCTGGGGCCCAATGACAGCCCAACCTTCAAGAGTCCCATCTCACACCTGCTGTGGCTCTTGAGGTGCAAGTATTGTTGCACTACTGCAGAATTCGTGGCAATTCTGAGTGTGCAACAGCGAATAACAAGAAGGTAAAGCTTTCGGGATAATATACACACGAAACCTGAGTGTGATTATCAAAACATTCATCGAATTAAAAGCGGCATTATTAAGCACACTGGTCGCTCAGTTAGCGAGAACGGATTGTTCTGCTGAAATTCTGATTCAGATCATTCTGACCAAAATATTGGCACCAACACTTGCTGAAAGAAAGTTCCGAAAGAAATTGCGAAGAAGTCGTGTTGTCCATTGCCTTGTGGGTTCCCTCAGCAAAGCCACATGGCTGACAATTACAGGGTAAGGAGACTGTGAAGAAATCTGAGATACTCTGACCAGTTGCGATGGGATATCGAGTTCACACAGTCGTAAACGTTTTTTTGTTGTTGATTTCCTATGTTTAAAGTTCCACTGGAACTGACTACACGGTGAGTCGGGCAAAATGAAAGGTTTTCGTCTGGTGACACTTTAAACGCGGCTCAATCTTAAAATAAATCTGGTTTACTATCACCGGTGGTGTGCCTGAGCCCACCTACAATCATTGCCACAACAACTAGATCACACCTCGAGCCATAAAACATGCTGTACAGATCCTGCCAAACGAAGGAACGTCCCGCTTTCGAAATTGGTGAAAAAGCAGGAAGGACGAGGTAAAACGGACGGAGTAATTGGAACGGGCCGAATCGGGGCACTTTCTATTTCTTTCATGTATTTTCTGTATTTCATTGATATCATTTGTACAGAAAGGGCCAATCTTATAGTTTGATAGAACACTTACAAAGATATCAACATGAGCTGACTGTATTCCGATTTCCAGCAGCCTTTCCTCTCGTCCTTCTCAACGCTCTCCAACATTTGCTCTTTAATGTTTTTTCTGCTGACCATCCTCTCTACAGAAATTGTGACAGAGAAAAATATGGATGGCTGCTGATATTTCAGTGACTTTTGGAAGTGACTGTCCGTGTAAGGGCAGCCTGGGGAAGTCACAGAACACATTTTGAAAATATCTGCTTAATAGTTTAAGAGCTGACTGGGAAACATTCGGATTGCCTGCCCTGAGGTTCTCTTGCTCTCCGGGAGATTCCATCAATTTCGAACATGGCTGGTACTTTAATATCGAGGTTTGGGCTGTGTGAGTGAACTTGTTTCACTCTCTATTGCAAATCCTGAACACTGCGCTTTCCTTGGGCTGATCCCCTCCACTTTCGTTCTGAAGGATTTTTCTTTTTTTTTAAAGAACTCTGAATTTGTGCTTTTTTTGGCCATTTGATGCACCACGTTATTTAGTATCAGTATTACGGATCTTTAAAGACTGTGAGCCAGTGGCAGATTTTGTCCCTGGACATCAGATAAAAAATAAACTATCAAAGGATTATGTCTACTCGGTTTTAACATTGTTTTATTGTATTGTGGTTTCATTATGATGAAGATGGATTGAGACAAGCTTTATATGAATCTTTAAACCCCTTTTTAAAAATTATTGTACCAGTTATTTCGTTAAAGTAGTTTTCCCAATAATTGCTCTCTAGTTACTGAAAAGTTCGGGGTTCTATCACTTCCAAAATATCAATGAATCATTTTAATAAGAGATTCCCTTTCAGTTACAACAGAAACGCTTCTTCAGGGGATTGAGTTTCAATCCTTTAATTTAAAATGTTATCCCGGAAAACAATTAAATACATGGACAAACTCGTCCCCGCCATAATGATAAACATTTGTGAAAGTTATAGGTCAATACTGTTATGTTAATTTAAAATGTTCTGCTTAAGTCGGGTCACAAGATGGAAAGAGATTGGGGTTGACAGCGATATTTTATCAATGAATATTACATGTGTAAGTCAATTCAATCGTGAGAGAGTGAATAAAATCTTAGGATTGTGATGTTCGGAATAGCTCGTGTATTTTATGATATATCCCTGATCATCTCTGGGGCGGGCAGTGCCAATCGTGCCATGTACGGCAGCGACACTTACTCCATCACATGTGGTTAACAAAACAAAGGAGCGCAATTCATAGGCGTTGGAGTTTCTGAATGTGCACTGACCTTCCCTCCCCACACACACACATTACACACATTGCATACACACATTACACATACACACATTACACATACACACAAACATTGCATATATACATTGCACATACACACATTACACATACACAAACATTACACATACACACAAACATTGCATATATACATTGCACATACACACATTACACATACACACAAACATTGCATGTATATATTGCACATACACACATTACACATACACACATTACACACATTGCATATATACATTGCACATACACACATTACACATACACACAAACATTGCATGTATATATTGCACATACACACATTACACATACACACATTACACACATTGCATATATACATTGCACATACACACATTACACATACACACAAACATTGCATGTATATATTGCACATACACACATTACACATACACACATTACACACATTGCATATGTACATTGCACATACACACATTACACATACACAAACATTACACATACGTACACACGTATTAAACATACAAAGAAAGACTTGCATTTATATAGCACCTTTCACGACCTCAGGACCTCCCAGAGCGCTTTACAGCCAATGAAGTACTTTTTGAAGTGTAGCCACTGTTGTGATGTAGGAAACGCAATAGCCAATTTGCGCACAGCAAGCTCCCACAAACAGTACTGTGATAATGACCGGTCTGTTTTTGTGATTTTGATTGAGGGATAAACATTGGCCAGCACACCGGGGCTAACTCCAGTGCTCTTCTTACATTACAAATACACACGCAGATATTACACATCACAGCCCCACATTACACATACACATTACACATGCACAAATTACACGCACAATTCGCAGATATGTCGGCCGTCACTGGGGGCCAGCCCCCCCAGCTTCATTTACAAGCGAGTTCAGCTTCCAGATGTTGAATCTTTTTTGCAGGTGTATATGGGCTTGAAAGGAGAAGACGGAAAGTCCCGCTATCGTCACGTGAGCTGACTTTTTGCCACTTAAAGGGAATGAACGAGTCTGCTTTGGTCTGCATTACAAAAGTGAGCACCAAGTCTGGATCTCCTTCTCAAATCATTGCAATAAAGGTGACGAACCTGTGCATGTTTTCATTAACTAATCTGAATTTGCCAGCAGATATTTAAGCAACAATTAGGTTTATTTCAAATGATTAATTTTTTTTAAGGTGCGTACGGCAATTAATTCTATACTCATATATTTTTTATTAAATTGTATTTTATAAGACTTAACTTGTCGTTTTACAATGTTACGTTTGCACATTATCTGTTGTAGAAAAGTTTCTAAGAGGGAAAAAATCTGAGGAAGTCTGACAATTGAAGTTTCGTTCCGGTTGATTTCAACTGTGTTCCCCGGGATCCGCCCCCTCCCTTCCATTAAAATTAAATTATTAGTAAAAACATTGGCGTGTTGACTTTGGCAGAGTTTATAAAGAAGGTCGAAACCACACAACAAAGATTTGCTGGCAAACCCGCTAAAGGAAAGTTACCCTGTGTTTTACTATGTGAAAAAAAAGAGAGGCTAGCTGCAGCAATATGTTCTGGGTATAACTCTGGTGCTGGCTGTACATTCCAGGTCAGTATCCGTCTGCTTTTCCATCCGTGGGAAGCAGGGTAGCGCATTGCCAATGTAAAGTCAATACATTTTTGAAAAATGTAAACGGGTGCCTACGAGCTTTGGTCGGCAGCCCATAAGGTTTGAGTTTTCGGCCGGGCCCACCAGCTTGCCATGTTTAAAGTGTGAAGAGTTTGCAACCATCAAGAGTCGACAAAAGAATGCAAAAATCGGTGCAATATTTAGAAGAAAGTTCAATTATTCAAAGTGCTCACGCTGTAATCGGTGTACCGACTGGTATCTCGACAGATTTGAAAGTTTCGTGCCTTGTTCTTTTATTTTAGTGGGGAAGGGGGAGGGGGGCGTGTTTGTTTAAATCTTTCTTAAAACACATAATTTCACACCGAAGCTTTCTCGCAGGGACCCTTGCACAGAAGCAGGCCCTCGTAATTAATTTGGCATTTCAGAATAGCGACTGGGCTGCATAATGCCCGCATTCATCCCTACAGTCTCATCTGAAAAAATCTTTAAGAAAAGCTTTCAGAAAGCCAGAAAATACCATTCCGTTACTGTTCAAAGGAACTGTCAGTCCGCGGAATAAATCGCCGCCGATTACTCGCTGCTTATTTAAACAGGGGCTTCGTGGATTTCCATAACCCTACAATTACTTAGCAGAACTCCTTTTTGTGTGTGTGTGTGTGTTGGGGGGGGGGGGGGTGGGGGGTAGCTGGTTGGATTTCACACAAGGGTGCATTGCAGTGTGGTCGAGATTGGTCAGTAGGGGAAATAGAATGGAAAACTGACTTTGCATCTGTATCTTAACTGCATTTCAAGAGGGAAGGAACGAGCAGCCTTCTGGTCCCAAGGGAATGACACAAAGCTGGAGTGGTGGAAACTTTCTGATGTCCCAACGACCCCCAGAGCTAGAAAGTGCAATCGGCTCTGCGAGCTTCAGTTCGACAATACCCATGCAAATTTTAAACGTACGTTCAAAAGATCTCTTTAAATTGATGGCTGGATTTATTTTACCTCTTATTTATTTCTGCAGACTCGTGTTCAATGTGAGAGGGACCGTCCCGCCACAGAGTGAAATTCAGTTCTGACCCGATTCATTGCGCACTTTATTAGAACTATCGCCTTCTTAAAAAGGGGGGACGGGACGACAATCTATCTTTTACCGAACTGAGGTTCACTCTGGCAAGACCAGCTCTTGCTATCGAGCTCTGTTCCATTGGAAGTTCGTTTTTTTTTAAAAAGAGGTAAAATTTTGTCAGCTAAAGAACAAAAAGTTGTTTTAACCTCTTGCTTCAATCGCTCCACGCTTTGTTGTGGCCCTCCAAACTGATTATCCCACTTCCCAAAATCAGGGTTTGCCCGCTTTAAGTTCAGGAGACATTCCCATTTTTACTGGTCCGCCTGTTCGGAATCCAGATCACTTCGACACCAAGCCTGAAAGTTAAATCTAGTTTATTGAATTGTTCACTGATAGCTTCTATAGCCTGTCCACCGACCCGTGAAATGTGATCGCAGATTAGAGTTCTGGTCAATAGTATCTCTTTAAACATCCTTAACAGTACAACCACCATCATATTTACCAAACTTAGGTCAAATAACCGTTAAAAGTTCACGCTATGATTCGGATGACTGAAAATAATGAAGTTTTTTAAAATATTGTTTTAAGCACATTAATTAGATGCGATCTGTTAAACTACGCTTGCAGTAATAAATTAATCAATAATGTTTATGACATCGATCTGCACTGGACGCTTCTACCTAATAAAACACTTTGGCGCTGTTTATTGTGCAGTTACTATCTTGATAAAAGCAATACAATAGTAAGTGATTTACCAGCAGAAACTGCCCTTTCAAGAGTGCCGTATATCGGAGGGGTATTTTTAAAACGTCTCTTCAGTACCTTACAGAAGTGTCGGTAGCTTGCAACCTTGAAAGCGGGGATTTCGGTTGTGTCCAACCTACCTTAAAGCGCCGCTAAAGTGCTGGTAGAAACACAAGTGTTGCCCGAGTTCATGTAATGTCCCAGATGGATATGCGACTATTCCATTCTCCTCTCTCACAGGGAACAACCACACTTTCAATCACTAGAACAAGAATCAAGCTTTCAGAGGAGGAGGGTGTCCTCTGAGGTGAATTGTTTATAGAGTTCAGTCCCAATGGGCTCCATCAGTGTAACTATTCGTTCTGATCGCCCAGGATAAAATTCTAAATGGGTTGGGGGGGGGGGGGGGGGGTGGATAAAAACTATCCCATCTCTGGTTTTGCAAAGAAAAATAAAGAATAGGCAAGCCGTTTCCTCAAAGTAGGCCCTCCTAATCACAAAACAAAGATTATGTGTCCTGGGCGATGGTAAACGGTCTGTGGGGTAAGGTCCCTCTCTGTATCAGTTTTAAAGAGCGACTCTTAAAGGTTTCAAAGGTAAAGTCATTAGAGGGATAGCTTTGGTTAATGATAAGTTTGTTGGAAAGTCGTGCTTACTTCTAAAGAACGGATTGTATGTTACAGAACGGTACACAAAGCTGACCATGGGCTCGTAGTAAAGTGTCATTTTAACGAAGTGTAATAAAAGAGGCGAATCTTATGATAAGACACGGTTGCATTTTGATACTCAAGTCAATGAATGAAACGCCTTTTAGAATCCATATTAGAATTAACTGAATCTGAATAGAATCACTTGTGTTGTGCTCTGTTTTTGTACTGCAGCAGATTGAAAAATCTTTGAAACTCTTCAGTGGTCTTATCATTTACATTAACTTTGTGCAGTTCCAGTTATATAAAAAGAGACCCGCTGCACAAAAGCTTGTCCCGCTTTCCCTAGCAGAACAAACGTTTTGCTGCTTGTCTTCAGTTGCAGCGGGGTGCGAGGCTGGAATACAGTGCTCAACCAATTCAGTGTGTTTGGACAAGACAAACATTGTTCTTGCCATCAACAAACTGGAGAGGGGTCATCTGGCTCGTCCCCCCTCCCCTCCCGTGCTAGATTCACTCTGTGCATCTGAGACCAGATACAGCTGATGTGAAAATCATTCGCTTTGACCGAAGGGACAAAATAATAGACACTAGAACACATCAACATGACATGTGCTACCACATCATTGGGATAGAACTGTCTGAATTCCAACGGTGTAAAGTGACTTTTTTTCTAATCGCCTGAAATGATGTTCAAAAAGTTTCCAATCTACCCTAGTCATAATTTTACCTTAATTAATCCATTAATACCAAATGACTATAATGCTCCCATATTTAATACAAACGCATACGAATATGCCAGCCTTTTGTTGAATTGCAGTTATATTCCTCATAACATCCATTTTCTCTTTTTGAGAAGAATAACTACTTGTTCGGCAGTAAATACGTTTTTCTTTCCTGTATTGCCTTTAGATCAGGGTTTCATTGTGTGTTAAATTAACGATTCGTTCTATTGGGCTGAATTTCTACCAAGTGGGAACAAATCATTAATGGAGAATTCATTTGTAGAACCTGGGGAAAACGAGCCATTAAACAAAAAAGTGAATTGATAACATTCTCAATCAAGATGGGAACAACTTGTGGGGCAGTTTCTCAATTCCCTCGGCCGTTTAAACTGAATGGAGCAAGGGGATGAAACTAGTTCGAAATAATTACTGAACCTTTTAAATCACAATGTCGGTCAGGTGAAATACACTGTCCCTCGCCATCCAGCGGGGTTACCTTCTTGAGCATATGCCTAACAGTTTGTTTTTTTAAACTATTTACTGTAAAGTTCGTTCGAAATATATTTATAGAATCCTCGAACTAGCCAGTGAGTTGCAACAATTGGACGAAAATATGTACTAGATTTTAATATACTGTAAAACGCTACAAACTTTAACGGGATAGATTGCAAAAACTGTTATGCAAGGGCATAAGATTAAAATTGATTGATTTCAAATACTGTTGAAATTTAAACACTAGCAACGTTCCTAAAAGACAGCATTTTAATTTAAAATGAGATTTTATTTGTTTCATGTGGTCTCGGCGCTATCGGTTTTAAACTTTTAAAGGCGGTGTGCAGTTATTTTTGAAGTAATTACCGAGGGCTAAATTCGATAGAACAAGTCGCGCATTTTAAACTATTTACTGGAAATGGTTGCAATGTGTTCACTTCAGTCAAACTATTTGATTATCGTTGCAAAAGCATTTTTCAGCTTGGCGCTCATGCAGAAAAATAGGTTGTAAATATTTTCACTAATCGCCAAATAACGTATCGTATCAACCCGTTTAAAAGTTGCTGGTGACGATATCTAGGACGAGGTGGGTTGTTTAAATAGTTAGCTGCCAATAGATTATCCATCTCAACATTTTTTTCTAAAGTCATATCCAGTAAAGCCTCAAGGTTCGCTTCACCCACAGTCTAAACTGACTCCATCGTGTTCGATGAAACCAATCATTTTATCAGATTGACAATATATGGTCCCAAACTACCACCTAAATGATTCTGTACAGAATTCGGTGTGATCATTTGTCCTCTAGCCAGGATGCAAGATAGTGACCCTCAAATATACAAAGATGTTGAACTGTTTAAACTTTTAACACGTACAAAGTTGGCTGAAAAAAAACTTTTAAAAGATCAATAGAGTGGACGTGTTTATCATGCAAAGCAAATCAAACTGTGCTCTCCTTCTAAGATGCCCCCCCCCCTAGTTACAGGTTACTATTATTAGTGGTACTGATTTGTCTGCCTGCTAATTGGGATCTAGGTAGCGACCCCGATGAGTCCGGGGTGATCGTGTTGTAAAAACGATTTGGGTAAGGTATTATGGGCTATTTCACGGTGAACAGTTAACAAATCCTGCAGCATGCTGACAGGGGACAGGCCAGGCTGCTGAGCCGGGGCTTTCCTATGGGGACAGCGGCTGGAATCCCAAAGCCACCCCACTGAGAGAGCAGGACTGAGGCGAGATTAATCAGGGACTAATTCGCTTTACAACAGCCCATTTATTCAGCCTCCCTTTTCAAGCAGAGCCTTACAGAAGCATTGTGGAAGCAAATTTGCATAGTCTAAATCTGCAGTTGTGCTGAGCTGTGTTTGCCACAATAACAGGTTCTTGATTTTTTCCCCCCCTTTAATTTGCAACCAGGAGCATTGGGTTGACAATAATATACATTCAAACGGGCTGGCCTGGTTTATGTAGATATACAGAAACGCTGCAATTTTTCACACACACACAACTTCCAACTACACACCGTCCAGGCTGCGAAGTAAGACAGGAATCGCCTCATAGACCATTCCTGACACCCTTTTATAGAGTAGTTTTAGGACTGCAGCTCCTTTCTAACATTTTTTTTCTGGCGAGTGCACGTTTTTTATTCAGCAGCTTTTTTTTTGGAAAGTGCTAGGAAGCGCTGTCTCCAAGTTAACAATTTCATTGGCGTGTCAATCATCGTTTACATGTGAATTTGTAGCAGTCTTTTGTGTTGTAACAAAACTGCCGCGGAATGTCTTCCTCGACTATTATTACGCGCATTAACATTTTAATTGCACTTTTTTTGTAGTTGCATCTTGATATGCGTTACATTCTAGACCAACAAATCGTGTTTATAAATTGCGTTAGGTTTTCCCTTTGACCCCACTTAATTGGGAGGGGGGGGCGATTCCGATGAAACCGTAAAGCATCATTTGGGCGCTGCTCGGTATGGTTCAGGGTAAAGGCCGGTAAATAAGCGACAGGTGTCTGCCGGAATCAATCCATTTGTGGGATCTTATATGTCCTGTAAGGTACCGTTTCCATTTTTCACACACAATCGCAGAGATCATTTGGATATGTATATAGCTGTCGTCTGATCGCCTGTAAACCATCAAACAGCTGCAAATTAGCACACATTTCTCGTTTTCACACAGTGGGAAAGTGTGAGTACAGCTGAAAGTGTAAAATATACACCAAGCACATGCTTGAAAGTTTAACGGCGCGCTGGCCCCTAATTTAAAACCAACCCTAATGTTCGCAAGTTTTCATTGTGCTGCTTCCGCAGATTTGAAGAGGCGATCTATTGCGATAACTTGCCGTAAAAACACTGCAAATTATTTTTGTGAATGTAGTCAGCTTATAAATTGTACAATCTAAAACGATCAGCTGAATTGCTCGCCAAATAATATACAACGCCCTCGATAAAGATGAATTTACAATACAGCCCAGCATTGCACTGAATCCACTTGGGAGTAGAACACATGGCAGCTTTTTTACACCAACTACCTGCCAATGTGTGTATCCACACCTATAATCTCCACTGCACAAAAGCTGCAAATATTTGGGAATATAATTGCACGGCAGATATTTTCTGCATTAAATTTCGCCTATGCAATCCTTATTGTTACTTACGCATATCGAGGTTTTTTTCCCTCATTAAAAAGATTTCTCATCTGTGAACCCCTACACTATAGAATCAGGCTACAACAGTTTGAAGGGGACGAGTTAAATGATTGCAGAGGCTGTAAACAGTCTAATTGGGCTCGTTCTGTGGCTGGAGCTCCATGTGAAAGGATGCCTGCTTGCTATTGATAAACTACCAGTGGATGTCGTTGTTTTCGCTCCCTCTGTGTGTGGAATGACACTCTCCGTCAGGGCACAGGATGACCTCGAGCTAGCAAGAGTTGTGCACGTCATTCACTTTCTATGCAGACACAAGGCGCGGAGACAGAGAGTCCCAAAGGAAAGGGAGATTCTCCTCGATACTGGGGCACAGGAATGACTGATGCACAGTGTAGAAAGCGGTCTCCTAGCTAAAGAAAGGGGCATCGGTCTTTGCATTGTTCTGCTTTCAATCAAAGCGTTTCACAGGTAACACAGAACAGTCACCGAGAGAATGTAAAGGAATCTAGAAACTTTATTTTACCAGGTTTGGGGAAGTTTAGTTGCTATTTTAATTTGTGATAACTGATCTTTCCTTGTATTTGGGTTTGTGTTTTTTTTTTAACTAGGATCCTTCGCCGTGAGAATCGAGGCTACACTGTGAAGGGAGAACAAAATGCTGTTGAGTTTCTGGGAGTTTGTGTGCGCTTTTGTGGGTTTGAGCTGCCTGGTGGAAGGAGTCCGCGGGGGTTATGGCATGAGCATGTTTGCAGCCCAGCAGACTCCCCCGGACCCCTGCTACGACGAGAACAGCAACCCGAGGCGCTGCATCCCCGACTTCGTCAACTCGGCGTTCGGCAAAGAAGTGAAAGTGTCCAGCGCCTGCGGAAAGCCCCCGTCCAGGTATTGCGTGGTGACCGAGAAGGGAGACGAGCGGTTCAGGAACTGCCACATCTGCGACGCGATGGACCCCAAGAAGGCTCACCCGCCAGCCTACCTGACCGATCTCAACAACCCCCACAACCTGACCTGCTGGCAGTCGGAGAACTACATCCAGTACCCTCAAAACGCCACCCTCACTCTCTCCCTGGGCAAGAAATTCGAAGTCACGTACGTCAGTCTCCAATTCTGTTCCCCACGTCCAGAATCGATGGCCATCTACAAATCGATGGACTATGGCAAATCCTGGGTGCCCTTTCAGTTCTACTCTACCCAGTGTAGAAAAATGTACAACAAACCCAACAAGGCTGTGATCACTAAACAGAACGAGCAAGAGGCCATCTGCACCGACTCCCACACCGACATGCATCCATTCACTGGGGGCTTGATCGCTTTCAGCACCTTGGACGGTCGCCCCTCGGCTCACGATTTTGACAACAGCCCTGTCCTCCAAGACTGGGTCACCGCCACAGACATCAAAGTGGCCTTCAGTCGCCTCCATACCTTCGGGGACGAGAACGAAGACGATTCGGAGCTAGCCAGGGAGTCCTATTATTACGCCGTCTCCGATCTGCAGGTCGGAGGCCGCTGCAAGTGCAATGGCCATGCGTCCAGGTGCATCAAGGACCGGGATAGTAACCTGGTTTGTGACTGTAAACACAACACCGCTGGCCCGGAGTGTGACAGATGTAAACCTTTCCACTACGATCGACCCTGGCAGAGGGCCACGGCCAGAGAGTCCAACGAGTGTGTGGGTAAGAGCAAACTTCAATCTTTTTTTTAAGCAAGATCTTTGAAACGCTCAATAATCTAACCCGAGAACCCAGCGAGTGTGAGAGCAAGAGAAAGCTTTCAGATCCGGAGCTGTACTGAAATCTTAACCTAGTCAGGAAAGACAACGAGCATGTGGGTAATAATGGCCCCTTTAGATCTCTGAGCAACATCTAGCTTTACACTAGTATCCCATCCAAGGAGAATATTTTCATAACTTTCTACGATCAATGGTGCAAATCTATTTATTTATGAGTGTGCATATTATAGGTCTCACGAGGCTGTTCTAGGTCTGTCGTGTGTTTCCCACACATTGCACCAATAAACATGCTCTGAATGTATCGTGTTAATGATCTACCCACAGCCCGACCTACGCGATTGTTTGATCCTGGTTTTATATTCATTGACATTATTGTAGGCGCGATATTATGTGTATCAAGGGGGCATCCAACTGTTTTATGCGCGCTGCCAATATCTGGGGAGCCACCGACTGCTGGTCATCTTTACCAACAGGCTCACAAAGTCGTTGAGACCCATAGTCCATACACATTATTAACTGTAGGTCCTAAAGCCACTGGCATAATAGTATTTATATTCAAGTGAAAGATGGCAATATATAAATCGCGATCTTCTACAATAACAAATATCGACGACTAGTACAGAGTGGCAAATTGACAATAAATCTCATTATTGAAAATTGATCTAGTTTAACTTAATGCCAATGCGATTCATAGAAACAGCGTTTCATTATCTACAGATGATATTTCAAAGGCGAAGAATCTAAATAATCAATATCTAAATATCCATACAGAAACTAATTATGTACAGTGTTGGTAATCAATAACTTAGCGTTAATAGACCAGTCGGTCCCACAGATTTATCCGCTACTGTTTATGGATTGATATTCACATTGCAGTTGGGACATTGAGGGAGAGCCAAAGGTTGAGAGATGAAAGCGTACAGTGATAAAATACAACACTCTCGAAAGTGGGTAACCATTTCGTTGCAGTACAAGTTAATTGGAATATAACCATTGCTACTTCTGGAACTGGTGTGAGGTCCTCACCAACAATAACTAGAGGAAATATTGGTACGAAACACCATTAATATCACTGAAAATCCAACTCCCAATATTCAATGTATTTGGTGTAGAATTGAACCGCTAGACTCTGGGGCTTGTTTTGTGTGTTGCGGTTAAAATAACTCGTCCAAAGTCATCCCAATGAAGTAGGTCTGCGAGATCCAGTGTTCCCGGTGTAATCCAGGGAGACGGGAGAGATTTAATCGTCGGATAATCCCACACTGCCACGAACTCTGTCATCCAGAGGGAGATTCCGACCCACCCTACCATTTACTGGCGCTCACTATCGTGAAAGGATTTATAATTTTACTGTTGCTGTTCAATAAACCTGGTGTCTTTGATGTCTCTTTTGAGTTGATCGGTTTTATTGCCCTGAGCGCAGTAAACTGGCTGTTGTTTTCATGTGATTTTATTTGCTTATTTATTCTTGTGTAGGGAGTTGCCCATTTAACTGGAGTTTCGACCTGAAAACTGCTTTAGTTTGCTCAGAGAGACCACTGTTAAAGTTGTGTTTTAATTAATTAATGTATGCATGTATTTATTTGGATATAAGTGAAAGGCTAAACTAAGCCGATCAAAGTTTTGAGATGACCAGGTGGGGGAGAGCCGCTTCTCCAGATCCTTTCCAACGAGCCATCGGAATTCCCAGGAAAGGGCAGTCAAAGGAAGCGAGTTCTTAAAAGTAATGAAAGCGGGAAAATAGGTAGTCATTGAAATATTTTCAGAAGTTTACTTGAAATTGTTTGACGTGTTAAATAATTATAAATAATGAATAGGTACCGTGCCATTCGGTGTCCTAGGACAAAACTGGCAAACACCAGAGGAGGTTCCTGTTTGTTGAAGTGTGGTAAAATGGTAAAACGTGTGCTCCACAAGCCGATTTCACTACACATAGCGCCCAGAAGGGACTTCCCCCAAAGCGGCTGGATATTATTTTAAAATCCGTAATATAAAGGCCATGCAGTCGGTAAGAGCCGAGCGAGCGAGGCCCGTGAAACGAGGGGGCAGGGACGAGGTTAAAACCCCGAAAAATACATCAAGGAAAAGGGAAACTGAAAGTAACGAGGGGAAAGGAAGGGATGTGCGAGTATAGAAGTATTTGGTGAATGTATGGAGGGGCAGTGCTCAGTCACAAAGCGCTGCCGGCTGACCTCCTGGCCAGTGACTAGGCTTGGGAACACTGTGGAACTGATCCATTTTGTGTGTGTAATATGCTTCCACCACTCCAATACACAGCAGTCTGGGAGAGAGCCGAATGCTCCAGACGGGCTTTCTCTTCCTGGGGGCTCCCTGTGGAAAATACAAGCGATCCGGTTAATCGATCGCGTTCACTTCACTTCAAGGCGGGCCATAATAGGATCACTTTGCAGTCCTGCGTCTGGAGTAGTGTGTCCAGGGATGAGTAGTGTCAGGGGAGTAGTGTGTCCAGGGTGTAGTGTGTCTGGAGCAGTGTATCATGGGAGTAGTGTGTCGGGAGAGCAGTGTATCATGGGAGTAGTGCGTCGGGAGAGCAGTGTATCATGGGAGTAGTGTGTCGGGAGAGCAGTGTATCATGGGAGTAGTGTGTCGGAGAACAGTGCGTCGGGGGAGCAGTGTATCATGGGAGTAGTGTGTCGGGGGAGCAGTGTATCATGGGAGTAGTGTGTCGGGGAGCAGTGTGTCAGGGGAGCAGTGTGTCGGGAGTAGTGTGTCGGGGGAGCAGTGTGTCAGGAGCAGTGTGTCGGGGGGGCAGTGTGTCGGGGGAGCAGTGTGTCGGGAAGACAGTGTGTCGGGGGAGCAGTGTGTCAGGGGGAGCAGTGTGTCGGGAAGACAGTGTGTCGGGGGAGCAGTGTGTCGGGAAGACAGTGTGTCGGGAAGACAGTGTGTCGGGGGAGCAGTGTGTCGGGGGGGCAGTGTGTCGGGGGAGCAGTGTGTCGGGAAGACAGTGTGTCGGGGGAGCAGTGTGTCGGGGGGGCAGTGTGTCGGGGGAGCAGTGTGTCGGGAGTAGTGTGTCGGGGGGGCAGTGTGTCGGGGGGGCAGTGTGTCGGGAAGACAGTGTGTCGGGGGAGCAGTGTGTCGGGGGGGCAGTGTGTCGGGGGAGCAGTGTGTCGGGGGGGCAGTGTGTCGGGGGAGCAGTGTGTCGGGGGGGCAGTGTGTCGGGGGAGTAGTGTGTCGGGAGTAGTGTGTCAGGAGTAATGCATCCGGGGTGAGTGTGTAAGGAAAGGTGTGTTGGGATTAGCGTGTCATGGGAATAGTTTGTCAGGAGTAATGTGTCAGTGGAGTATGGTGTAGTGTGTGAGGATAGTGTGTCAGGTCTCGAAGTAGTGTGGCGGGGGAGCAGTGTGTCGGGGGAGCAGTGTGTCGGGGGAGCAGTGTGTCAGGAGCAGTGTGTCGGGGGAGCAGTGGGTCGGGGGAGCAGTGTGTCGGGGGGCAGTGTGTCGGGAGGGCAGTGTGTCGGGAGGGCAGTGTGTCGGGGGAGCAGTGTGTCGGGGGAGCAGTGTGTCGGGGGAGCAGTGTGTCGGGAGGGCAGTGTGTCGGGAGGGCAGTGTGTCGGGGTAGCAGTGTGTCTGGGGAGCAGTGTGGCGGGGGAGCAGTGTATCAAGGGAGCAGTGTATCAGGGGAGCCATGTGTTAAGGGAGCAGTGTGTCACGGGAGTAGTTTGTCAGCAGCAATGTGTCAGGGGAGCCGTGTGTCAGGGGAGCCGTGTGTCAGGGGAGCCGAGTGTCAGGGGAGCCGTGTGTCAGGGGAGCCGTGTCTCAGGGGAGCCATGTGTCAGGGGAGCCGAGTGTCAGGGGAGCCGTGTGTCAGGGGAGCCGTGTGTCAGGGGAGCCGTGTGTCAGGGGAGCCGTGTGTCAGGGGAGCCGAGTGTCAGGGGAGCCGAGAGTCAGGGGAGCCGATGTCAGGGGAGCCGTGTGTCAGGGGAGCCGTGTATCAGGGGAGCCGTGTGTCAGGGGAGCCGAGTGTCAGGGGAGCCGAGTGTCAGGGGAGCCGTGTGTCAGGGGAGCAGTGTGTCAGGGGAGCCGTGTGTCAGGGGAGCCGTGTGTCAGGGGAGCCGAGTGTCAGGGGAGCCGAGTGTCAGGGGAGCCGAGTGTCAGGGGAGCAGTGTGTCAGGGGAGCCGAGTGTCAGGGGAGCCGAGTGTCAGGGGAGTCGAGTGTCAGGGGAGCCGAGTGTCAGGGGAGCCGAGTGTCAGGGGAGCCGAGTGTCAGGGGAGCAGTGTGTCAGGGGAGCAGTGTGTCAGGGGAGTAGTGTGTCAGGGGAGCAGTGTGTCAGGGGAGCAGTGTGTCAGGGGAGCAGTGTGTCAGGGGAGCAGTGTGTCAGGGGAGCAGTGTGTCAGGGGAGCAGTGTGTCAGGGGAGCCGTGTGTCAGGGGAGCCGAGTGTCAGGGGAGCCGAGTGTCAGGGGAGCAGTGTGTCAGGGGAGCCGTGTGTCAGGGGAGCCGAGTGTCAGGGGAGCAGTGTGTCAGGGGAGCAGTGTGTCAGGGGAGCCGAGTGTCAGGGGAGCCGTGTGTCAGGGGAGCCGAGTGTCAGGGGAGCCGAGTGTCAGGGGAGCCGTGTGTCAGGGGAGCCGTGTGTCAGGGGAGCCGAGTGTCAGGGGAGCAGTGTGTCAGGGGAGCAGTGTGTCAGGGGAGCCGAGTGTCAGGGGAGCAGTGTGTCAGGGGAGCAGTGTGTCAGGGGAGCCGTGTGTCAGGGGAGCCGTGTGTCAGGGGAGCCGTGTGTCAGGGGAGCAGTGTGTCAGGGGAGCAGTGTGTCAGGGGAGCAGTGTGTCAGGGGAGCCGTGTCTCAGGGGAGCAGTGTGTCAGGGGAGCCGGCTGTCAGGGGAGCCGAGTGTCAGGGGAGCCGAGTGTCAGGGGAGCCGAGTGTCAGGGGAGCCGAGTGTCAGGGGAGCAGTGTGTCAGGGGAGCCGTGTGTCAGGGGAGCCGAGTGTCAGGGGAGCCGAGTGTCAGGGGAGCCGAGTGTCAGGGGAGCCGAGTGTCAGGGGAGCAGTGTGTCAGGGGAGCCGAGTGTCAGGGGAGCCGAGTGTCAGGGGAGCCGAGTGTCAGGGGAGCCGAGTGTCAGGGGAGCAGTGTGTCAGGGGAGCCGTGTGTCAGGGGAGCCGTGTGTCAGGGGAGCCGTGTGTCAGGGGAGCCGAGTGTCAGGGGAGCAGTGTGTCAGGGGAGCAGTGTGTCAGGGGAGCAGTGTGTCAGGGGAGCAGTGTGTCAGGGGAGCAGTGTGTCAGGGGAGCAGTGTGTCAGGGGAGCCGTGTGTCAGGGGAGCCGAGTGTCAGGGGAGCCGAGTGTCAGGGGAGCAGTGTGTCAGGGGAGCCGTGTGTCAGGGCAGCCGAGTGTCAGGGGAGCAGTGTGTCAGGGGAGCAGTGTGTCAGGGGAGCCGAGTGTCAGGGGAGCCGTGTGTCAGGGGAGCCGAGTGTCAGGGGAGCCGAGTGTCAGGGGAGCAGTGTGTCAGGGGAGCCGTGTGTCAGGGGAGCCGAGTGTCAGGGGAGCAGTGTGTCAGGGGAGCAGAGTGTCAGGGGAGCCGAGTGTCAGGGGAGCAGTGTGTCAGGGGAGCAGTGTGTCAGGGGAGCCGTGTGTCAGGGGAGCAGTGTGTCAGGGGAGCAGTGTGTCAGGGGAGCAGTGTGTCAGGGGAGCAGTGTGTCAGGGGAGCCGTGTATCAGGGGAGCAGTGTGTCAGGGGAGCCGTGTATCAGGGGAGCAGTGTGTCAGGGGAGCCATGTGTCAGGGGAGTAGTGTGTCAGGGGAGCAGTGTGTCAGGGGAGCCGGCTGTCAGGGGAGCCGAGTGTCGGGAGCAGTGTGTCAGGGGAGCAGTGTGTCAGGGGAGCTGTGTATCAGGGGAGCAGTGTGTCAGGGGAGCAGTGTGTCAGGGGAGCCGTGTATCAGGGGAGCAGTGTGTCAGGGGAGCCATGTGTCAGGGGAGTAGTGTGTCAGGGGAGCAGTGTGTCAGGGGAGCCGGCTGTCAGGGGAGCCGAGTGTCAGGGGAGCCGTGTGTCAGGGGAGCGGTGTATCAGGGGAGCAGTGTGTCAGGGGAGCCGAGTGTCAGGGGAGCCGAGTGTCAGGGGAGCCGTGTGTCAGGGGAGCCGTGTGTCAGGGGAGCCGTGTGTCAGGGGAGCCGTGTGTCAGGGGAGCCGTGTGTCAGGGGAGCAGTGTGTCAGGGGAGCAGTGTGTCAGGGGAGCAGTGTGTCAGGGGAGCCGTGTGTCAGGGGAGCAGTGTGTCAGGGGAGCAGTGTGTCAGGGGAGCAGTGTGTCAGGGGAGCCGTGTATCAGGGGAGCCGAGTGTCAGGGGAGCAGTGTGTCAGGGGAGCAGTGTGTCTCTTCCTTCACTTTATTATTCCTCTCTCAGTACGAAGCTACCTATATGTGAGACCAAGGACTGTACTTCAATATTCATTGGTTCTGCCAAGGAATCGGTTAATATAATAATACATCCCCTAACAGCTATATTCTCAATTCTTCCTGTAAACCTAAATGCACTAATAATTGAAATAAGCAGTAAAATGAAAAGATCCATTATTGAATAATTTATTTGTATAGTGATCCTGCCTCTTCAAACCTGCACTTATCTATTTTACGCATTTAATTTTTCATTTTTATTCTGATCTCAGTTTGGTTGAATAAGTTTTAGAAAAAATATCAATCCATCCGTTTACCACAAATCTTTTTTAGAGACTCAAGTAAAAAGTTCCTTTTAACCAGATTTAAAGGATACGGGTGTGTGATGGGGGCTTGTTAATAGCCTGGGCCTGCTTCAGTGTCCATTCTCGCTTCCTGAAGTCCAACTGAAAATATTCGGCTGCTCCCACGCCAGTAGAGTGGCTAATACAACAGCCGTGGCCATGGGTAGGGAGACACGGTTGTTATTCATCACCTTGCTGGTTAACACCAACAGCCAGAGCCTGGGTACCAACAGCGTGTCGAGGCTGGAAACACACGGTGTCAGGTCAGATGAGTAATGGGTGAATTACAGCCTGAAATAGACAGAAACTGGCCGAGACTTGGGGAGAGGTCTAAGGCTGGTTTTATTTTGGTAGTTCCGGTGCTGTGCAGATAAAGCCCTTGCCGTGCTTAACCGTGTCAGCGCTGACCTTTAGGGGGAATGACTTCTCATGTCTGCCATAGTGACAGCGACATGCAGAAAATGGCTCCAGCAAAAGGACACTTCTGCTCAAAGGGGAATTCTTTTAATGCTTTCACTGGCTCCTTTCGTGGCTCAGGTAAGTTATGCACGACCCACGGGTGAGGGTTGATTTTCAGTGTGCCGTGAGGTGGGCTTTTAGGCGTGCGGGGGGCAAAAATCTCAAATTCGGGGATCCCGACACCATCCCACCCAAAACCCGCCTCCACGTAAGTTTCACAGGAGGCGGGTACCTGCCCCGCACTGGGACCCGCCCACCCGAGGCAGGAAGGGATTAGTGCCAATTAACTGCCTGTTAACAGGTAGTTAACATGCAGTTTTTAGCGTAATCCCTATTTTGAGGGGTGTCGTGTGGGATTCCCGACAGCTCCAAACCACGCCAGGTTAGAGCAGGCGGGCCGTCGGGTTGAAGGACTTGGAGGGGTCGCGATGTCGGTGTTCAGGTGAGTGATGGGTGCATGAGTGCAAAGGTAAGTGTGTTTGGTGTGTCTAAAGTGTGTAAAGAAGTTTAAATTACCTGTACTTACCTTAACAGCCTTTCTTCCTCTAGGTTTCGGAGTCCATCATTCAGCCGGCACTGAAAGCAGAATGGCTGCGAGCTGTCAAAAGTGACAGCCTTCAGCTTTCATTGCTGGTAAGAGTTCTAACTGAGTCTGTGTAGAAGGACTCAGGTTAGAAGTCAGACTGTCAGTGTTTGACAGCTTCAAACAGCTGTGAAACACTGATAATTCATCTGCCAAGACCTCTTGACAGATGAAATTTCAGTCTGTGATGTCACCTGTTGCCGGGTGGCCCTTAATTGGCCTGCTGAGCCCGCTGGGCGGGCTCAACAAGGTCAATCAAGGGAAAATCGCGTGGATTGGCCAGACGTCGATGTAGGCGGGACTAAAACCCGAAAGTTGTAGTCCCGCCTCCTTCCCGACTGCTGAATGAAAATCAACCCCGAGGGAGGAGAGCGAGAGATCTGCACACTGCCTGGAGGTTTGCTGTTCGCCAGCTTCATTTTTTCCTTTTAAAGGAAAACAAATTGGCCGAAGGACTGCAATGTACCTCAAATAGTCCAGGCTGAGAGTTGTTGAAGCAGGTGCATTGTCACATCAGCATGTAACCAATGCTTGGTGTCTGACTAGAACCCTTGAATAGACAAACAATCTGACCTGGGTAAACAGTGCTTCTCAGCACCACCTTCTCATGATTTAAACGTACATCTCTTCCTTTTAAGTGATGTAGAACAATAAAAGGTTAACAGTTATGTAAATAAGAGTAGCAAACAGGTTTACTGTCCTGTATTGCTATTAGAGTTCAGTATTTCTGCCTCCAAATTCAAATAATAACACATTCTAATTCAACATTTCTATTCGTCCTTTTTACTTGTTAGAAATAGCAGTAATCGCATATAATAATTATAGCCATGTTTATTGATGTGTATATAAACCTAATATGGGTTAAGATTTCAACAAGTTTCAATGTAGTCTCGATTTAGTGAAACATAAAAAACTTGCATTTACTTTAGGCCTTCCTGTTTGATGTGATTCTCAGTAGCTAGCCTTATACTTCCAAGATGTACAGTCCCCCATGGAGTTTAATCATTGATATACAAACAGAGTGGCAGGGTTCCCTACCAATGAATATTTAAGTTGTTCTAATTTTCCAATAACATGGAATACATGCAATCTTTACAGGGACACATACTTTTTTTCCCCCTAGGACTCTACTGGCCAATAATGGAAATGGTGTTGGCAAATTGGGACAATCCTGTTGCTAACTGTTTCAACCAAAGCAATTTGTAGCACTTGTACTCTCTATGAAGAGCTCATTCACTTCAAATGGTGTCTGCTTTAAAATGTACTGTTCCTATGCAGTTGCTACAATAATAGAAAGAACTTACATTTATATAGCATCTTATCAGGTCCCTCAGGGCCTCTCAAAGCCGTTCACAGGCAACTAATTACTTTGATGTGCAGTTGTTAATTAAGAAAACTCAGCAATCATATTGCACACAGCAGGATTCCAACAACAATGAGACACATATCTAGTTAATTGTTTTGGAGGCAGATTCTAGGTTTAAGGGAAAAAAAATGTTTCCTCATGTTCCCTCTGGTTCTTTTGCCAATCACCTTAAATCTGTGTCCTCTGGTTACTGACCCTTCTGCCACTGGAAACAGTTTCTCCTTATTTACTCTATCAAAACCCTTCATGATTTTGAACACCTATCAAATCTCCCCTTAACCTTCACTGCTCTAAGAAGAACAACCCCAGCTTCTCTAGTCTCTCCACATAACTGAAGTCCCTCAACCCTAGTCTCATTCTAGTAAGTCTCTTCTGTGTTGTATCTAAGGCCTTGACATCCTTCCTAAAGCGTGGTGCCCAGAATTGAACACAATACTCCAGCCGAGGCCTAATCAGTGTTTTATAAAGGTTTAGCATAACTTCCTGGCTTTTGTCCTCTATTCCTCTATTAATAAAGCAAGGATCCCATTTTTTTTAAACAGCCTTCTCAACTTGTTCTGCCACCTTCAACGATTTGTGTACGTACACCCCCAGGTCTCTCTGTTCCTGCACCCCCTTTAAAATTGCATGATTATGTTTATATTGCCTCTTCTCATTCTTCCTACCAAAATGTATCACTTTACAGTTCTGTGTTAAATTTCATCTGCAATATGTCTGCCTATTTCACCAGTCTGTCTATGTCCTCCTGAAGTCTATTACTATCCGCCTCATTGCTTACTACATTTCCAAGTTTCGTGTTATCTGCAAACTCTGAAATTATACCCTGTATACCCAAGTCCAGGTCATTAATAAGATGCTTGGATGATGGGATGATGTTGACCTCATCCCAACACCCACATATGCACACTTACCAACAGGGATTACCTGAGAGCAATCAGGAGTAGGTGCCATGGGTGACTGTTCTCCTCCTTAGTCCATGAATACTAAAGCCAATTCTATTACCCTACTCTAGCTAAGATAAGCTCAGTCAGCACTGGCGGGAGATAAAATGTGGGACTCTGCTGATCTGTAAGGCATGGCACCACAGCAGCTACTGCATTTACCTACAAATCCACCAGGAGAGCCTGATGCACTGCCTTTTTAGTTAGGCAGGTTATGCAAGGACAATAGCAATGACAAACTGAAGAATCTTGCCCAGGACGTGTGCATCACAAAAAATATTTCAGAGTATGCACAACCAGCCAGAGTTTTAGCTTACTTCCCTATGTCTATCTGCACAAATCACTGACAGCTTTTATTAAGCCCCATGAATAGGTGAATGTTTCCCTTGTATAGTGAAAACAACAATCATTTAAACAAGCTTGAAAAAAAGAGACAAGATAGTGCATGATTTGGCAGATGTTACCTTTAAAACCATCACTACAGAATGGTGAAATTATCTAGCAGTTATACAGAAACTGGGAGCAGATCAGAAGAGACAGATCTGCTTGGAATTGCTTTGGACTGTATCACACAAAGTCCAGCCTGGATTTACTTTATTTCAGAAAAGAAGACTTCACTGTGAAAGGGTGCTGCTCTGGTTTTGACACATAGTATAATTGGATAATAAAAGGGAACAAAATGTATCTAGGTTTTTTCAGAAACTGGCTAGTTCACAACTCGAGAGAAAGCCTAATTTAACAATAGATTTTTCCATAACACAGGCTGGTTCTGCATGGAAGACTATAAATGAATATTCTATTTGACATATCTCTGTCCTTTGTGGAATTTGAAGTATAACATCTGTGAAGAATGGTACGGTCGCTATCAATTATTCTAGAGTTGTTGTTTTTCATGCAGTGTAAGAGTGGCCTCGCATGCAATTATAGAGAAAAAGACAAGTGATCATAATTGGGTTTTTGATTGCACTGCTCTGTTTTCAGGGTTGAGTACATGATGGATTGTTATGCTCAGCTCTTCTTATAGAACAGTAGTTTGCTAGCTCAATCTTGCTTTCCAGGATGGGCCAAGGACAGGAATTCTTATTTAGTGGCACCCCAAAGTTAGGAGATGAATAATTCAAGGTGAATACAATTTTGAGAAGTGGACAGTTATACTGTGGAGCAACCACAGCATCATTAATGCACTCCACTGTAATGTGATACAAAGGAATAGGATCTTCTTAAATATCTACAAATTTAGTACGAGTATATGTAGTCTGATATGAGGCTCAGTACTGATGAATATGAAGTCTACATTTTTCTCATAAAGCAATTCATTTAATGGGAATGAAGGTCATTTTGCAGTGGGGTATAAAATAACATTTTACTGTCTGCAGTAAAATTATTTCTTTATCAAGATAGCTACTTTGATGTTATGACAGCTTTCTAATGCCATCGTAAAGTGGCTTTGCTGCCTCCATGTTTTACATTTAGGAACAGAATTAATATAAGATTTCCCACAATCTGGTGACCATTTTTTGAGATGCTTACAACATAAGCAGAATTTGTAATGGATACATTTGTATTTCACTGGGAGACTGACCTACACAACTCACTCATGAATCTGCTGATGGTCAATTCTAAGATAATTCGCACCAGTAAAATATAAATAGCTATTTTGTTCTTTCCTTCCTGCTGCATATCCTCTTTATGACCGTCCTGACCTATTGGGGGAGAAAAGACATGACCTTGCCACACTTTACTAAAAATGCTCATTAAATACAAGCTCCCAAGAAGGTTAGATGACTATACATAATTCAGGTTTTAGTGATTATCTTGCTTGGTCTATGAACAGAATATGTAAAAAAAAACAAGCTTAATCATCAATCATAATGACAGATAGTGATGTACTAAGGCAAGAAATGATCCCAATAGTTTACACATTGAAAATTCCAACAAGAGTTCTTTTTTTTCCACAGAATGACATGCTAATTATTGAAGAAGTTGCAGAAATTATTTCAGTTGTCCTGAATAGGTCCTTGTGACAAAGTTCATCACTCATTGCATCCATCATGTTGTCATTGCAGTTGCCTTTGCTACGCATTCCTTTCATGTTATGTGAGCAATGTTACCACACACACATCACAAAACATTTGCTTGCTTTGCTTTCCAAAGGTAAACACTGATCTAAAGGGGCTCAATTTAGGCTGATTTAATGAGATGCTTTATGTGTTTATCAAAGGGAGACATTTATGCTTTACCTGTATTAATCTCGCAGCAAGATTTGAATTTGTAATGGATCATTCTTTTCAATGTTTGGCTGCAGTCCTGTGATTGGGTGTCAGCGTACAGCTTTTGATGCCGTGGTTTCTAAAAGACAGCGTGTGAATATATTTTATCAGTAAAATAGAGGCAATGATTTTAACAACTGTTAGTATTTACTAATTGGTAGCTCTTTTTAATCCAAGTTATTTCTCAGATTATATGCTTTAAAGGGTTTAATTTGCCTGAATTTGTGGGAAAGTGAGAACTACATATTGAAATTGTTCAAAGTCTGTCTTTTGAAAGAATCTTGCAGCCTTATTCAGTGGCTATTTCGATTGTAAACTAATTGGACCAGCATCAAAGATGCCAACATCCTGGATAACTACATCTGTTTCAAGAGACTGTTAGCATAATCATCCAAATTAATGCAAGACAAAGTGTCATTCACTGCCAATCATCAACAGTTGCCACTTTTAGACAGGGTACTTACTGACAGTGGATTATCATAATGGTGCATTGGTTTCAACTGGAAAATTCTGCTTGTTTTTGAAATGCAAAATATTTGAAATGTTACCTCAGCAACTCAAATTTAACCATATTGTGTTTTTTAAAATGAGTCAAATAAAATTTAATACAAAAAGAAAATACTGCAGATGCTGGAAATCTGAAATAAAAACAGAAAATGCTGGAGATACTCAGCAGGTCAGGCAGCATCTGTGAAGAGAGAAACAGAGTTAACGTTTCAGGTCGATGATCTTTTGTCAGAACTGGAAAAAAGCAGGAAAAAATTCAAATAAAATTTAAACTGGATATCATTCAATTTTCATTGCTAACAGGGTCAGACTGGTTTCCCCGAAAATACATGGGATTCTTACGGAAAAAGAGGCATGCCAATAATCCAACACTATGGAACCATCATGGGGGTACTCGGGGGAAAATCTCCTGATTTCCCATATGGCCAGTCCGTCCCAATTGATAACAGCAATAACATGAAAAATCTTTAAATTATCACACTACTTATTTTATCAAAATGGTTACAATTCCCATTTTTTTGGACTCTGCTGAATATACAGTTGCACAAAACATTTTTGATGTAATACATGGAAGTGTCAGCTTGGCTCAGTGGTAGCAATCTTGCTGCTGAGTCAGAGGGTCATGGCCCATGCCAAAGACTTGAGCATCTAACCTAGGCTGACACTTCAGTGTTGCACCATTGGAGATGCTGGCCTAGAAATTCGGTGGGCTGCGCCACCAGTTAGCGCCTAAAGAGGGCACTCAGTGGCTTTAGCGCCACTGGCCACGCCTCCTGCAATATTTAGCTGGGGCGCTAATGGTGGCATTAGCCTGTTGCGCTGCGCCGCCACCGATGACATCATCGGTGTGCGCAGCGCCCCGCTACTGCCCCGATCTCGATATTCGGTAGCGACCGCCTCTGTAGCGCCGTTCACAACTCGCGCCCAGTTCACGGGGCCTACCTGTGGCGGCAGTGGTGCAAATTAAGGTGGAGGTGCAGGGCGGCTGTTTTTTTCGGCGGCCGCCTGCCAGCACCTCCATCCCCGGCCTCCTGATCTCCCCCCGCAGCAGTGCCGGCTGTTTTCCGAGAGCCCGGCCCTTCTCCTCGGTGCCGGGCTCTTTTGTCGGCACTTGCGATCTCCGATCGCGCTGGTGCAGGCCCCTCCCCCTTAAGAATGGGAGGAAGGCCTGCAGTACCGCAGCGCACCATGCTGCAGCGTGTGGCGCTGCGGCACGTTGCGCTGCGATATTCAGTTTCAGCGCCCTAAGGGACGCGGAGCGCCTCGAGCCTCGCCCCGTGTCCCTCTTGGGGCGTTCAAGCTGAATTTCCGGCGGTTGCAACTGCTCCGATAGCTGCGCTAATTCCGGCGCTCAGGCGAGCTTGCCGCCCCGTTTGCGGCTCCACCGAAATTCTCCCCCGCTGTCTTTTGAATGAGATGTTCAACCAAGGTTCTGTCTGTTGGTGGTCCAGGTGGACATAAAGGATCTCATGGCATGATTCAAAGAACAGAAGGGAAGTTTTTCCGGTGTCCTGGGCAACATTTATCCCTCAAGCAACACCATTACAACAACAGATTTTCTGGTCACTTATCTCATGACTGTTTGTGGGACCTTCCTGTGTGCAGATTGTCTGCTGTGTTTGCCTACGTTACAGCAGTGACTATGCTTCTCAATGCTTCACTGGCTGAGGATGTGAATGGGGCTATATAAATATAAGTTCTTTCTTTCAAACACGTGAGAAATAAAATAATTTGGCTAAAACCATATAACTTAGCCATGGAGTTATCTATGTGGCATTCCGCATTCGTACACTATTTTAACAGAGGCCTAGCTTGGGGTCTGGGACTCTAGCCCCCTGCCGATTTGCTTTTTTACTGGGCTTTGTTGCCTCTTCATTTGCCTTACCGTTAGGCTAGATTGCACATGCATGGTCTGGGCCCTATTCTCAGTACATACATGCCCTTGCACAGGTTAATTTCCCCTCTCACAACTCCTGCTAGTATTGATGTTCAAAACAATTGCCCACTCAACGGGATGCAATGTACTTTCTCAGTGACACCTTGAAGTGGTGCAGATTGATATCTGGCTCGAAGCAGACTGTTGGCAAGTTCCTCCTTTTTACTTGGAAACCATCCCATCAGCAGCTGAGGCAGGAAATGGCAAGGGCAGCAGTGGCTTCTCTTACTATCGGGTCCAGCAGCTCCTCCCACACACAACCCAGCTGGGAGGATCCATGCCACAGGCAATTCTCCACACCCCCTATTCTGCCATTGTTAGCTGCTCCATTGGCCATCTTGTCCCACCCGCTGTCGTTCCCTCCCTCAGCATCTTGCCCTCGCCACCTCCCTTTGTGCCTTCAAAAATCTCCTTAAGATGCTCTTTCTTGACTATGTACATCCTTCTGACTCTCTTCCTTCCAATGTAAATTGTTGATGTACTCCCAACCCAACCTGTGGCTGGCTATTGAGCAACATACTGAGCGGAGCAGAACATAAGAACATACATAAGACGTAGGAGCAGGAGTAGGTCATTTGGCCCCTCGAGCCTGCTCCATCATTCAATAAGATCATGACTGATCTGATCTTGGCCTCAACTCCACTTCCCTGCCCGCTCCCCATAACCCTCGACTCCCGTATCGTTCAAACATCTGTCTATCTCCACCTTAAATATATTCAATGACCCAGCCTCCACAACTCTTTGGGGAAGAGAATTCCAAAGATTCACAACCCTCTGAGAGAAGAAATTCGTCCTCATTTCCGATTTAAAAGGGTGCCCCCTTATTCTGAAATTATGCCTCCTAGTTCTAGATTCCCCCACGAGGGGAAACATCCTCTCTGCTTCTACCCTGTCAAGAAAATATGCCAAATAAATTAAGTAGAAATCGTAACAGTCACAATTCTTTTATCTTCTCTGTAAACAATGCCACAGGTGATCAACTAATATATATATAGATTTTAGTTTATTTATATTAGTTGTTCAACATATGGCTAACATGAGTGGAGCTGACTTCAGAAGCAACACTCCCGAAGCTGCGCAGGTGCATCGACTGGGTGGTCCTGCGCAGGCCGCTCGCCAGCTGCTGACACTGGGGATGATACTGCGCATGCGCGGCCGCACAGCAAATTTAAAGGGACCGTGCACGGAAAAAAAAATTAAAGGGAATATTGTTCATAACCAATGAACAACCAAGTCATTTTGCTGCTTGGGTTCACTGGGTTCAATTCCACAGCTGTCACCTGAGTTTTCTGATTATAGCACAGCTTTCTAACGTTTTAATGAACTGGAATTAACAAGTTTCATATCTGATGTGGTTATGTCATGTCCTGAAATGTTGTCGTACTTGATGAAGATGGCATCATCGTATTTGGGATGGATTTGCGCAGTTCGTTATTTGTAGCAACATTGTAAATGTTCTTTGTACACATGTTTATGCTGTTGCAGTAAGTAATGACCATCAGAAAAATGTCCTCAATATTGATGACTACATTTATTGCCCAACTTCAGAGGGTAAGAAGCAGCAATCACGTAGTGTACCTTAGTTACATATCGGCTGGGGGGGGGGGGAGTTTACGGGAGCTCAGCGGACACATTCAGTGGTGGGTTGGGTGGGCAAACATTTTTTTTTGACAGAGGGTCGTGACCCCTTTGACAACCCGGTGCCACGCGCCTTTCCCAGATGTCGGGTCTGTCAGCGCTGAACAGACCCAACAGGCAGTGGCAGGGGAGGCAATTCAGGTCATTATGGCCTTGTTACAGTCCATTAAGAAGTATTTTGAGATCACCTTTACATTTTACAAGGTCACCCACGGGGTCCACGCTGCTCGGGGATCACGTCAGGTAAGGAGGTCGGGAGTTGTATGACCATGGAATCATTTCATTACTTAACAGCTGCAAATGTGCTAAAAAAGCTCCCATCTCACATCTGTTAACTGTCCAAGCTCAGAAGCTGCTGCTTACTGCATTTGGAAGACAGATTGAGCTTTATGCAGCTTGCAAGTGTTTGGAGCAAACTCTCTATCCAGTGTCACCTCATTGGAACAACCTCTTTCACCATTGACAGAGCGCTTCTGTCATCTCAAGTTCACCTGCCATCTACTACATCAGCATCAGTGCCCTTGAAACTATTTCACCTTGGTCCTCAGCATCCCACCATGATCAGCCCCAACACCAGCAGCACCAGGCACACTAGCAGCACCAACAATAACACCAACCTCCTCCGCAATCAAGGCAATCAACTGGTGCTGCACAGGACAGAGAGCATCAGCACCCGACCACATTGCTGCCCAGGAGGCCAGGGATGGGTTCACCATGGCCAGATTTACTTCACATGATGCAGCAGGTTGGCACCATCCCACACCAACACCATAAAGCATCCCTACAATGCCCAAACCATTCATTTCACACTCATCGCCACTGCGTGTGGTACCGTTATGTCTCACCATTCACTGCAACTCAATAAGCCACTTCCAAAGGTGCACACAGATCTGTCTAAGAACACAAAGTGTTGAAAATAAAGGTTTCAATGTTTAGCATCACATTAACAGAAACTTTACATGAACATTGCATAAAACACCCAAGTGCCTACCCTTCTGTGTTGTTAGTTGGTATGATTGGATTAGGATGAGGGTGAGTGTGAGGGGTGGCTAGTGAGATGGGGAAGTGATAATGTAGATAGAGAGGGATGGATGGAGGTGCAAGGTAAGTTGTTGTGAGTAAGGATGTGCCGGAGTAGGGTAGGGAAGGCAGAGTGATGGGGATGTGATGAAAGGCACAGCAGGATGCGGTTGAGTGTGGCTTTGCAGTAACGTTTTGTGATCTACTGAGATCATTGAAAGGTTTGCACCACTGCAGCCTGGTCCTCCTGACAACATCCCTGCTTGTGTCCTCCTGTGCAATGTGCAACCAGACTGCATTGGTCTCAAATGACATAATCAAACCTGCTTCCTTCAATTGGCTGGCAAGCCCAATCAGGGGAAAATCATTTTGGACAGTGGGCTGGAGCCAGGAGCGAGGCCGGGACCCGCCACTGGCGTCGCCCGCCACGGACCCACCAAGGTTGGGGAAATCGTGGCCTAGGTAGAGGTGGAAGGTTCTTGAAGGACATTACAACAGTCTAGCAGCTTTAGCAACGTTTAATAATCAGATTTATTCAATTCAAATCACAACTCATCATGGGATTATGAACTTCTGGCCTTTGGATTACATAGAAACATAGAAGGTAGGAGTAGGCCATTCGGCCCCTCGAGCCTGCTCCGCCATTTAATGAGATCATGGCTGATCATCCAAATTCAGTACCCTGTCCCTGCTTTCTCCCCATATCCCTTGATCCCTTTAGCCTTAAGAAATATATCTAACTCCTTCTTGAATATATTTAATAAATTGACCTCAACTGCCTTTTGTGGCAGAGAATTCCACAGGTTCACCACTCTCTGGATGAAGAAATTCCTCCTCATCTCTGTCCTAAATGGCTTACCCCTTATCTTTAGACTGTGAGCCCTGGTTCTGGACTCCCCCGCCATCGGGAACATCCTTCCTGCATCTAGTCTGTTTAGCCCTATTAGAATTTTATAAGTTTCAATGAGATCCCCTCTCATTCTTCTAAACTCCAGTGAATATAAGCCCAATTGAACCAATCTCTCCTCATACGTCATTCCTGCCATCCCAGGTATCAGTCTGGTGAATCTTCGCTGCACTCCCTCCATGGCAAGAACATCCTTCCTCAGATAAGGTGACCAAAACTGCACACAATACTCAAGGTGTGTTCTCACCAAGGCCCTGTACAACTGTAGCAAGACATCCTTGCTCCTGTACTCGAATCCTCTTGCTATGAAGGCCAACATACCATTTGCCTTCTTAACCGCCTGCTGCACCTGCATGCTTACCTTCAGTGACTGGTGCATATTATGTCCGTGTATAATTGAGACACGGACTGCAGGAGTTGAGTATAACAAGTCTTTACTGAATGGAGACAACCTGGAAACTGAAACTACAGAAGCCTGCTAGGGCCTTTTATACAGGGGTGGTCACTGCAGGTACTGCAGTCTGAGACCAGTTATTCCCTTAAAGGTACATACACAACAATTCCTCCCCTTTTAGATAAACAGTACATAACATTCATTTAACAACTAAATAATAACTAATTACAATTACAATTACGGTTGCTAGATACATTGGTTGAAGTTAAGCAATTATAAGTTCAGTCTTTGAGGAGGCTTCCTGATTCTGTCTGGATAACGCCTCTTTGGGATATCAGGTTCTTCTGGCAAGGTTGAGTCGGGATCAATGTCGTTGTTTGGTTCGTCTGCTTCCAATATCACCGATTCTGCGGTAGATGCAATTGGTACTTCGGTTTCATCGCCAGGTGTATCAGATCGTGGTGTGGAGTTGACATTTTCCATTGACTCTAGAATCTGGTCAGCATGGCGTCTTACAATGCTCTCTCCAACGTCCACGGTATACATTAGAGGTCCTTGCCGTGTACAGATCGTTCCTGGCTGCCATTTCTCTGTGCGGTAGTCCCGGGCCAAAACTGGTTGACCTACCTTAAAACTCCTGGTCGGCCTTTCATTCATATTCTGAAACTGCCTGTTCTCCACATCTCTTCTGACGTTTGGCTTAACCAAATCCAAGCGGCATCGTAGTCTTCGATTGAAGAACATCATGGCTGGAGTTTGGTTGGTAACCGCATGTGTCGCATTCCGGTAGGCAAACAAGAAGTTATCCACCTTGTGTTGTAGGGGTATATCTTCATTACACATTGCCTTGATAGCCTTCTTGAATGTTTGAACAAACCTCTCGGCCAATCCATTAGTGGCTGGATGATATGGGGCGGATGTGTAATGCTTAACACCATTGTTCTTTAAGAACCTCCGGAACTCTTCAGACACAAACTGTGGTCCATTGTCAGAGCAAATCTGTTCAGGCAGCCCATTCCTGGTGAATATGGTTCGTAAGACTGTGATAGATTTTTCTGTGGTGGTTGAGGACATTTTTATTACCTCTGGCCACTTTGAATGTGCATCCACCGCAATTAAAAACATCGAGTCCATAAAGGGACCAGCAAAATCAATGTGCACCCTTTGCCATGGAGATGAGGGCCACTCCTATGGATGTAGAGGGGCTTGTGGTGGGGCGTTTTGGACCTTCTGGCATCCTGTACAGCTCTTGGTCATCTCTTCGATTTCTCTATCGATTCCCGGCCACCACACAAACGCTCTGGCTAAGTTCTTCATTTTTACCCCTCCCAGATGACCCTCATGAAGCTCATTGAGCACTCTATCCTTCAATTTGGGTGGAATTACTACTCTGGATCCACACATCAAGGTTCCTCTGCACACTGACAGCTGTTCTCGGCGAGAATGCTGGCAGCAGTGGTTCGCCATCTGCTGGCCATCCCTTCACCGTTAAATCATAGACCCAGGAGAGTGTCGGGTCATTTTGTGTTTCCTTTTCTATGTTTGCATTCATCACAGGGAGACATTCGACTATAGTCGAGTGGAATAACTCCACTGGATCCACTGCCAGTTCTTCTTTCACCGTCGGCAACGGTAGGCGCGACAATCCATCAGCATTCCCATGCTGTTTAGTTCCTTTGTACTCGATGTCATATTGGTGTGCCCCTAGGTAAAGGGACCACCTCTGTAGCCGTTGTGCCGTCATTATCGGCACGCCCTTCTGAGGGTTGAAAATGGAGACGAGAGGTTGATGATCAGTTAGTAGAGTAAATTTCTGACCGTGCAGGTAGTGATTGAACTTCTTCACCCCCCACACCAGGCTGAGGGCCTCTCTGTCAATCTGGGCGTAGTTACGCTTGGCTGAAGTTAACGAGCGTGACGCAAAAGCTATCGGCCTCTCTGAACCATCAAGGAATTTATGTGACAGTACCGCCCCAATGCCGTAGGGAGACGCATCACACGCCAGTCTTATCGGTAGTGATGGGTTGTAGCCAATACTTCTCTTGAAGTGATTAGGCCTTTACTCTTCTGAAAGGCCCGCTTACATTCATCGCTCCATTTCCATGCTACTCCCGTTCGTAGTAGGGCGTTCAGTGGATGCAGAATTGTGGACAAATTCGGCAAAAACTTATGGTAGTAATTCACCAATCTGAGGAATAACCTCAGTTGCGACACATTTTCAGGCGCTGGAGCCTTAACTACCGCTTCAATTTTGTCAGGGGACTTATGCAACCCCTCTTCATCAATCACGTGGCCACAATACGATATCCGTTTCTTAAAAAACTCACACTTGGGGCGATTGGCTCGTAGCCCATGCTCACGTAGTCTAGTGAGCACCTGCTCTAGGTTGGCAAGGTGTTCACTGTCATCTTCGCCTGTCACTAGGATGTCATCCAAGTAACACTGAGTCCCCGGAATCCCTTGCAGGACTTGTTCCATCGCTCTTTGCCATATCGCCGGAGCTGATGCTACTCCGAATACCAATCGATTATACTGGTAAAGACCTTTGTGAGTGTTTATCGTGAGATACTTCCTAGAGGATTCTTCAACCCCCATCTGCAAATATGCTTGTGCTAGGTCAATTTTTGTAAAACGCTTCCCTCCAGATAGTGAGGCGAAGATATCTTCTATCCTTGGAAGAGGATATTGTACTGTGTGAAGGACTGGGTTCACTGTCACCTTGAAGTCCCCACAGATGCAAACCTTCCTTGGCTACTCAGACTTATTGTTTAACGTTTTCTTCATGACAGGAACGATGGGTGTCGCCCACTTGCTCCAGTCTACCTTAGATAACACGCCTGCATTCTCCAGATTCTCCAGCTCTGCCTCGACGGCTGGGCGAATTGCATATGGTACTGGTCTTGCTTTGAAAAACTTGGGAATTGCATTCTCCTCTATTTTTATCGAGGCGGTTACGCCTTTAAGAGTGCCCAGTTCTTGTTGAAATACCTCTTTGGCGTCAGCTAAGATTGTTGACAATCGTCCAGGAGTGACGTCGTCATCCTTTTTACCAGCCACCATCAGTGCCTGAATGGAGTGCCAGTCTAAACTTATCTTTCTGATCCATTCACATCCCAATAACGGTGGTCCACCATCTTGCAGAATGTAGAGATACAATTTCCGTATTTTCTTGCCGTTGTATTCGACAGGCACCCTTATTTTTCCTCTGGGGTATACTTTTTGCCCCGTATACGTCCTCAAGACAATAGATGTCTCTCTCAAGGGTATGTGTGAGAATAGCCGCTCATAGTCTCGTCGATTCATGACGGTTAGAGCTGATCCTGTATCCAATTCCATTTTGACTTGGGACCCTGCTGTCGTGAGGGTGACCCAAATGGTTCGGTGATCCTCTTTTGCAATTACGTTGTGAAGTTTGAGACAGCTTAGTCTCTTGTTCCCGGATTCACTATCGCTCATCTGGTCTTCGGAACTACTGTCCGTCATCTTTTGTACTTTCCTGTACGGTTCCTTAGTAGCCTTTTTGTTGTCGTTGGTCTTCTTCCCAGACCTGCAAACTCGTGCAATGTGTCCCATCTTTCCGCATTGCCTGCATATTTTGTCCTTGTACCAGCAGTCCTTCTGGTCATGGTTTGTTCTGCCGCAGCGATAACATTTTGCAAATCCCCGTGTCATTTCGTGGGTGCTGTATTCCTGTGGCTTTTGTTGTATTTCCGCAGCTCCCCTTGCTGCTGCTTCGTATGATACTGCCACGCTGACAGCCTTATCTAGCATCAGCTCTTTCTCTGAGAGTAACCTCTTCTGGGTTCCTTCACTCAGGAGTCCACAGACAAATTTGTCCCGTAAGGTATCTGCCAGTCCTGCTCCGAACTGGCAGTGCTTTGATAGCTTGCGTAGGTAATCAGCATTGCTCTCATTTTTATGCTGATTTCTCCTGTGGAATTTAAATCTTTCTGCTATCAGCAGCGGTGTAGGATTTAGGTGTTCCTGTAGGATAGCAACAATCTCGTTAAAACTCTTCGCCTTCGGTTTGGCTGGAGTAATCAGGTCCCACAATAGGCCGTACGTTCTTGCGCCCATTAAATTTAGCAATACCGATGCCTTTTTCTCATCGGCTATTTCGTTTGCCTCGCAATATACCTCGACTCTTTCCACATACGTGGTCCAGTCTTCTATTGCATTATCAAAGGCAGTGATATCGCCAGTCTTTGGCATCTTGAAAATCTAAGATGGCGCCTCCCGCGCTTTTCCTTCGTCCCCGATGGATCAAAATGGCGCCTCCCGCGCTTTTCCTTCTTCCCCGCCGAGTTAAGATGGCGCCTCCCGCGCTTTCCCGCCGCTGCCGCTGCTGCCAACGCTGTTGCTGGCGATTATATTTATTTTACTGTCCTGTAATGGCGACACCCTATGGTCTTCATGCCTCCCCGATCGCTGCTGCCAACGCCGCTCTTCGCGGTATTTTTATTTTTCTATCGCGCTTCAATATTTGCTCCGTTAATTGAAGAACCGTTCCCATCGTGGAGTGGACCCTCTGGGACACTTCCCTCCCGCTTCTTAGGTCCGAACGCTGCCCGGCTTCGAAGCACCGGCCGCGCCCTGTGTGCTCCACCCTCTCTCTCTCTCTTTGCTTCCCGACTCGCTGCCCGGCCCCGTTGCAGAGCCACCCGATCGAGCTCTAGCCCACCGCAGCCCAGGAAGGATCAGTGCACTACCTGCCACCAGCCCGATTAGCTGGGAAACCACAGACTGGAGAACCAAGCCTGGCTCTCGACAGTCTCTCCTGCAACTTTTCAATTCGATGATTTGGAGGGCGGTTGCCCACGGTCGACGCCCGTTTCTCGAGTTCCTTTGGATTATTTATTTATTTATTTATTCTTCTGGCTTCGACCTTCAATAACGTCGTCTGAGGTGCTGCCGAGTTGCAGGTAAGTTCGTTTCTTACTCGTCGCCAGTATTATGTCCGTGTATAATTGAGACAAGGACTGCAGGAGTTGATTATAACAAGTCTTTACTGAATGGAGACAACCTGGAAACTGAAACTACAGAAGCCTGCTAGGGCCTTTTATACAGGGGTGGTCACTGCCGGTACTGCAGTCTGAGACCAGTTATTCCCTTAAAGGTACATACACAACAGTGCACAAGGACACCCAGGTCTCGTTGCACTTGCCCTTCTCCCAATCTATTGCCGTTCAGATAATAATCTGCCTTCCTGTTTTTGCCACCAAAGTGGATAACCTCGCATTTATCCACATTAAACTGCATCTGCCATGCATCTGCCCAATCACCCAACCTGTCCAAATCATACTGGAGTTTCTCGGCATCCTCCTCACAGCGCACACGCCCACCCAGCTTTGTGTCATCTGCAAACTAGTCCAGAACCAGAACCACTACACAATCATAGCCTTTTTACATATGGTATGTTTGTGTGGCACCAATCCACAACTCTAAAGTTGCTAGACTCCACAAGCATCCTGGTTTAATGTTACATTTATACACCGCCATTGTAACATCACATAACTCGAATGATATCATCAGAGCTATGCACATGGTCTTCAAAGCTGAAAATGGAACTATCAAGATAGAAGGACAAAAGAGTAGTGAGACATAACATAAACCTCTGCATGTATAAAACCATCTCTAAGCTCAATATATCGCCAAGCTTCCAGCATATCCATCCTTAAGGGTTTAGAGCCACATTTCAGCAAAGCCCATTAAATAAGTCAAGATGCTCAATCAATAAAATTCTTTGATGCCCAGATTTGGAGACTTGATACTAACAAACCCCTCACTTAACTTTAAGTTATTTGCAAATGATATTTTCCTGAACCAGAGCTTTATTTCCATACTTATAAAATTGTTGAAACAGTTTTGACATTTCTAAATTTATCGTTGATCTTCAGTCCTTTTCTTCCCCTGATTTTTATTCCTCAGCCACACGCAGCAAATGTAACATGGCAACAGGAAAAGTCCTGGGACATTCACTGCAGAATGATTATAGCAATAGCAAAAATGTAATACTTTAACAAAAAAGAAGACAACATTTGAAATATTTTTGCTACAGTTGTGTACATTCTTATTGTTGCTTAAACAGGGCATGACCAGACACTGAACGAAAGGGATTAAGACTCCCTGGAGGAAGAAGCCTCATTCCACTTTGTTTTGACACCTGATTTACACTCCATGTTTAACATGGTGAAACAGCTTTGCACCAATGCTAAACTTGTACTGCGAATGCACAACAACATCAACTTGTATTTATATAGCACCTTTAACGTAGCAAAACATCCCAAGCTGCTTCACAGAAGTATTATAAGACAAAAATTTGACACCGAGCTACATAAGAAGAAATTAGGGCAGATGACCAAAAGCTTGGTCAAAGAGGTAGGTTTTAAGGAGTGTCTTAAAGGAGGAAAGAGAGGTAGCGAGGCGGAGAGGTTTAGGCAGGGAATTCCAGAGCTTAGGGCCTAGGCAATCAATGGTTGAGCGATTATAATCAGGGATGCTCAAGAGGGCAGGATTAGAGGAGCGCAGATATCTCAGGGGGGTTGTGGGGCTGGAGGAGATTACAGAGATAGGGAGGGGCGAGGCCATGGAGGGATTTGAAAACAAGGATGAGAATTTTGAAATCGAGGCGCTGCTTAACCGGGACTCAATGTAGGTCAGTGAGCACAGGGGTGATGGGTGAACGGGCCGTGGTGTGAGTTAGGACCAATTAATGTACCATTAAAGGTGCATTGACAACACAGTTTAAAAAAATCTAAATCAAACATTCAGTCAGTATACAAAAGGATTTACAGTTTTGTGTTTGCCAATCATTTTTTGCTATAATCTAATTTATATGTCATGTTTAATTTATTAACATGTCTATTATATAGTGGCGATCAGTTACAATAATACATTTAATAAAATATGTCTGTCATGCCAGGCTGGCAATATACAGTTTACTAAACAACAAAAGCCTGAATAATTGGAGAACATTTTATTACTGGATCAGGAACTCTGTACAATGGGAGTTAATGGGAAGTGATCTGGTACACTGGAATTAAATGATTGTTTTACACATGCCTTTATCTGGAGTCAACTATATTTCCCAAAAGGAGATCCCAAGCATCTTTGAATCTTGCCCGTAGAAATACTGCTAATTGGCTGCACTACAGGAGTTAGTCCATCTAATATTGACTTAACATTGCATTTCACAAGGGAGCACTATTAGTGCATAATGCCGCAGAGAACTATGAAAACGGTTTGACAAGCAGAGCCTCTGGGGTTAACGAGTTAACACGTTTATTTACTTTGTTTACATGGTGGAACGAATGTTGTACAAGCCAGTTAAAACGATCCAATTCAACTGCTGATTTTTAATGGTGTTATTGTAAAATGTGTTGAAGTTGTGTCACGTGGAAGGGCCAGATTAATCATTGCCGCACCCTGAGAATTTTAATCTTGATCATGCATTCAAAAAAAGGTACATGAAAATCTGTCTCTTTAGCAAGTTAACATTTAAACTGGAACATGTATTAAATCTGATAAATGTAATGATAGGCAGCTTCCCTGATGATACTGTTAGTAAATAAAAAAGCTCAATGTCGCAAAAATCAAACCGGATTCCTAATCCAGATAATTTCTCATATTGCTGATATTTGTGTCTTGGGCATCTCACCTTCCCAGTTAAGGAGACTCAAATGGATGTCAACATGGAAAGGAAGTAATAAGAATAAAAACAAAGGCCTTTGAAATGACACTGTGTGAATATTAGCATACAAGCACTTCACACAGCTATATGATGTTTTTTTGTCCGCCACTTTAATGAAGGTGCTAGCTCTTAAATAAAATAGCGGAAAAAGGAATTTCATATGAATGTGTGAAGCATTCATGTACCAATATTTGCATAGCATAAGGCCAAAGGAGCAAAAAAATAGGACTGGGTAGTTAAAACTGCCTACATTTATCTTTTAAAATGTTTTAATCCAGTTCTGTGAATTAATTTTCTTTCCCCACATTTTTCAGTCCCTCCTCCAAGATGTCTTCTTCTTAGGCAGATGTAGGCAGGCAAACAACAACAACAACTTGCATTTATATAGCACTTTTACATAGTAAAATGTCCCAAGACACTTAAAGAACCTATTTCTAGATCACTGTGATCACAAGGTAAATACAGATGCGAAAGCCATTTAGCTTATCTTAGCTCATCCTTCCAGAAAGTTCCTACTAATCCCCCCCTAGCATGTTATCTAATTCTTAAATAATTCCAGGATTTTTGCCTCCACTAGCTCTCTCCAGAAGTTGATTCCATATCTTGATCACTCTGTCTGAACAAAGATATCGTGACATCAGTCCTAAATTTAGCTTTTGCTAGTGTGAACACGTGTCCTCTTGTTTTACTCTCACAATTTAGTTTAAAGTAATTTTCCGAATCTACCTTTTCCATACTGTTTACCATCTTGTATACCTTGGAAAGGTCATCTCAGTCACCTCAGTTCAAAGCTGGAAAGTTTAGTTGCTGCTCATTCCGCAGTCCTCTGAAACTGAGGATCAACCCTGCCTTGAACTATCTCCAGGCCCTAAATGTCTTCCTTGTGTCTCAGTGACCAGAACTGGACACAGTACTGCTCAAGATGTGAGTAGAACACTCTACACTTTGGGCATGACTTCCTCTGACTCGTTCTCCATTGTGTCGGCTGTATAGCTCAGCATTCTGTTTGCTGTGTTGATTGCTGCTCAAACTGGGAAATGTACATGAGGGCATGGAGCGTGTCTTCCTCCAAATTTCCCATTTTCCCTCAGGGGAACTTTCTCTTCTTTGGTGCTTTAGACAGAAAGTTTATGTAATCTTAAATTTACTGTGTTGGAAGTTATGAGAATAGCCCATCTGGTTAGCTTGCACGTGTGCCAAAATTCTAAGCTGTGCCATTGCAAGACCAGCTGTACTTTATCAAAAAGCGCTCATCATATACATCTAACATTACTGAAGTTTCAGTGCAGTGTCATTCAAACTAATGAGATTTCATTTATTGTTCTACCTGCTCCCTTATCTATTTCACCAGACACAGTTATTGAATACAAATGCGTATGTTACCTCTGCAAAAACCTGAAACTGCACTTTGTTGATTAGAAATACTGTTTTGAAGATACAGTATTTCATTATAAATATCCATTTCCTAGATATTAATATTGACCTTACAGAGGATCCCAGAAAATTACATTGATTAGATGAAACATGTTCAGAAGGTTAATCCATGAGACGGGTAGTACTAACAATGAACAGTGGTACCTCCCATAAAGGAATGAAGAGATAATTAAATCACACACCGCCTCCATTGTCAGTGAAGCCATTGTAAAATGGCAGTTCCGCTTTTGTAGGCCAACCTCGACTATGGTGGAAAAAAACATGAAAATAAATGCTTGTTGCAGAGAGTCCAGTCACTCACTTTACTGCTTGATTCTAAACTAGAAGGTCATGGGTTCTAAGTCCTAGGTCAGCCTGTCGCTTGGACTTGATTGTCTCTGAGTTGAGTAAGGTGTGTCAATTCTCAGCCCCATCACAAAGTAGAGTGTCACAGACAAATGAGGCACTCCATTTTGGAAGGGGGAAGGGAAAACGACCATTGAATCACTCACCCTTATTTGGTGTGTACAATTTTTGGGTGACGGTTGAGTGGCACTTGCATTAATGAGCCAGGACTGGAATTGTTTTAGTGAGAAAGTGGATGAGTTCTACACAAGGAATTAAAAGATGGGGAGAAGGAAATAATTTTTTTTTAAGTTTTCCAATATGCACTGGCAACAAATTTGGAGCCTCTAAAAATACTTGCTCGTAAAAATATTGGTCTATAAATACTCCCTTCCAATACGCATAGTACAATTGAAGGCTTCACAGTCCAGCAAACAAAGATAGTGTTGGGTTTTCTGTTACATTCTAGTAACCTATTTTAGTAAAACTGCTTAACATACTCAAGGAACACTAAAATGTTGGTGCTTTACTTACTTCAAGGAATAAATCCAAAGGCTGTATATCAACAAAAAGGCTATTCTTTTATTCAGTGATTTTGGGATGTATTTCAAATATTCAGAAATTGTTATCAAAGGATGTAGAAGAATACAGCTGTTAAGGGAAAAATGGCAATGAGTTGCCATTGTCTGATTCATTTATCTAACAATCTAACAGGGACTGAGTTTTATTTTATGTATGTCTAGGACTGGGTGCTGGCATAAGCTGCCTCAATAAATCTTGAGGTATTGTTTTTGTGCTTTCTATTCAGCATCGTAAAGCATTTCTTCATGTTGCTGAACAATATTAACAGGATTATTTACATTGATTTTTAGCACATTATTTGCACTGGTATTCCGGAATTCCAGAAAGCATCAGGGAGGAAATGGCCTTCAGCAGCACAGTATTGTTCCTGAGGCCATTTCCTCTCTTTGATAAAAAAAATTTAAAACTTAAAATGCTGTTAATTTGGGATTTTAGAACCATGTGGCAGGGCAAGTATGAAAAAGCGGTTAAAAAAGCATTCGGGATCCTGGGCTTCATAAATAGAGGTATTGAGTACAAAAGCAAGGAAATTATGATGAACCTTTATAAAACACTGGTTCGGCCTCAACTGGAGTATTGTGTCCAATTCTGGGCACGGCACTTTAGGAAGGATGTGAAAGCCTTCGAGAGGGTGCAGAAAAGATTTACAAGAATGGTTCCAGGGATGAGGGACTTCAGTTACGTGGATGGACTGGAGAAGCTGGGGTTGTTCTCCTTAGAGCAGAGAAGATTGAGAGGAGATTTGATAGAGTTGTTCAAAATCATGAGGGGTCTAGACAGAGTAGAGAGAGAGAAACTGTTCCCATTGGCGGAAGGGTCAAGAACCAGAGGATACAGATTTAAGGTGATTGGCAGAAGAACCAAAGGCGACATGAGGAAAAAAAAATTTACGCAGCGAGTGGTTATGATCTGGAATGCACTGCCTGAAAGGGTGGTGGAGGCAGATTCAATCGTGGCTTTCAAAAGGGAATTAGATAAGTACCGGAAGCAAAAAAAATTGCAGAGCTACCGGGAAAGGGCAGGGGAGTGGGACTAGCTGAAGTGCTCTTGCAGAGAGCCGGCACGGGCTCGACAGGCCGAATGGCCTCCTTCTGTGCTGTAACCATTCTATGATTCGATGGTTCTATGAAAGCCAGGTAGATTTAATTTTATTGAAACATGCACACAAAATATTCTGTACATGTGTCACTGGCCTCAATGGCGCTGGACTAGACAGGGGAAAATTCAGGCTGGGTCCCTGCTCCTGATTTACTATCCAGTGATTCCTGCTGGGAAGTGCACATGGTGGTATTGGGTGAGGGCAGAGTCAGCCTGTTGCTATTTTGTGTCTCGGGTCACACACTGGAATGAGTTACCGGACAGCGATTGTGGCAGTGGAACTGTATCCCAACACGAGTCAATGACTTTAGGAGAGAAGGGGAAAAAATTCCGAGGGCAAAGAGTTTTTTAAATGATTCAAATAATAATTCTGTGCGAAGAAAAGATTAAATAGCTTGTGCCTTTAGCTCACTAAAAAAGGAGCTATCCACTGCTGTCTTGAACTTGCCCCATCTTTGAAACAAAAGGAACTCTCTCTGTTTTTATGTCAAAAGAACAGTCCGATGTCCCTGACCTTGAGCACTGAATTTCACAATTTGTACAGAGTGGTGTGGTACCACAACAAACACATACTGCAAGGAAAACCGTTCTGTCCAGAACATATTGTTAGGATATGGAATAATGGCTTCCTGTGGGCAATTATAAGGCATTACAGTAATTTAATTTTTTGGGGGGGAGGGGTGGTTCAAATAATATCATAAAGCATACGAATGATCTTGACTAGGCTATGACCATCATATGAACCCCATGATTAGAGCTTTGAAATCATTCTCTTCTATCTGTATTTTCATATTTATGATTTAAATGTTTTGTTTGTGGTTATTTCAGAGAATTCACTTAATTTTCCTAGTGTTCCCTTGACTGTCAGTATATCACCTGTGTCAGTATATCCCGCCTGACTTTCATGGTAAATAAAGTCCTATAGTACACCTCCTGTTATTCAGACTGATGGTGTGAAGTTGCAAAGCAGTTTCCCCATATGAGTTCTTCGCCTGACCACCTCTTTAAAAAAAAAATCTTCAATGTTTAGTATATTTGAACACATTTTTGCTTTTCATTGATGCCTGGGATTCTCCAACATTACAGCCATAGCTTTAAGGCAGAACAATCAAAGGTCCTAATTCATCTGTGCTTGCATTGTGAGGTTAATAACTCATCTCTATCAATCAAACAGAATCCTTCTTAATCCCTCCCAATAATCTTCTTTGTCATAAACTAAAGATTATTGGTTTCATACAATCGTGCCACATTTAAAATTGCATCTTTGCTATCATTTAAGACATTCTACAGCACTGCATTAAGGGGTTATATGGAAAAGAAAGAAAGAACTTGCACTTCTATAGGGGAGTTATCCCCGGTGTCCAGGCCAATATTTATCCCTCAATCAACATCACTAAAACAGATTATCTGGTCATTATCAACATTGCTGTTTGTGGGAGCTTGCTGAGCGCAAATTAGATGCTGCGTCTCCTACATTACAACAGTGACTACACTTCATTGGCTGTAAAGCGCTTTGAGACATCCGGTGGTCGTGAAAGGCGCTATATAAATGCAAGTCTTCCTTTCAAGATTTGGTCCTACATTGTTCTTCAGATGTTCACTATGGCCTTGGATAGGCAGGAGAAACCCACCCACCAATTTTATTTTCCCTCTCTACTCTTGTTGCCATGCTTTAATGGTACAACTGTGATCAAGGACTTAGCATGCAGCCACAAACTCAACTGTAACTGTGTAGCTAACTGGCAACGTACTGACCCACATGCGGGCCCTTTACTCAATACACTTTTATGTAAGAAAAATGGAATCCACTGCTATGTAACAAGAGGCAAGTAAGTTTATGATGTTTTGTTTGGACCAGTGCCTGTATCACTAATTTGAGGCTAATGTTGGTTTAATTATATAGAGCGACGTGTTTTATGTACAGTGCTGTTTTCTTAAGAGTACCACAATTAACCAGCAAGGCACTGAACTAATTCTATTCACTTGATGAAAAAAGAATTGCTGATCTTAGTCTGACTATAGTAGCTAGCAGTATCTTCTTCTATATTCCTTTAGCTCCCAACCCCTCCCCCAGTTGACTGCCGTCTCATGTCCCACCTCACACTGTCCTGCTGGCCACTAACTTACTGGTGGGAGATACCACACTGATTGCCTTAGGTTGGCCAGGATCAGCGCCATCTTGACAATAAGTCATATGGTTCTGTGTGGTCACTTTAGGTCAATTAACACCCCCCCCCGACCTTCCCCATACACATTCACTTTCTCCTTTCTCATATTCCTTTTATCCTCCACTAGTTTATTCATTCAGACAAAATGACTAATAATTCATTTTATGTTTGTGGTGCTTATGTTATAGATCTTCCATACTTATGGAACAAATCCGGTAATATGTTCTCGGGGAATGATGTCCGATACGTATTTATCTGTTCTAATCGGGCTTGACTGTCATGATCTATTTTGAACAGTCATCAAAGCCATAATTTTCTAAATAGTTGCTGCATCTAATGCATGGTTTCCCCAGGAGCAAGATGTATGATACACTAATTAAACTGAAGTGTACAAAGTTTCGACACACATGTAACATCCTTTGGACCACAACGTGAGAAGGATTTCATGGTCACTATGTGTGGCAATATTGCAGATGTGTTCATGATGATTCCTTCATGAACATATTTACGATGTTAAACAGTACACTTCAAAAGTACTTTATTGGCTGTAAAATGCTTTGGGACATCCTGAGGCCATGAAAGGCGCTACATAAATGCACATAGCAACCAAGGGACTTCTTTCCCCAATGTGGCCAAAGCTTCAAAAAGGTAAATAACTCACAAATGGGGTGAAATCGTGTTATGAAATATTAGTATGCAAAATATATTGGGGGAGAAGTTCATTATAGCCCCATTTGGGGCGCTACAACTTCGGAAGCAGAAAAATTATCTCCAGGCACTACTGACAAGAGGCTCCCACGAAATTTAGTTGTAGCGCTCCAGGAGGGAAGTGCCACGCTAAATCAAGCGTGAACCACTTCCCTTAGAGTGCTAAAGGGAGCGAGAGGGGCGGTATCGGCAGAGCGCTGATCAATGTTCTGTGCAGCGCTGCTGGATTCGCAGGCTCCTTCCCTCCCTTAAAGAGAAGGGCCAATGCTCACAGCTGTTAAAGGGAAGGCTTAAGAGAGTGCAGGGCTGATCAGTTGCGGCAATAATTTTTTTTTTAAAACAGCACAAAGGGGTGAAAAAAAAAGTTTGTCCTACCTGACCACCAATCCCTTTAATTACCGCTCCACAAGTGGTCGGCCGAGGTCACAACGCCCCCTGCAGCTGCAACTGTTGACGCCCGGCAAAATTGCAGGTGGCGGAAGCGAATTTAGGATCCGGGACGATGCACACCGGATGACGTCACGATCTCCGGAGCGCAGGAGATTGAGGCGGTAAGTTTTACCGCCGGCGTTAACCCCCGCCATTGAATTTCGCGCGAGTCGTTTCTTTTGCCGCACCTGGTCGGTAAGTCGTTAGCGCCCCATTATCGCCCCACTCGGAAGCGATAACGGGAGAAGCAAAGGAGGCCATTGCATTTACATGAAATTCCTCTTGTTTTAATGAAGATGTTAACATGTTAAAAAATGGCCTATGACTTCCACTAAATAGCAATTGAAGAAACTTCATTCAACTGCAATTGCACTCCAACGGTTTTTGAAAAGTGTATTAATTCTTTACTATTATTTAAAAATTAGGTAAAAAGTTGATGAGTTTTGTGTTTTGAAACCCCAGTGAATACGAATGCACTCTAAATCCTCCATAGGAGTAAAAATGTTTTTAAAATGTATATCGACATATTGGTGATTTATTCCGCCCACCTAGATGATTTATACCTTTTTTTGATAAAGGTTGCTAATGTGTGAACATATATCAACAGAAAAAACATTGGTGTTGAAAGCTGTCATGAAGGTAACTAAATTATTCATAGAGTTCGCTCTAATTAAGAAACCATTTAAAGTGGTCCTTCCATAATGCATTGTTTGCTCAAACAGTCTATAATATTATTTCACATATGTCACACATTGTCTATACAACAACAACTTGCATTTATATAGCATCTTTAGCGTAGCAATATGTCTCAAGGCGCTTCACAGGAGCGTTAACAGACACAATTTGACAGCGAACCACATGTTAGAACAGGTGATTAAACGCTTGGTTAAAGAGGTAGGTTTTAAAGAGCCTCTTAAAGGAGGGGAGAGGCGGAGAGAGGTTTAGGGAGGGAATTCCAGAGCTTGGGGCCTAGATAACTGAAGGCACGGCCACCAATGGTGGCGTGAAGGAAATCAGGAATGCACAAGAGCCCAGAATGTGATGAATGCAGAGTTCTTGGTGGACTGCAGGGCTGTCGGAGGTTACAGAGATAGGGAGGGGTGAAGCCATGGAGCGATTTGAACAAAAGGATAAGAATTTTCAATTTGAGGCATTGCTGGACTGGGAGCCAATGTAGTTTGGCGAACACAGAGGCGATGGGTGAAGGGGACTTGGTGCGAGTTAGGATCATTTGTTAACACAGAAATCTTGGACTGTAACACACCCACTTCCCAGCAGGCTTTATGTATTGGTTATAAAGACTGTGGGGTGACAGAGATTTACTATCAATTTTTTAGAAAGTTACAATCTGATTTTATTCCTGTTTTCTTCAACGTGCTATCTTCAGCTGGAAGACCGGGGACTTTTCCCTAATGCTACCAATAAACCTGCTTACTGTTCAGCTGGCAGGAGCCAGTTTAATAAGAAGTACAATGACCCCTATCAATTGTCCCTGATCACGCCCAAAAAAGTGAGAAGCTCAGCTATCGTTAGCTATTCCACCAAGTAACCTGGTGAAGAACCAACCAGGCTGATCCCAAGCAGACATGACGGTGGAAGTGTCTGGCAGCTCTCTGTCTTAAAATAGCAACCAGGGAGGGGCCTGTCTTCACAGCTGCACTACTGGGCTGACAGAGAGGGCCATTAGCGTTGACTCGGTAAACAACAGGGAGTAGGTTCAAATTTACCAGAGTCTACAGTATCACCAGCTTATCGACAATGACTATTTAAGCAGCAGTAAATTAGAAAGTGCATTATCATCATTTTATCTTTACATGAATATCTTGGCACAAGATGAAGAAATGCAACTCCATGACCCGGCAATTTTGCTTCTTTTTATTGCAAAGAGATTGCCTCAGCATTCATAGGTCGTCCCTTTCATGTCATAGAGTCATAACAGCACAGAAGGAGGCCATTCGGCCCACCGAGTTCGTGCTGGCTTTCTGTAGAGCAATCCAGTCAGTCCCACTCCCTTTATCCCCGTAGCCCTGCAAGTTTATTTCCCTCAAGTGCCTATCCAGTCTCCCCTTGAAAACATTGAGGCCTAGAAATTCACTGGCGCCCTGTTTGGGGCGCCAGCCTCGCCAGAAGTACCGCCCCGGAAGGAGTCGCGGCCGCCCGCCGCAAATTCAGTTTCAGCGCCCCAGACGGAAGCGCGGCGCTACTCGAGGCACCCCGCATCCCTCTTGGGGTGCTGCAACTGAAAATCGCAGCGCAACGTGCCGCAGCGCCACACGCTGCGGCATGGCGCGCTGCGGTACTGCAGGCCTTCCTCCCCTTCTTAAAGGGGAGGGGCCTGCTGCAGCACGCTCGAAGAGCACGAGTGCCGGCAAAAGAGCCTGGCACCGAGGAGAAGTGCCAGGCTCTTGGGACACAGCCGGCAGTCCGGGGGGGGGGGCGGCTCAGGAGGCCGGGGATGGCATCACGGAGAGGTGCTGGCAGGCGGCCAGCAAAAAAAATGGCCGCTCCGCACCTCAGCGCCTCTACCGCCGCAGGTAGGCCCCCCTGAACCGGTCGCAAATTGCAACCAGCGTTAAAGCAGGGGGCGCTACTAAATTTCATGATCGGGGCGGTAGCGGGGCGCTGCGCACCCCGATGATGTCATCGGTAGCGGCGCAGCGCTAACGGCTAGCGCCGCCATTAGCGGGAGGTGTGGCCAGTGGCGCAAAACCCACTAAGTGCCCTCTTAGGGCACTAACGGGTGGCGCAGGCCACTTAATTTCTAGGCCTGAGTGTCTCCGCTTCCACCACTTCCATCGGCAGCGAATTCCAGGTCCTCACCACTCGCTGCGTAAAAAAGTTTCCCTCACATCCCCCCCGTATCTTTTGCCCAATACCTTAAATCTGTGTCCCCTAGTCCTTGTACCATCAACTAGTGGGAACAGCCTTTCCCCGTCTAGCCTATCCAAACACGTCATAATCTTGTACACCTCTATCAAATCACCTGTCAACCTCCTTTGCTCTAATGAAAACAAATCCAGCTTCTCCAACCTGTCCTTATAGCTAAGATCCCCCATCCCCGGAACCATTCTGGTAAATCTCCTCTGCACCCTCTCAAGTGCCTTCACATCCTTCCTAAAGTGTGGTAACCAGAACTGGACGCAATACTCCAGTTGTGGCCTAACTGTACTCAAGATTTAAAATGAAGTTTAAACAAATACAAATGTGCAGTCTTTAAATGAGTTTACCATAAAACAACCAATGGAAGAATATCAAAAACCGGGTCCTCAAGTCAAGTCAACAAGGCTGAAAGACTCTTAACAAGATGTTACGTTTGACTATTTTATCGGTGTAGGAAAAGGGAAGAAAATGAGTCACCAGCGGAACTCCCAGTCTCCATCGTGGTATTCTTGTGACAGTGCGTGTCCAACCGACCACAAATAAACGGCCCTGATGACTGAATGTTTTTCTGTCTTTGACTGGTGTTAATGCACATTCTTGCTATGATATGAACTGCGCTCGAGTCAGATCAAACTGACAAAAAGAACGACAAAAGGGAGAAACAAGAAATTAATTCCCTGAAAGCACAAGCAGCCGGGGCATTCTAATCATTCAGACCCAACAGGGGTACATTATTTTATCGGGGCTCTGAATGGCTGTGCTTATGGAAGTCTGCCAGAAATTTCACACATGGGTCAGGTTGCGTGCCTGCCAATGAACACAAGTGGTGCCTGGTAGTGCCTATAGAAACATAGAAGATAGGAGCAGGAGTCGGCCATTCAGCCCCTCGAGCCTGCTCCGCCATTCAATATGATCATGGCTGATCCTCTATCTCAATATTATATTCCCGCTCTCTCCACATACCCCTTGATGCCTTTTGTGTCTAGATTGCCATGGTGATTGCCATGTGAGGATAAGGATCAGTGTGGTTTCCACAGGTAGCCACTGAGCAGCCTTCTCACTGATGATGCTTTTAGTTGGATCTTTGTCTCTCCGGATAACCTCCATAGTTTGCTGGGGTGGAGGAAGAGGTGATGTTTACAGTACTAATGCAGGGAGCTTGGAAATCGTTACTTTCCCATCAGAGGAAAGTACAGAAAAAGTGAAAACTGTATCTTGGGTTAAATGTATGATGTATGAGCATGGGGTTCGGTGCCAGAATAACTTAGGGAGCAGAAAATGTCAAAGTTGAAACCCCACAAAGCATTATACTTATTTTTGTATTCTGGCTGAGCCACATTTTAGCAAGAAATTATGTAAATTAAGTTTTAAACAAACTCACTGGTTTTGAGTGAAAGTCTCCCATTTTCTTCCGTTCTGTCTCCCTTCTCCTCCGGCAACTTCTCCTCCTTTGAGCATCTCACCTTGTTCCAGCCCTCACGCCTCTCTTTAAAATCCTTGTTCTGTTCCGCCCACCCAAATACCACACCAACTTTCTCAATGAGATATCTTCTCTGCTTTCCTCCCTCTGCCTCTGCACCTAGCGTCTTCTCATCCTTGGTGATTTCAACCTCCATCTCAACTCATCTTGCTCCCTCTCCTCTGAGTTCACTGCCCTCCTTTCCTCCCTTAATCTCTCCCTTCATGTCAACTCCCCCACCCATATACACGGCCACCCCCTCGATCTTATCACCTCACGTGGCCTCACTATCCCCTCCGTAACCATCACCAATAAGACAATCTCTGACCATTTCCTTATATCATTCTCTACCCATATTCCCCTTCCCCCTCCTAAACCCACTTCTTTTTGTATCCGCCCCTGGAAAAAACTCTCCCTCAAGTCGCTTAACACTGCACTTTCTAATTCCCAACTAACTAGCCTTTGGCCTACTATTCTCCATGACATCTCTGCTACTGACTTACTAAATCACACCCTCTCCACCCCATTATACCCTTGTCCCCATTAAAATCATTACACTCTCTCATCCTTGTCATTCCCCTTGGTATACCCCTCATCACCGCTCCCTTAAGTCCAACGTATTATGTCCGTGAATAGTTGAGACACGGACTGCAGGAGTGGAACAAAATAAGTCTTTACTGGTGGAAGTCAATAGTGAAACTAAAAACACAGAGGCTCACTAGCGCCCTTTATACAGGGGTGGTCACTGCCGGTATTGCAGTCTGAGACCAGTTATTCTCTTAAAGGTGCATACACAACAATTCCTCCCCTTTTAGATAAACAGTACATAACATTCATTTAATAACTAAATGATAACTAATTACAATCACAATTACGGTTGCTAGATACATTGGTTAAGTTTAAGCAATTATAAGTTCAGTCTTTGAGGAAGCTTCCTGATTCTGTCTGGATAATGCCTCTTTGGGGTATCAGGTTCTTCTGGCAATGTTGAGTCAAGATCAATGTCGTTGTTTGGTTCATCTTCCAATATCACCGATTCTGCGGTAGCTGCAATTGGTACGTCGATTTCATTGCCAGGTGTATCAGATCGTGGTGTGGAGTTGACGTTTTCCAGTGACTCTAGAATCTGGTCAGCATGGCATCTTACAATGCTCTCTCCAACGTCCACGGTATACATGAGAGGTCCTTGCCGTGTACAAATCGTTCCTGGCTGCCATTTCTCTGTGCGGTAGTCCCGGGCCAAAACTGGTTGACCTATCTTAAAACTACTGGTCGGCCTTTCATTCATATTCTGAAACTGCCTGTTCTCCACATCTCTTCGGACGCTTGGCTTAACCAAATCCAAGCGGCATCGTAGTCTTCGATTGAAGAACATCATGGCTGGGGTTTGGTTGGTAACCGCATGTGTCGCATTCCGGTAGGCAAACAAGAAGTTGTCCACCATGTGTTGTAGGGGTATATCTTCATTACACATTGCCTTGATAGCCTTCTTGAATGTTTGAACGAACCTCTCAGCCAATCCATTGGTGGCTGGATGATGTGGGGCGGATGTGTAATGCTTAACACCATTGTTCTTTAAGAACCTCCGGAACTCTTCAGACACAAACTGTGGTCCATTGTCAGAGCAAATCTGTTCAGGCAGCCCATTCCTGGCGAATATGGTTCGTAAAACTGTGATAGTTTTTTCCGTGGTGGTTGAGGACATTTTTATTACCTCTGGCCACTGTGAATGTGCATCCACCGCAATTAAAAACATCGAGTCCATGAAGGGACCAGCAAAATCAATGTGCACCCTTTGCCATGGAGATGAGGGCCACTCCCATGGATGCAGAGGAGCTTGTGGACCTTCTGGCATCCTGCACAGCTCTTGGTCATCTCTTCGATTTCTCTATCGATTCCCGGCCACCACACAAACGCTCTGGCTAAGTTCTTCATTTTTACCCCACCCAGATGACCCTCATGAAGCTCATTGAGCACTCTATCCATCAACTTAGGTGGAATTACTACTCTGGATCCACACATCAAGGTTCCTCTGCACACTGACAGCTGTTCTCTTCTCAGCGAGAATGCTGGCAGCAGTGGTTCGCCATGTGCTGGCCATCCCTTCACCGTTAAATCATAGACCCGTGATAGTGTCGGGTCATTCCGTGTTTCCTTTTCTATGTTTGCATTCGTCACAGGGAGACATTCGACTATGGTCGAGTGGAATAACTCCATTGGATCCACTGCAAGGTCTTCTTCTTCCACCGTCGGCAACGGTAGGCGTGACAATCCATCAGCATTTCCATGCTGTTTAGTTCCTTTGTACTCGATGTCATATTGGTGTGCCCCTAGGAAAAGGGACCATCTCTGCAGCCATTGCGCTGTCATTATCGGTACGCCCTTCTGAGGATTGAAAATGGAGACAAGAGGTTGATGATCGGTTAGTAGAGTAAATTTTTGACCGTGCAGGTAGTGATTGAACTTCTTCACCCCCCACACTAGGCTGAGTGCCTCTCTGTCAATCTGAGCGTAGTTACGCTCGGCAGAAGTTAACGAGCGTGACGCAAAAGCTATCGGCCTCTCTAAACCATCAAGGAATTTATGTGACAGTACCGCCCCAATGCCGTAGGGAGACGCATCACACGCCAGTCTGATCGGCAGTGCTGGGTTGTAGTGAGCCAATACTTCCCTTGAAGTGATTAAGTCCTTACTCTTCTGAAAAGCACACTTACAATCATCGCTCCATTTCCATGCTATCCCCATTCGTAGCAGGGTGTTCAGTGGGTGAAAAATTGTCGACAAATTCGGCAAAAACTTATGATAGTAATTCACCAATCCGAGGAATGACCTCAGTTGCGACACATTTTCAGGCGCTGGGGCCTTAACAACCGCTTCAATTTTGTCAGGGGACTTATGTAACCCCTCTTCATCAATCACGGGGCCACAATACGATATCTGTTTCTTAAAAAATTCGCACTTAGGGCGGTTGGCTCGCAGCCCATGTTCACGTAGTCTAGTGAGCACCTGTTCTAGGTTGTTAAGGTGTTCACTGTCATCTTCACCTGTCACAAGGATGTCGTCCAAGTAACACTGAGTCCCCGGAATCCCTTGCAGGACTTGTTCCATCGCTCTTTGCCATATCGCCGGAGCCGATGCTACTCCGAATACCAATCGATGATACTGGTAAAGACCTTTGTGAGTGTTTATCGTGAGATACTTCCTAGAGGACTCTTCAACCTCCATCTGCAAATATGCTTGTGCTAGGTAAATTTTTGTAAAACGCTCCCCTCCAGACAGTGAGGCGAAGATGTCTTCTATCCTTGGAAGAGGATATTGTACTGTGTGAAGGATTGGGTTCACCGTCACCTTGAAATCCCCACAGATGCGAATCTTCCTTGGCTCCCCGGACTTACTCCTTAACGTTTTCTTCATGACAGGAATGATGGGTGTCGCCCACTCGCTCCAGTCGACCTTAGACAACACGCCCGCCTTCTCCAGATTCTCCAGCTCTGCCTCGATGGCTGGGCGAACTGCATATGGTACCGGTCTTGCTTTGAAAAACTTGGGAACTGCATTCTCGTCTATTTTTATTGAGGCGGTTACGCCTTTAAGCGTGCCCAGTTCTTGTTGAAATACCTCTTTGGCGTTAGCTAAGATTGTTGACAATCGTCCAGGAGTGACGTCTTCATCTTTTTTACCGTCCACCGTCATTGCATGAATGGAGTGCCAATCTAAGTTTATCTTCCTGATCCATTCCCATCCCAATAACGGTGGTCCATCATTTGGCAGTATGTAGAGATACAATTTCCGTATTTTCTTGCCATTGTATTCGATAGGCACCCTTATTTTTCCTCTGGGGTATACTTTTTGCCCCATATATGTCGTCAAGACGATGGATGTCTCTCTCAAGGGTATGTGTGAAAATAGCCGCTCGTAGTCTCGTCGATTCATGACGGTTAGCGCTGATCCTGTATCCAATTCCATTTTAACTTGGGACCCTGCTATCATGAGGGTGACCCAAATGGTTCGGTGATCCTCTTTTGCGATTACATTGTGAAGTTTGAGACAGCTTAGTCTCCTGTTCCCGGATTCACTATCGCTCATCTGGTCTTCGGAACTACTGTCCGTCATCTTTTGTACTTTCTTGTACGGTTCCTTAGTAGCCTTTTTGTTGTCGCTGGTCTTCTTCCCAGACCTGCAAACTCGTGCAATGTGTCCCATCTTCCCGCATTGCCTGCATATTTTGTCTTTGGACCAACAGTCCTTCTGGTCATGGTTAATTCTGCCGCAGCGATAACATTTTGCAAATCCCCGTGTCATTTCGTGGGTGCCGTATTCCTGTGGTTTTTGTTGAATTTCTGCAGCTCCCCTGGCTGCTGCTTCATACGATACTGCCACGCTGAAAGCCTTATCTAGCGTCAGCTCTTTCTCTGAGAGTAACTTCTTCTGTGTTCCTTCACTCAGGAGTCCACAGACAAATTTGTCCCGTAGGGTATCTGCCAGTCCTGCTCCGAACTGGCAGTGCTTTGATAGCTTGCGTAGTTCCGTAAGATACTCAGCATTGCTCTCATCTTTGTGCTGAGTTCTCCTGTGGAATTTAAATCTTTCTGCTATCAACAGCGGTGCAGGGTTTAGGTGTTCCTGTAGGACAGCAACAATTTCGTTAAAACTCTTCGCCTTCGGTTTGGCTGGAGTAATCAGGTCCCGCAATAGGCCGTACGTTCTAGTGCCCATTAAGTTTAGCAATATCGATGCCTTTTTCTCCTCCGCTATTTCATTTGCCTCGAAATATACCTCGACTCTTTCCACATACGTGGTCCAGTCCTCTATTGTATTATCAAAAGCAGTGATACAGCCAGTCTTCAGCATCTTGCAAATCTAAAATGGTGCCTCCCGCGCTTTGCCTTCTGCCCCGATTTAACAAAATGGCGCCTCCCGCGCTTTGCCTTCTTCCCCGCTGTTGTTAGCGCTGCTTTCCATGGTTTCTTGCGCGTTTAATATTTTTTTCTTTATTATTTTCCCGTCGTGGAGCGGACCCTCCGGGACACTTCCCTCCCTCTTCTTAGGTCCGAACGCTGCCCGGCTTCGAAGCACCGGCCGCGCCCTGTGTGCTCCACCCTCTCTCTCTCTCTTTGCTTCCCGACTCGCTGCCCGGCCCCGTTGAAAAGCCACCCGATTGAGCTCTAGCCCGCCGCAGCCCAGGAAGGATCAGTGCACTACCTGCCACCAACCCGATTAGCTGGGAAACCACAGACCGAGGAACCAAGCCTGGCTCTTGACAGTCTCCTGCAAGTTTTCAATCCGACGATTTGGAGGGCGGTTGCCCACGGTCGACGCCCGTTTCTCGAGTTTCTTTGGATTTTATTTTATTTTTTCTTTCTTCTGGCTTCGACCTTCAATAACGTCGTCTGAGGTGCTGCCGAGTTGCAGGTAAGTTCGTTTCTTACTCGTCGCCAGTATTACGTCCGTGAATAATTGAGACACGGACTGCAGGAGTGGAACAAAATAAGTCTTTACTGGTGGAAGTCAATAGTGAAACTAAAAACACAGAGGCTCACTAGCGCCTTTTATACAGGGGTGGTCACTGCCGGTATTGCAGTCTGAGACCAGTTATTCTCTTAAAGGTGCATACACAACACAAGGGACTTGAACGTCTTTGGCAGGTAACTGTCCTAATCATCCATCATCAGATTTGGCTCGATCATATGAAGCACTACCGGGTCCTGCTCTCCACCACTAAAACCACCCATTATTCTAAGATCATCCATGATGGAAAAATAACACCAGGCTTCTCTTCACCACTAACTATCTCTTCAAACCACCCTCCCCTGCCTCCTCCTCCCTCACCTCCAACAATAAATGAGGAGCTCATGGACTTCTTTGTTAAAAAGATTGAGAACATCCGTTCAACTGCTTCTGCTTTCAATTCTCTCCTTTCTCCTAGCCCATCAGGCCTTACTTCCTCTTTCTGTTTCCCCCTGCCCTCCTACCCCTAAATTTGCATATTTCTCTCATTTCTCACCTGTCTCCCTTTTGCCCTTTCCAAGCTCATCCCATCAATGAGACCGACCTCCTGCCCTCTCGATCCTATTCCTACTAAGTTGCTGACAACCCAACTTTCCTTCCTGGCTCCCATGTTAGCAGATATTGTTAACGGTTCTCTCTCCTCCGGTATTGTCCCCCTTTCCTTCAATTCTGCTGTCATCACTCCCCTCCTCAAAAAACCAACCCTTGACCCCTCCGTCCTTGCAAACTACCGCTCCATCTCCAACCTCCCTTTCCTCTTAAGTTCTTGAACATGTTGTCTCCTCCCAAATCAGTGCCCATCTTTTCCAGAACTCCTTGTTTGCTTCCGCCCCTGCCACAGTACTGAAACTGCTCTTACCAAGGTCACAAATGACATCCTAATTGACTGCGACAAAGGTAACCTATCCCTTCTCGTCCTTCTGGACCTGTCTGCAACCTTTGACATGGTTGACCACAAAATTCTGCTCCAACGTCTCTCTACCGTCGTCCAGCTGGATGGGACTGCACTCGCTTGGTTTCATTCCTATCTCGCCGTAACCATAGAATCACCTGCAATGGCTTCTCTTCCCGATCCCGCACTGTCAGCTCTGGTGTCCCCCAAGGATCTATCCTTGGCCCCCTCCTATTTCTCATCTACATGCTGCCCCTCGGTGACATCATCCGGCAACACAACATGATTTTTCAGATGTACGCTGATGACACCCAGCTCTACCTCTCCTCCACCTCTCTCGAACCCTCCACCGTCTCTATACTATCAGACTGCTTGTCCGACATCCAGCACTGGATGAGTAGAAATTTCCTCCAATTAAATATCGGGAAGACCGAAGCCATTGTCTTCGGTTCACGCCACAAATTCCATTCCCTTCCCACTGATTTGACCTCTCTCCCTAGCAACTGTCTAAGGCTGACCCAGTCTGTTCGTAACCTTGGTGTCATATTTGATCACGAATTGAGCTTCCTACCTCAAATCCGTTCTATCACTATGACCGCCCATTTCCACCTTCGTAATATCGCCCGTTTCCGCCCTTACTTCAACTTACCTGCTGCTGAAACCCTCATCCATGCCTTTATCACCGAGACTTGACTATTCTAATGCACTCTTGGCCAGCCTCCCTAGTTTTACCCTCCATAAACTTGATGTCATCCAAAACTCTGCTGCCTGTATGTTAACTTGCACCAAGTCCTGTTCACCCATCACCCCTGTGCTCGCTGACCTACATTGGCTCCCAGTTAAGCAACGCATCCATTTTTAAATTCTCATCCTTGTCTTCAAATCCCTCCATGGCCTCGCCCCTTCCTATCTCTGTAATCTCCTCCAGCCCTATAATCCCCCTCGACCTCCGCGCTCCGCCTAGTCTGGCCTTTTGAGCAGCCTGATTTTAAATGCTCCACCAATGGCTGTCGTGCCTTCAGCTGCCCAGGTCCTAAGCTCCCTAAATCTCTCCGCCTCTCCACTTCTTTTTCCTCCTTTAAGATGCTCCTTAAAACCTACCTCTTTGACCAAGCTTTTGGTCACCTGTTTTTATGGCTCAGTGTCAAAAAAGCATTTTTGGTAACACTCCTGTGAAGTGCCTTGGGACGTTTTATTACGTTAAAGGCGTTATATAAATGTAAGTTGTTGTAGTTGGGAACTTTGGAGGGCGTAATGAGATTTGGGGAAAAGCTGCAACATTTGGCTGGATTCAGACAATCTTAGCAGGAATTAGGTCTTCTCAACCAAACTACTTAGAGTAATTAAGAGCAGCTCACAACACACTTGTTTCAGTCTAGGAAAGGAACTGGTTGTGTTAGGAGAACAGAAAGGACTGGAGGTGTGATGTTGAGGAACGTAAAGCACAGTTTATTTAACCAAAAACAGTTGCATTATGTAACTTTTAGCTTATAATAACAATAAAGAAAGATATAGCAGCATATTACACAAAAAAGTTGCATAGTTGTTACAATTGTAGTGGATGCCTTAAGTCATTTTTGTTCCTGTTCTTATATTTCATTAAATCTATAATGAGTTTAGACCTTTTCCTGAATCAGTATCCCCAAAATGCGTCAGGCTGTAGAGAACACTGCATCAGTGGTCTAAAGCCACCCCTAAGTCCCTTGCCGAGTAGATGGCATCTTCACCCTTATATACTTAGTTTGAAAAGTCTGGGACTGGCATTGGGCAAGGAGGAGGTGGGATGGGGGGGAAACGGAGTACGGTGGAGTGCACCAGAAAACATCAGGGATCTAGTTTCGCTGGGTTTCCAGGAATTTTCCAGTCGGCCTTGTCTGGGGTACAGCCTCAGCAGACCGCTTACAAGGGCAATGATGTCGGGGTGCGAAGGGAGCAGCCTGAACATTAGATTAAAATTAAAATCTGGATTGGTTACCTTACACAGGGAGCCAAAAGGCAGATGCTGTGGTCCGGGGGAGGGGGTGGGGGGCGGGGAGGGGTGGGGGGGTGCGGGGGAAGGTGGTGCTGGGGGGAGCAGGTGAAGGATTTTCCAACTGCAGGTGGGCACTAGAGATGACCCTGTAGTGGCGCAGGTGCTCGCTGGCCCAATGCAAACTAGTTACCCTCCCACTGACCCGGCAAAAACTGGCAGGTCAGTGCTGGAGTGCATCAGCGAGCAGGGTAACCTCATGTCCTATGGATTCTCGAGGTCTCTATGATTAGAACTAAGAACTACCAATAGAATATCTTAGAATATTTACTGCGTATCTCTTACATTCTTGTCCTAGTTTTTACCAGTGGTATTTCACAGAACTTGTGCAGTAGGTGCGATCAGCTTTCTGTGTTTGTTTTGCTGTGTTTATTGAAGCGAGCTCAATTCATTGAGCACTGGACTGGCGGCCAATAGATCCTGGAAGTGAATTCTGGTGCGGTTCAGTCTTTCATGGTGAATAATACATCTTGGAATACAGCCGAGAGTAGGACACTGGAGGGACTGTGTATGGTGCTTTTCATTCTGTCACAAGTACTGTTTTCTGACACCCCTATTGTAATAGAAACAGATATCAGCACCACTTCATGCTACCATCAGGTGGCGACGAGATCAGCCCAAGGCTGGATTTCCTACCTCTTGCCAGAAAAGAGTTGGAGTGGAATTTCTACCCGTCACCCCAACCCCACCTTGACCTGAACCCAGTTTCCTGGGTTGGGGGTCATTATCTATGTAGGGCCGATGGGATTTCTGCCACTGAGAGAGAACCTACCAACGCCAAAGATGGTGCAACAGGACACGCTCTATACCACCAGAATCCAGGGCACTGAGCTGAGGCCTAAAATCGGTACAGCTTTGGTGTTTCAGGAGAAGGAGAGGTGCCCACCACCAGGCCTTCTCCCTCTAAAAAAGGCCTCAGCAGTTCTTTTCCCATTGCCTTATGGACTACTGTACCCCTCGTCTGGTGGTCCGTGGCTTGATCGGCAACAGCAGCAGAAAGCAGTGAAATCAGATGGATTACTGGGCCCTGCTTCCCCGTCATGATTTATTTGTGGCAATGGAGTGAAGTGATGCCCAGTGGCCTTACTTGGTGGGATGGGAGGTTGAAAATCTAGGTCAGGGTGGGGACGTGGTGGTAGGGCTCCCTAACCAATTTTCCACCACTACAACCACCAAATTTCAGGCAGAGAAATGTCCAGCCCCCCCATGTCAACATCAGGTTGACCCTATATCAAACACTGCCATTTGCTGTACTTACCTGAACTATGGCCGTACCTTTCAGTCATTTTATTGGGGCCATTTCATTCTTAAGAAATGCACAAGATTTCTTCAAGTATGTACGCCATTGATAGCATTGACAAATTAATCTTTTTACGTTCAATTCAGTCTCTTTTAATTTGAACAGCATAGACATATTTGACACACTGCACAGACTTGTATAATTCTTCTTAATAAAATTAATGGCTCCCAATATATTTTGTTGCTCGGCCAAAGTTCAAGCATGCACAGTGATAATATTACTTGTATTAATTATTGAACTGTGTGATTGTGTGTGAGGCAATACCTCTGTCGAGTATTTTGAGGAAGTGGTTAATCAAAATTTTGTTGCATGACTAGTGGATTTATAATGTGCGTACTCCTGCATTAATTTGTCAAATATATATATGCCTTACAAAACTGTAACAAAAATTTCTGTGCAGTATTTCATGCACTTCATAATCACTGACGGTTGGGTCTTACTAGGTTAAGGCTGACGGCAGGAGTGCAATTCAGGCCTCCGAACCTGAGCTGTGTTTCAGAGCAGAGATCAGTGGGGTCATTATTCACATCACACCTAAAGCTGCCACGTTGCTTCAGTCAGTGTTGTACTGCTCCTTGGACGACGTGAGTTTGTTTTGGAAACTTAACGCCAGGACTGACTAGAAACAATTATCGAGTTTTTCAGATTTATTCTCCCATGAGGGATGCTGCACATGTCTCTCTCCATCTGACTTCAGCAGCCAGTTAACAAAGTCCCTTCCAAGATTCGTTTCCCCCCCTTTTTTTCATAATTTACCGTTTAGCACAAAATAGAGGGAATTATGGATTTAGGAGCAAACTGCATTACTCGAGCTTAATCACTTCTCCATTTTTGTTACACTTCCGTCCATGAGGGAAAATATGCAACCTTAAAGCTAAAGTGCCCCTAGTTTCCTTTAGACACAATCCGCCCAATTTTGCGACGATCTCGTCTGCTGGTGCCCTCTGGTACCGACCCAGTCAGGGTTGGCGGGGTCAGTGGAAGAGTACCTCTTTTGCATGGAGCAGGCAGGTAAAAGTGCAGCTACGGGCATATCTCTGACACCCACCTACCCCATTCAGCCAGAAACTCTGGCGTCCACCTGCCGATGAGGGCGAGTTGGCCAGGCCACCGCGCCCACCCCAGCCACCACCACAGACTCCTATGAAACATAGAAACATAGAAGATAGGAGCAGGAGTAGGCCATTCGGCCCCCTCGAGCCTGCTCCGCCATTCAATGTGATCATGGCTGCTCATCCAAATTCAGTACCCTGTCCCTGCTTTCTCCCTATATCCCTTGATCCCTTTAGCCTTAAGAAATATATCTAACTCCTTCTTGAATATATTTAATGAATTGGCCTCAACTGTCTTCTGTGGTAGAGAATTCCACAGGTTCACCACACTGGGTGAAGAAATTCCTCCTCTTCTCTGTCCTAAATGGCTTACCCCTTATCCTTAGACTGTGACCCCTGGTTCTGGACTCCCCCACCATTGGGAACAGCCTTCCTACATCTAGTCTGTCTAGTCCTGTTAGAATTTTATAAGTTTCAATGAATTATAAGTTTCAATGAGCCATGTCCTCCTCACACACCCTCCTTCCCCATGTGAGGAGGTTGATGTGCTTTTAAAATAAAAAAAATGGTGCCCTTTCGTCAGGGGTCTGAGCCATATCCCTGGTCTTCACACCATCCCCAGCTTCCTAATCCCACCCCCTCCCCACCGCTGAAGCCTACTTTCGGCCAACTAGACACTGGTGCACTTGAACTCATTCAGCATAACACACTCCAAGGATACACCGGATCCCAACTGAGCTAGTGGAGTGGGAACAGCTGGCATAGGGAGTGCTGCCCCTAGTGCCATGTCCCCTGACAGTATTTGCCTTGTATGGGGCAGGTGGAGGGTCCATCCCTTACGTAGCAAGTTAGATATTTCCAGAAATGGAAGAAGCCTGGCACGAGTGGGCCGCCGCCATTTCCCGGAGGGGGTTCCACTGGTCTCCTGCTGGAAATGTTACAAGAAACCAGTAGAACTTCCAACGATTAATACAGAGAACGTGAGTTCAAATCCCACCATGGCCGTTTGAGAATTAGAATTCAGTATTTTTTAAATCTGGAAATAAAAAGCTGGTATTAGTAAAAGTGACCTGTCGGATTGTTGTAAAAACCCAGCTGGTTCACGAACGTACTTTAAGGAAGGAAACTTGCCGTCCTTGCCTGGTCTGGCCTAAATGTGACTTCAGTCTCACACCAACGTGGTTGACTCTTAACTGCCCACTGAAATGGTCTAGCAAGCTACTCAGTTGTATCAAACCGCTAGCTTGTGGCTCAAGAAGAAGGCCCACCACCAGCATCTTAGGTCAACTAGGGATAAGAACCTAAGAACATAAGAATTAGAAGCAGGAGTAGGCCTTCGAGCCTGCTCCACCATTCAACAAAATCATGGCTGATCTTCTACCACAACTCCACTTTCCCCACCCTATCCCTATATCCCTTAATGCCCTTAAGTATCCAAAAATCTATCGATCCCTGTCTTGAATATACTCAACGACTGAGCATCCACAGCCCTCTGGGGTAGAGAATTCCAAAGACTCACAACCCTTTGAGTGAAGACATTTCTCCTTATCTCAGTCTTAAATGGCCAACCCCTTATTCTGGGACTGTGACCCCTAGTTCTAGACTCCCCAGCCATTGGCAACTTCCCTCCCAGCATCTACCTTGTCAAGCCCCTTAAGAATGTTATATGTTTCAATGAGATCACCTCTCGTTCTTATAAACTCTAAGGAATATAGAACTAGTCTACCCAATCTCTCAGGATAGGCAATAAATGCCGGCCCGAACAGCAATGCCCACATTCTGAGAATTCATTTCTAAAATTCAACCCCATAGTTTTAGAATATATTGTACTAAAACATAACAAAAAGCAAAGAGTAAGTACTGTATGAAACTGTATAATCCACTTTCAGATTTTAAATCTTTTCCATTTGACAGCATTTTTATTTTAGTTTGGACAATGGGTGGTTAGATCACACCAGACTTTTCTCGGGTGCATTTTTGTAACTCCATCTATAATATTATTCACATTGACATTCACCAACAATTAAAAATATCAGTCTTTGGCAAAAACAGAATTGAAATTGGAGGTAAAGTCCAGTTCAATTTAGTCTCCGGAGTATAAACTTAAGAAAACATGGTTGAGTGTGAAGGTAGTAACACCTGCCAAGCTGTCAAAATATCTGACTAGAAATGAGTTCTTCAACAGCTTTGCAGCATTCATTGGGATAAAGGTTATTATAAAAACCTACATTGATTTGAAGCATATAAAATGTATCATATGATACCCCAAACTTAGACATATGTTCATAAAGGTTTAAAATCATAATCAAGGCTGAACAATTTAAGATTCCACCAATTCCTTTGGATCTGGAAGGGCAATTACTGCTATTTAAGTGTCAACCTTGGCTCATGGTGGCATTCTTGCCTCTTACGGTCATGGGACCAGCCCCACTCCAGGGATTTGAGAATATAATCCAGGCTAAGACTTCAGTGCAGTACTGAGGAAGTGCTGCACTGTCAGAGGTGTCGTGTTTGGATGAGACATTAAACTGGGGCCCCGTCTGGCCTCTCAGATGGACACATAAACGATTCCATGGCATATTTGAACAAGAGCCAGGTAAGTTGTCCTGGCCAAAAGTTCTCTCTCAACCAATACCACCAAAAAACAGACTCTCTGGTCATTTATTTGATTGCTGTGGTGAGACCTTGCTCTGTGAAGATTGGCTGTCGTGTTTGGCTATTATAACAAGATGGCTAACTACACTTCAAAGGTAATTCATTGGTTGTGAAGTACTTTGGGGTGTCCTGAGGATGTGGTGCCATAAAAATGCAAGTTCTTTCCTTTCCTAAAATAACGGTTTACACTTGACAATTGCTCCAGTGACCATACTACTGAGGCTTTGTCACAAGTGCAAATGGTCATTCATAGTGGGTAAAATTGGATTAAACTAATTCTAAATACCCCATTGAAAAAACTTCTCCAAATGCATCAACACACTTGAGGAAATAACGTCTCGTAGGAAGGAATACAATGGTTATAACTCTCGTATAAACTTAATCACTTTTATCACGAGCCATTGAGAACAGCAGTGAGGGAACTGATGATAAGGGATCATTTTTAAACCTCTGCTGGGAGCATTGCCTGCTAGATGAACACATCTTGAATTTGGGCATGCACTGTTGCATGATTTCCCGACCATTAATTTAAATGATCACTAAATTGTGGAGAGTGTGTGCTGAAGTTTCGATATGTGTTGACAAACTAAATCGGTCTGAATCATAGAAAAATAGGAGCGGGAGTAGCCATTCGGCCCTTCGCGCCTGCTCCACCATTCAATATGATCATGGCTGATCCTCTATCTCAATACCATATTCCTGCTCTCTCCCCATACCCCTTGATGCCTTTTGTGTCTAGAAATCTATCTATCTCCTTCTTAAATATATTCAGTGACTTGGCCTCCACAGCCTTCTGTGGTAGAGAATTCCACAGGTTCACCACCCTCCTGAGTGAAGAAATTTCTCCTCATCTCAGTCCTAAATGTCCTACCCCATATCCTGAGACTGTGACCCCTCGTTCTAGAACCCCAGCCAGAGGAACCATCCACCCTGCATCCAGTCTGTCTAGCCCTGTCAGAATTTTATACGTTTCAATGAGATCCTCTCTCATTCTTCTAAACTCTAGTGAATACAAGCCTAGTCGACC